>NC_091283.1:608054304-608424597 GCF_032444005.1 Ranitomeya imitator | reverse complement strand
TGAGGTTTGAGTAATTAGAGATGTGGGTAACACTTTGCTGCTGGTTGTGTGTCCACAAAAAAAATTCTAATATGTGCCAACAAAGATAACTTTGTGGTTAATTCTCGATATGTTTCAAAGTACTTCTTCAGGAGAACCCAACATTTTTTTGTGAACATACAACCAGCAGCAAGGATTACCCACATCCCCTACTACTCCAATACTACATTGGTTGTGCCCATCTGCGGTGCTTCAGCAGCTGGCAACCTTTACTTTGAAACATTACTAGTGTTGTGTCTCACACAACCACGCCAGGTGAGCATTACCACTTTCCTTAAACGGTGTTTTTTGGATAAAACCTCACTGCATTTGATTTATCCAAACAGCCAGTTCCAAAAATGAGTTTTGGGCACCCAAGGCTTATTGATTTGCATGGAGAACAAAGTCTAGCCTGTCCTGTTCAGATGAAACTGCCGAAAAAGTCTATACTAACATCTTTATTGTTAGCATTGTTTTGGCAGTACAATGAAGGTCCATGGTACATTAGGTAGTTTTTTTTTTTTAAAGAATCACTTCCATGAATGCTTTTATTGTTAACTAACTGGGTGCATACAGGTGTTTCTCACAAAATTAGAATATCATCAAAAAGTTCATTTATTTCAGTTCTTTAATACAAAAAGTGAAACTCATATATTATATAGAGTCATTACAAACACAGTGATCTATTTCAAGTGTTTATTCCTGTTAATGTTGATGAATAAGGCTTACAGCCAGTCAAAACCTAAAAGTCATATCAGTAAATTAGAATAATTAACAAAAACAACTGCAAAGGCTTTCTAAGCATTTAGATCCTTTCATCTGTTTCAGTTGGCTCCAGAATCATTGGGAAAACTTCTGATTTGACAAATGTCCAGAAAGTAGTCATTTACACACTTTACAAGGAGGGTAAGCCACAAAATGTCATTGCTAAAAAACCGGCTGTTACCAGAGTGCTGCATCCAAGCATATTAATGGAAAATTGACTGGAAGGAAAAAGTGTAGTAGAAAAAGGTGCACAAGCAACCGGGATAACTGCAGCCTTGAAAGGATTGCTAAGTAAAGGCCATTCAAAAATTTTGAGGAGATTCACAAGGAGTGGACTGCTGCTAGAGTCATTGCTTCAAGAGCCACCACACAAAGACGTATCCAGGGCATGGGCTACAAGTGTCGCATTCCTTGTGTCAAGCCACTCATGATCAATAGACAACGCCAGAAGCGTCTTACCTGGGCCAAGGAGAAAACGAACTGGACTGTTGATCAGTGGTCCAAGGTGTTGTTTTCCGATGAAAGTATATTTTGCATTTCATTTGGAAATCAAGGTCTCAGAGTCTGGAGCAATGGTGGAGAGGCACACAATCCAAGCTGCTTGAGGTCTAGTGTTAAGTTTCTACAATCAGTAATGGTTTGGGGAACCATGTCATCTGCTGGGGTAAGTCCACTGTGGTTTATCAAGACCGAAATCAATGCAGCCGCCTACCACAAAATTTTAGAGCACTTCATGCTTCCCTCTGCTGACAAGCTTTTTGGAGGTGTAAATTTCATTCTCCAGCAGGACTCGGCAACTGTCCACACTGCCTAAAGTACCAATACCTGGTTTTAAAACAACTGTATCACTGTGCTTGATTGGCCAGAAAACTCGCCTGACCTTAACCCCTTAGAGAATCTATGGGATATTGTCAAGAGGAAGATGAGACAACAGATCCAACAATGCAGATGAGCTGAAGACTGCTATCAAAGCAACCTGGGCTTCCATAACACCTCAGCTGTGTCACAGGCTGATCGCCTCCATGCCACACCGCATTGATGCTGTATTTGATGCAAAATGAGCCCCGACCAAGTATTGAGTGCATTAACTGAACACATGTTTCAGTAGGCCAAGATTTCAGATGTTAAAATCATTTTTCATGCTGGTGTTATACAGTATTTTAATTTACTGAGATAATACTTTTGGGTTTTTGTAACGGGGTCTACCAAGCTGGGGTACCTCTTTCAGTACCACCCCGTGTTTCAGGAGGTCCACTCTGCTTTTGCTGGATTCTGAATGAAGGACGCTTCCTGGAATTCCTTGATTACATGAGAGCATATAAAAGCTGACTGCTACTCCACGTATTTCCAGTCTAAAAGAACACACTTTATTTACAGCACACAGAATATATAACACAGATACACAGAGCAGGCCAATAGAAAAAGCAGGCCAGACATACATTACAATAGCCGCAGGGGGCCGGAGCCTGCTGATATTTACTGTGGGAATTTCAAAGGTGGGGGAGGACAAAAGGGGAATATTGTGTCCCCTCTGCCCAGGGGCGCAGCCTGTGGACTGATGCGTTTCACATGGAACCTATAATACATAATATATACTGCATAACATATTCTTGGTGTTGGGGATTCTGTAACAGTTTTCATTGTCTGTAAGCCATAATCATCAACATCTACAGCAATAAACACATGAAATAGATCACTCTGTTTGTAAGATAATGACTCTATATAATATGAGTTTCACTTTTTGTATGGAAGAACTGAGATATTGTAAATTTACTTTTTGATGCTACTCTAATTTTGTGAGAAGCACCTGCATATATCTGGTCTTTTACTTATTTAAGTCACTCTGCTGTGGTGTGCGGTTTGTCTCCTAGACAGATTAGCTTCATCAGAGCATGTTGCCGCTTTGCTAAACCAGTTTTGCAGAGCTTCTGACTTCTGGCTGGTATGTATGATGTGCTCTGAGATGTATGTGTATGTAGAGTAGTATGTGTGTGTTAATGTACTCACTTACCGCCATCCTCTCCTGTGTTCAGCGCTATTCTGCTCCTCTTCTCAGTGACGTCACCTCTCTTCAGACTATTCGGCTCACTCTATGTGTGCGCTTGAATTTTTTTTTACAGTGGAGCCTCATTTTGAGCATTGTTCTGACATGCCATAGGCATATATTGTAAAAGCCATTTTTGGGTCACGCAGAGCTCAGTGTGACTTGGAGAGTCCAAAAAATAGTGATGTCATTCAGAAGAGGAGCAAGAATGGTTCTGGATATTGGAGAAGACAGCAGAAGGTGATTATTTTAATACACTCACACTCACTACACCATATACACAAATTTAGTTAAAAAAAAATAAATGGGGGAGCTTCTTTAATAATAATAATGTAATCGAATGGTTTATTATAAAATAAAATCATGGAAGAAAGTACCTGAATATTCTTTACCAAATTAAATGAGAGAGAAACTTGAAAACATAGCAAGCACACATCTTGATAAGTACTACCATAAAAATAGATTTTTGTTTATATTTATTTTAGCGATGTTTAGCAACATTAAGAAACTTAGGACAAAGACCTCATTTGCTGTTCTCCGTACTTTTCCAAGAACCAAAGGGAAATTAGCTCTATCTGTAGTGTTCATCGAACTCTCTCGGAAGAGCTGTACAAGACACACTTAATATTCTACTTTCCAGTATTCCAGTAGTACAAATTAGGGCTCTTGAAACATTCATATCTCATTTGCTCTAACTATATTAGCCCTCCGAAGTGTTAGAATGTGAAGTAGATTTATTTATTAGAATTATATTTGTCTCAGATTTCTCTACAGAGATAATTTTTTATCTTCTAAAGTATTTAGTTCACTAACCATATTTGTCCATGATTTAACTTGGCATTAATACGAACTAGATCTGATGAAAAAGGTTAATATTAAATCTAATATTATGATGACAAAACTATTCTGAGTGGTAAAAATGAGTTACATGTGGGTCACTTTCTTTCAAATTACCTGATACGTAAAGGAGATCTGTCTCCAGGTTCATGCTTCTCAACCTCAGTGTAATCCAACCACTGCCATTAATTGACCGATTTCTGACAACACTGACAGCACTCTGCCTATGAACAATCAAATATGTGGAGAGTTGGAGATAGCAATAGCTCATGAAAATTGAGGACTAAGCAGCAGAAGCCCTTAGGAAACCAGCTGCAGAAAGTCATGGCATGCTATCAGTGAGGTTTCTTTTAGGCCGGTTTTGCACGTCAGTGTCTCCTGTACGTGTGGTGACAGTTTTATCACGTACCGGAGACTCTGACACACATCATACATCCATTCAAATTAATGGGTCTATGCACATGTCAGCGTGTTTTCACAGACCATGTGTCCGTATGCAAAGCACGCTGACATATCTGTTTTTGAGGGACAGCACAGATCACACGGACCCATAGAAAGCAAAAGGGTCCGTGTAAACACGTAGTGCGCATGGATGGCATCTGTGTGCCATCCGTGTGCCATCCGTGTGTGTTTTTTAAGTCATAGGGTTTAAATTGAAACAAATTGTTCCAATACACAGACACAGACAGCACATGGACAGCACACGGATGCCCACACAGATGGTGCACAGGGACACGAAAAGCACACGGATGCTACATGGATGTGACAAACAGACACACGGACACACTGACACGGTTATCTCCGGTACCAGTTTTTCCAGTACCGGAATTATCAGGATGTGTGAAACCGGCCTTAGTTGTATGTGGAATGTTCCTCCATATTGGATGCACTTGGGTATGAACTCCTATATTAGGACTAACGATTTTGAGGAGCAAATGGGGCCTTCTGATTCCTCACTGCAACACAGTTTTACCCCAAATAATTTGTATTAGCAAATAGGTCCTCCTGTCTGAACCTCTATATTAAAACTTACAATTTTTAAAAGCAAATGTGGCCTCCTGATTCCTCACTGCAACACAGTTTTATAAAAAATTTAGATTAGCAAATAGGGCCTCCTGGCTCAACCCCTATATTAGGCCTAATGATTTTTAAGAGCAAATGGTTCTCCTAACTCATCACTAAGACACAGTTTAGCGCAAATGATTTGGATTAGCAGGTATGGCCTCTTGGCTGAACCCCTATATTAGGACTAATGATTTTGAGTAGCAAATGGGGCCTCCTGAGACTGAAACATAGTTTTAGCACAATCTAGTTAGATGCTGGAAGTTCAATTTCACACAGGGCAGGTTCCTACTGTAGCTATCTAAATGACAAGTTCACTTTCAGCAGCTGCAGGAGTGGCCTCTCTACTCTGTTACACTGAGAAAATGGCACCAGCAAAACAAGATGTCCACTTTTTATATGGACATATGATACGATACGATGCACTTTAAATATTAAAGTATTAGGACACAAATCTTGCACAAGTATACCAACATTACATAACAAATGAGGGTAGTTCAAGTATATAAGTCACTGTTAATTGACATTAGTACACCTGCAATCAGTCATTGTTGTCTACCACCCTTAAGAAATTATTATACTTCCCCATAGCAGTAGGTACAAACGATTTCCTGAATTTCTCCTTCTTACTACATAGTAGGATTAGACGGCTGCTGAATGTGCTCTTCTGCTTCAAGAACAGCTCGTATAGTGGATGTGTATTATTGATCTTTATAGCCCTATACTTATTCTGAACTCTATCCTCCAATACCTCCTCAAAAGAGTCCAGATGGAGGCCAACAGCCGCGCTTGCCTTCTTGATAAGTTTGTTGAGCTTATTAGCATTAGATACTCGCACACTACTTCCCCAGCATATGATAGCAAAAAAATGGTGCTTGCCACAACGGACTGGTAGAACATTTCCAGAATTTTACTGCACACATTGAATGACCTGAGCTTCCAAAGAAAGTAGAGTCTGCTCATTCCCTTCTTGTAAACCTTTTCTGTATGACACGTCCAATCGAGTTTACTGTCAAGATGAACCACCAAATATTTGTAGCTCTCAACAATCTCAACCTCCTGGCCATCAATATTGATCAGTGAGTAATCAAGTAATCCTCCTTTTTCCTTCTATAACTCACCACCAACTCCTTGGTTTTCTTTACTTTTAGTTCTAGACAGTTAGTCTGGCACCAATCCACAAAGTGAGAAACTACCCTTCTATATTCCTTCTCCCCCCAGCCCCGCACAATGCCCACTACAATCACTGAGTCATTTGAGAAATTTTGGAGGTGACAAAAATCTGATTTATACTGAAAGTCAGTGTTAGGGGTCGAGTTCCCGCTTCTGCACAGGGGGAATCTCGGGCCGCTTCTGCTGCGGTGCTCAGCAGAGACGACGGTCCTTGCGTCTGGCTCAGTCTCACTCGGTGCTTAGGCTTGCTGTTGCTTCTCCAGCTTTTGCCATTAAAGCCAGTGCTGGGCAGCAGTGAGCGGGCTTCTCTGGGACTAAGTCCTTATTTGCACACACTGAGCATGCCCAGGGCAAGATCTCCCGTTGGAGATCGAGGGTCACATGCTCAGGCACTGCAGCACATCCCATTGGTCCTCTTGGCAGGTCCTGAAAGGGCAAAACTTCTGTAGCTACTTCCTGTGCTGCAACTATATAAACTGCGCATGACCGCACGGCCATGAGCTAGTGTACAATTGTATACGTGTGTTTGTTGTGAGTGCAAGTCGTTCATTAAATACCCCTACCCTATTGTATGACTGTTCGCGTATGGAGTATGGCTGCTATCTAGCGCCCGACTAACCACTCAACGTGTCACACACGTATCAGCGTCTATTGCTGTGACCGCCAGTGCGGCGCCACGCGCCAGTAGTGCGCTTCCTGATCCACGTCTGGGTTCTTAGTGGTGTCTGCCAGCACGGCACAGTTCGCACTTCGGTGCTCTAATTACTATAGTTGCCTAACACACCCAGTTGCGGTGTTGTGTCAGCAAGTGGTCTAATCGGACTTCAATCCTGTGTCTTGGGGTTGTGTTCGCTGACTCCTTGCTTGCATTCTTTAGTGCGGTATTGCGGACCTGTGGCTTTACCGGGTTCACTTCCACCGCCATATTACGCTGCCATTTACTAGCAGCAGGTTTTCACCTGCACGGTGGACCCCGGACTGCGAACGCATCTATTACATCTTTCTTGGTGCGTTCCGCCAGTCCTAACAGAACACTAGCGCCAGGGTCTGGCTAGTAAATGGCGGACGATCAGCGTTTACAGCGGTACATCCAGCAGCTGGAGGGAAGGTTGGCGGCTCTTGAGCATTCAACCTCAGCTGTGGATGTCACTGCTGTCGCTGTTCAAGCTGCAAGTGTAGCCGCAGCCAGTTTGTCCGCTGCCACCCCTGCTCCGACTTTATCCCGTCTCCCGCTTCCTGACAAGTTTGCTGGCGACAGTAAACTATGTCGCGGATTCGTGAGCCAGTGCTCCATACACCTTGAGCTCCTGGCGTCACGTTTCCCTACGGAACGGGCGAGAGTGGGATTTATTCTATCTCTCTTGTCGGGCAGGGCGTTGGAGTGGGCAACGCCACTTTGGGAGCGAGATGATCGTGTGGTACAGAGTGCTCCTCTCTTCCTGGACGCTCTGAAGCAGGTCTTTTTAGGACCTCGTGTTACCCACGATACCGCGCTCCAGTTGTTGACTATTACTCAGGGCTCGTCCGTGGTCAGCCAGTTTGCCATCCAGTTCCGGACTCTAGCTTCAGAGTTAGAGTGGCCAGACAAAGTTCTTATTCCGGTGTTCTGGAGGGGACTGGCAGACCACGTGAAGGACGCCTTGGCCACCAGGGAGATACCCGCCACACTGGAGGAGCTTATTTCTGTATCTACCCGCATTGACCTCCGTTTTCACGAGCGGAGGTTAGAGCGGACCCAGTGTAGGCAGAGGTTTCGGCTGGCTCCCACCTTCGCCAAACCTCTAGAATCTCCTGTCTTGGCGTCCGACTCCCATGAGGCCATAAAGGTTTCTCGAGCGGGACCTAAGTCTCAGGCCGCTCGAGTACTCATGGTTTGTAAAAACTGTCATCAACTAGGACATTACGCCAATAAATGTCCACAGCGGTCGGGAAACGATCGCGTCTAGTAACCATTGGGGGAGGTTCACTAGACACAGCTGCATTTTCCTCCAAACTGTCCTTTAAAGGGACAATCCTGTTATGCTCCTCCACTCTATCAGTCGAGCTTTGTGTGGATTCAGGAGCAGAGGGAAACTTCATGTCCTCTGCTTTTGCTCTACGCCACGCTATACCACTAGTCATGCTCACCAAACCTGTTACAGTTAGAGTTGTGAATGGGGCGACACTTCCACTGCAAATCACACACCAGACAGTTCCATTCTCGCTGTCCATGTCCCCTTCCCACCAGGAGATTATTTGCCTTCTTGTTCTTCCCGAGGGAATGGATGTGATTTTGCTGGGAATACCCTGGCTCCGTTTCCACTCCCCACATATTGAGTGGTCCTCAGGGAGAATATTGGGTTGGAGTAAGTCTTGTATGGGCAGGTGTGTGAGTGAGTGTGTACAGGTTTCTACTACCGAGGTACCCGCAGACCTTTCTTCTCTTCCCAAGTGCTATTGGTGCTATGCTGACGTATTCTCTAAAAAGGCTGCTGAGACTCTACCGCCTCATCGCCCCTACGACTGTCCTATTGACATCTTGCCTGGAGCTGAACCTCCTCGGGGAAGGGTATATCCCCTCTCTCTCCCAGAGACGGAGGCTATGTCTCAATATATTCAGGAGAATTTGGCAAGAGGGTTCATTAGGAAGTCAGTGTCTCCTGCAGGGGCGGGATTCTTCTTCGTACAGAAGAAGAACGGGGAATTACGTCCTTGCATCGATTACAGGGGTCTTAATGCTATCACCATTAAAAATAAGTACCCGTTGCCCCTGATATCTGAGCTCTTTGACAGGCTAAGGGGAGCGAAGGTTTTCACCAAACTAGATCTGCGGGGTGCCTACAACCTGATTCGCATCCGTGAGGGGGACGAATGGAAAACGGCTTTTAATACCAGGGATGGGCACTATGAGTATCTGGTGATGCCCTTCGGGCTTTGTAATTCCCCAGCCGTTTTTCAGGACTTTGTCAACGATATCTTCCGGGATATGCTTTCCACCTCGATTGTAGTCTATCTGGATGATATTCTCATCTTCTCTCCAGATATTGACTCCCACCGGAGAGATGTTGGCAGAGTCTTCGAACTCCTACGGGCGAATTCCCTTTATGCTAAGTTGGAGAAGTGTGTGTTTGAGCAGGAGTCCTTACCTTTCCTGGACTATATCATCTCGGCCCAGGGATTGGCTATGGATCCTGCCAAACTACAGGCTGTGATGGACTGGCAGGAACCCCATTCTCTTAAAGCGGTGCAGCGCTTTATGGGGTTCATAAATTACTATTGCCAGTTCATCCCCCACTTCTCAACTTTGGTAGCTCCCTTGGTATCCCTCACCAAGAAGGGAGCGAATCCCAAATTGTGGTCGGAAGAGGTCTCCAAGGCCTTCACTTCTATAAAGTCCCATTTTGCTAGCGCTCCCATCTTACATCGTCCCGATGAGGATAAGCCATTCCTTTTGGAGGTGGATGCCTCATCCGTTGGTGCTGGAGCAGTCCTCTATCAAAAGGATGCTCAAGGTCGGAAGCATCCATGCTTCTTCTTCTCGATGACCTTCACACCAGCGGAGAGAAATTACTCCATCGGGGACAGGGAGTTGCTAGCAATGAAGTTGGCCTTTTCGGAGTGGAGACATCTTTTGGAAGGTGCTCGGTTTCCCTTCCAAGTCTTCACGGACCACAAAAATTTGGTCTATTTGCGTACAGCCCAGCGGCTGAATTCTCGTAAGGCTAGATGGTCCTTGTTTTTCTCCCGGTTCCACTTCACTCTCCATTATCTCTCCGGGGAGAAGAACATTCGTGCTGACGCTCTCTCTCGCTCCCTTGTGTCAACTGAGGAGGAGGAAGAGGAGCCTCGGCTTATTGTCCCTTCAGAGAGTCTGAAACCGTAGCTCCGGTTTCGCTAGAGTCTATGCCTCCGGGCAAGACTTTTGTTCCCATCAATTTGCGACCGGAGGTTCTCTCTTGGGCTCATTCGTCCAGAGTGGGTGGACACTTTGGGGCAAAGAGGACATCTGAGTTGCTGGCGAGAATGTACTGGTGGCCGCATATGGTTCGCGATGTCGGAGACTATGTCCGGGCATGTGTCTCCTGTGCCAAAAATAAGTCTCCTCGTCAACGACCAGCTGGATTGTTATATCCTCTGCCGGTAGCAGACAGGCCCTGGGAGATGGTCGGGATGGACTTTGTGGTGGGTTTGCCCAAGTCTCGTGGCTGTACCATCATTTGGGTAATCACCGACCATTTTTCTAAAATGGTGCATTTGGTGCCGCTTCCTCGGCTACCTTCTGAACGGGCCTTGGCAGCGTTGTTTATTAAATACATCTTCCGCCTTCACGGTATGCCAGACAAAATTGTCAGTGACCGGGGTCCCCAGTTTGTGTCTCGGTTCTGGAGAGAGCTTTGTCGTCTTCTCAGTATTGAGTTAAATCTCTCTTCGGCATATCATCCCGAGACAAATGGGTTGGTGGAGAGAGCCAACCAGACCTTGGTCACATATCTGCAACATTTTGTCTCTGCTAGGCAAGATGACTGGGCATCTTTGCTACCATGGGCGGAGTTTGCTCTTAACAATGCTGTAGCTGACTCCACTGGACAGACCTCATTCCTCCTTAACTATGGTCAGCATCCGCGGGTACCTGTGCCCATGCCCGTGTCTTCCGCCGATTCCAGGGTGGCAGACTGGGCTGTGGAGGCACGGAACATTTGGGATCGCACTCAGGATGCCATTCGGGCTTCCAAGGAGAGAATGAGGTCCTCCGCCGATGCACATCGGTGCCCCGCTCCAACCTTTGCTCCTGGCGACTTAGTGTGGCTCTCCGCCCGTAACATCAGGCTGCGAGTTGAGTCTACTAAGTTCGCACCTCGCTACTTAGGTCCTTTTAAGGTCCTCGAACAGTTTAATCCTGTGGTTTACCGTCTAGCCCTTCCTCCACGCCTAGGTATCACCGACACCTTTCATGTGTCCCTCCTTAAGCCCGTGTACATGTCCCGGTTTTCTGAGTCATCTACTGGGACATCGGGTTCGTCTACGGACGATTACGAGGTGAACGCTATCTTGGGGTATAAGGTGGTTCGTGGCAAAAAATTTTGGTGGACTGGAGGGGTTACGGTCCTGAGGATAGAGCCTGCTGAGCACATTCGGGTTCTGCAGCTCATTGCTGCCTTCGAACGTAGCGAGGCCCAAGGGGGGAGGGCCCTAGGGGGGGGGAAAGTTAGGGGTCGAGTTCCCGCTTCTGCACAGGGGGAATCTCGGGCCGCTTCTGCTGCGGTCTCCCATTCCTCTCCTGCCGCAGGTAAACCTGCTCAGCAGAGACGACGGTCCTTGCGTCTGGCTCAGTCTCACTCGGTGCTTAGGCTTGCTGTTGCTTCTCCAGCTTTTGCCATTAAAGCCAGTGCTGGGCAGCAGTGAGCGGGCTTCTCTGGGACTAAGTCCTTATTTGCACACACTGAGCATGCCCAGGGCAAGATCTCCCGTTGGAGATCGAGGGTCACATGCTCAGGCACTTCAGCACATCCCATTGGTCCTCTTGGCAGGTCCTGAAAGGGCAAAACTTCTGTAGCTACTTCCTGTGCTGCAACTATATAAACTGCGCATGACCGCACGGCAATGCCCTTGTGTACAATTGTATATGTGTGTTTGTTGTGAGTGCAAGTCGTTCATTAAATACCCCTACCCTATATTATGACTGTTCGCGTATGGAGTATGGCTGCTATCTAGCGCCCGACTAACCACTCAACGTGTCACACACGTATCAGCGTCTATTGCTGTGACCGCCAGTGCGGCGCCACGTGCCAGTAGTGCGCTTCCTGACCCACGTCTGGGTTCTTAGTGGTGTCTGCCAGCACGGCACAGTTCGCACTTCGGTGCTCTAATTACTATAGTTGCCTAACACACCCAGTTGCGGTGTTGTGTCAGCAAGTGGTCTAATCGGACTTCAATCCTGTGTCTTGGGGTTGTGTTCGCTGACTCCTTGCTTGCACTCTTTAGTGCGGTATTGCGGACCTGTGGCTTTACCGGGTTCACTTCCACCGCCATATTACGCTGCCATTTACTAGCAGCAGGTTTTCACCTGCACAGTGGACCCCGGACTGCGAACGCATCTATTACATCTTTCTTGGTGCGTTCCGCCAGTCCTAACAGTCAGCTGTATACACTGTGATGACGAAGGGTGACAGCACTGTACCCTGAGGGGCTCCAACACTGCTCCATACACTGCCAGATCCCACCTCCTCCATCCTTACAAGCTACTGCCTGTCTGTCAGATAGTCGCTTATCCAGTTAACATCCCCACATCTACCGCCATATCAGTCAGCTTATTACATAGTAAGAGCAGCTGTAAGGTATTGAAAGCACTTGAGAAGTCAAAGAACATGGCGCGCACTTCAGTTCCATCATTGTCCAAGAATGAATGTACTGTATGTAGCAGTCAGTAAAAGCCCTCACCCTCGGACACAAGTAGGCGAGTATTATTCTCTCCAAGGACTTCATAGCATGTGATATTAAGGCCACTGGACGATAGTCTTGTAGAGAAGTTGGAAAAGTAGTCTTGGGAATCGGCACCAAGCAGGTGGCCTTCCACAGTTCTAGTACACCCTGTGATTGAAGGCTCCAGTTGAACAGGTGCTAGAAGACAGTACACAGTTGGTTTGCACATGCTCTGATGACACGTGGGCTGAAGGCATCAGGCCCAGCTGCTTTGCCAATAACAAGTCTACTAAACAGTTTTCTCACGTTGCTTTGGTAGACAGTGAAAGAAGGCAGTTTATCCCCCAATGTCAATTGCTGCCGATCATTTCCCAGCTCCATCCCCCATTCCTGATGACGCTGTGCTTGTGTTGGTGAATCTGTTGAAAAACTCATTCATTTCATTATCCAAAGGCAGATCCACTTCCCCATG
The DNA here is from genome assembly GCF_032444005.1 of Ranitomeya imitator. Taxonomy (NCBI): domain Eukaryota; kingdom Metazoa; phylum Chordata; class Amphibia; order Anura; family Dendrobatidae; genus Ranitomeya; species Ranitomeya imitator. The sequence goes on along the minus strand of NC_091283.1, from coordinate 608,411,827 downwards.
CTCCGGTTTTGCCTTAAACCCAGTTAGCTGTTTCATGCCCAACTACACCTCCATGGAATTGTTGTGTGACAATTTATTTTCTCATTTAGTTCGGAACGCCTCACAGGCATTCTTAATTTTCCCCTTTAAATCCTTTTGTATCAATTTCAGTTTCTTTGTATCCTTCATTTTAAATGCCAGTTTTTTCTTGTTTAGTACGTGTTTCAATTCTTTTGTAATCCAAGGCTTATTATTTGCATAACATCGAATATTTTTAGCTGGTACAACAGTGTCAGTACAAAAATGTATTTAATCAGTTACTTGCCCGACATTATCATTTACATCATCATGATCCCCCTGTCGCATATCACCTCCCAGTCTGTGAGGTCAAAGCAGTCTTGTAGAGCCTCCTCTGCTGCTGGAGTCCACTTCCTGATTAGTTTTATTGTTGCTGGTTGTTTGCTAACAACAGGTTGGTATGATGGAGACAATAGTATGAGGTTGTCGTCTGATTTGCCCAGGGGGCAGTGCAGACGATGAATAGGCGTCTTTAGCATTCGCATAGAGGAGATCCAATATACTGTTGTCCCATGTGGCACATTTTATAAATTGATAGAACATTGCAAGAGCCTTTGAGACATGTGTCCCATGGACATGTGACTTTGGCAGCCGATCACAGAAGACCTTGTGTTTTGATGTTGTGGATGGTTTCTCCGCCCTGATTGGCTGCCTGAATGTACACAAATTAAAGTTGTTACAGAAAAAAAATTACATTCCGCTGTTCCTTTGACCTAGACACACCCTTCCTCATAAAACACATTCTCCATCCCCTCTCTCATGAAACAGCACCACTATACTAGATAAAGTCAAAACAAAAGCATTAGTGGAATTGCAATAATTTACTTATCTGTGATAGAATTTTGCAGACTTTGAAAAAAAAATGCTCGTGAAAGCGAATCCCAATCTGAATGTGCTATGTTCGTGCCGAATGTGAGATTGGTGAACGTTTTCTGAACAGGTTCGCTCACCTCTAGTAATAAAAACAAATGTTAGGGAACAGTCTTGCCTTCTTGGATTTCATCATCCTTGACCATTTTGTTTCCCATGAGAAAAAACATAAATGCCACTATAGAGTAAATGGATGAAAAGTCTGAGTAGGGTTCCAATCTGTACCAGTATTGCTTCCTGACTGTGGCTTTCAGCCACCATAACTCAGCGCAGACTTTGTCAGTCGGTATAAGTGTCTACCTCATTAAAGGGAACCTGTCATCCCAAAAATTGATGGTGATGTAAGCTCACCGTCATCAGGGGCTTATCTACAGCATTCTGTAATGGTGTAGATAAGCCGCCGATGTTACTTACGTGAAAGAGGAGAAAAAGACGTTAGATTATACTCAGCCAGGGGCGGTCCCGCTGCGGTCTGGTCAAATGGGTATCTCAGGTTAGCTCCGGTGCCTCCTATCTTCATTCCATGGAAAGGTCAGAGAGGCCCGGCGCCTGCGCACTGCAGTACTTTGCTCTGCCCTCAACAGGGCAGACAAAGTACGCCTGCGACGGAGCCGCAGTGTGAAGACCAGAAGAGGACGTCATGGAATGAAGATGGGAGGCACCAGAGCGGAGCTAAAACACCCATTTTACCAGAACGCAGCAGGACCGCCCCTGGGTGAGTATAATCTAACCTCTTTTTCTCCTCTTTCAGGTTATATTGGGGGCTTATCTACAGCATTACAGAATGCTGTAGATAAGCCCCTGATGATGGTGAGCTTACCTCACCATCGATTTTGGGGGTGACAGGTTCCCTTTAAGCATTTGACTACTCTCATTCCACTTTAACTACACAGTATTTATCTGATGAAGGTCCATGCGAACCGAAACATTATCTACTAGCTATTGATCAATACAATGATCCACTGTAAATAAATGTGCCTTGTTTTGCAACATATCTGTATGAGTGCTCAATTTTATTACGACTAGATTTTGCTCCTCATGATATGTAAACAGCCTGGGTATCCATTTGACTAACAATTTAGACCATAAGAGTAACTGAACTTTCATTTAATTGTTTATTTTTAGAATTTTTTCCAGGATGAAAAGTTATGAAACATTGTAAAATACTTTAACCCCTTTACACCCAAAGCCGGTGTACACCTTCATGACTAGTACAAATTTTACAATTCTGGCCAGTGTCACTTTATGACGGAATAACTATAGAACGCTTCAACGGATTCCATTGATTCTGAGATGTTTTTTTCGTGACATATTGAAATCGGCAAAATTTCTTCCATGTGACTTGAGTTTATTTGTGAAAAAAAAACAGAAATTTGGTGAAATTTTGAATTTTTTTTAATGTTTATGGCCTTAAACCAGAGAGTTATATCACACAAAATAGATAATATGTAACATTATCTGTTGTGAATTCTGTGGCCAAGCTCTCTCCTGTGGTCGTGAGTGGTACTTCGGCTGGTTCTGTCTATGAGCTTCCTTTGGTGGATGAGAGTGGTACTGCGGCTTCTGAGTTTCCTTCCTCAGGTGATGAGGTTAAGTCGTTAGGTGCTGCTCTATTTAACTCCACCTAGTGCTTTGATCCTGGCCTCCAGTCAATGTTCTAGTATTGGTCTTGCTTTCTCCTGGATCGTTCCTGTGGCCTGTCTGTCCTGCATAAGCTAAGTTTTGCTTGTGTTATTTTTGTTTGCTATTTTTTCTGTCCAGCTTGCTATATTGGTTTTTCTTGCTTGCTGGAAGCTCTGGGACGCAGAGGGAGCACCTCCGTACCGTTAGTCGGTGCGGAGGGTCTTTTTGTCCCCTCTGCGTGGTTGTTTGTAGGGTTTTGTGTTGACCGCAAAGCAATCTTTCCTATCTTCAATCTGTTCAGTAAGTTGGGCCTCACTTTGCTAAATCTATTTCATCTCTGCGTTTGTATTTTCATCTCAACTCACAGTCATAATATATGGGAGGCTGCCTTTTCCTTTGGGGTATTTCTCTGAGGCAAGGTAGGCTTATTTTTCTATCTTCAGGGCTAGCTAGTTTCTCAGGCTGTGCTCGAGGCGCATAGGACTGGTCAGGAGCGCTCCACGGCTACCTTTAGTGTGGTTGGATAGGATTAGGGATTGCGGTCAGCAGAGTTCCCACGTCTCAGAGCTCGTCCTATGTTTTTGGTAATTGTCAGGTCACTTTGTGTGCTCTGAACTTCAAGGTCCATTGTGGTTCTGAATTACCTGTTCATAACAATTATCCATATGTCTACTTTACATCAGCACAATTTTTCAAACTATTATTTTCTGTTAGGAACTTAGAAGTGTTAAAATTTGACCAGCAATTTCACATTTGTCCAACAAAATTTACAAAAACAATTTTTAGGAACTACTCCTCATTTGAATTGGTTTTGAAGGATCTATAAGACATCAAATACCCAAAAGTGACACCATTCTAAAAACTGCACACGTCAAAGTGCTCAAAACTTAATTCAAAAAGTTTATTAACCATTCAATAGCTTCACACAAATTTTTGGAATGAACATTTAACTTTCTTTCTCAAACATTTTCTTTGGACCACAAAATTTGCTGTGCAATTTCTCCTGAGCATGCTGATACCCCATATGTGTGGGAAGCCATTGTTTGGGCGCACTTCACAGCTTGGAAGAGAAGGGGCGCCATTTGAATTTTTAAAAGCAAAATTTACTGGAATAATTAGTGGACACCATATTGCGTTTGCAGAGCCTCTAATATGACTAAACCGTGTAAACCCCCCACAAGTGACACTATTTTGGAAACTTGACACCTCAGGGAACTTAATTAGATGTCTGGTGGGCACTTTGAACCCCCAAGAGTTTATAACATAATGTCGTAGAAATCAAAACATTACTTTTTCCCACAAAAATGTTCTTTTAGTCCCAATTTTTTTTATTTTCATAAGGTAACAAGAGAAAATGGTCCCCAAAATTGAACCCGAAATGTGTTGTTTAATTTCTCCTGAGTATGCTGATACCTCATATGTAGTCAAAAAATACTTTTGGGTAAAGATGAGCGAATATGTAAATATTCAGTTCGCATCACAAACGTCAAATTTGCTAAATTCGCTGATTTAATTGGCAAATATAGTCAAACGCCATTGGAGGCAATGGGAGGCAAAAGCAAATGCATACACAGCTCATCCTCTGGCATTTCCGATGCTGTGTGAAAGCCTGGGAAAAATCAGCTCAACTCTTCTGATCGGTGGTAACTTTACCGCCAGTAGATTGTTCCCGCTCTCAGAACACTGCGGGGTCACACTGTCAGATGTCAGCGTGATCCCGCAGAGATACTGCGACCCACAGCAGTGACCCATGGTAAAAAGCTTATTGCAGGTCAGTAGAAAGTGAAAGCAGGAGCTGCTGATAGGAGCAGTAGTCTCTTGTCAGCCAGCGCCTGTGAGCAAACTTTAAAAAAAAACATAAAATAATTAAATACATATTCAACTAAAAATAAGAACCACATTATACACTGCGTGCAGAATTATTAGGCAAGTTGTATTTTAGAGGATTATTTTTATTTTTGATCAACAACTATGTTCTCAATCAACCCTAAAGACTCATAAATATCAAAGCTTAAGATTTTTGGAAGTTGGAGTGGGTATTTTTTAAAATTTGGCTATCTTAGGAGGATATCTGTGTGTGCAGGTAACTATTACTGTGCAGAATTATTAAGCAACTTAATAAAAACCAAATATATTCCCATCTCACTTGTTTATTTTCACCAGGTAAACCAATATAACTGCACAAAATATAGAAATAAACATTTCTGACATGCAAAAACAAAATCCCAAAAAATTAGCGACCAATATAGCTACCTTTCTTTATGATGACACTCAACAGCCTTCCATCCATCGATTCTGTCAGTTGCTTGTTCTGTTTACGACCAACATTGTGTGCTTTAGCCACCACAGCCTCCCAGACACTGTTCCGAGAGGTGTACTGTTTTCCCTCCCTGTAGATCTCACATTTTATGAGGGACCACAGGTTCTCTATGGGGTTCAGATCAGGTGAACAAGGGGGCCATGTAATTTTTTTTTCTTCTTTGAGACCTTTACTGGCCAGCCATGCTGTGAAGCAGTTGGAGGCATGTGATGGAGCATTGTCCTGTATGAAAATCATGTTTTTCTTGAACGATACCGACTTCTTCCTGTACCACTGCTTGAAGAAGTTGTGTTCCAGAAACTGGCAGTAGGTCTGGGAGTTGATCTTCACTCCATCCTCAACCCAAAAAGGTCCCACAAGTTCATCTTTGATGATACCAGCCTATACCAGTACCTTACCTCCACATTGTTGGTGTCTGAGTTAGAGAGGAGCTCTCTGCCCTTTACTGATCCAACCTCTGGCCCATCAGAGTCACTCTCATTTTATCAGTCCATAAAACCTTTGAAAAGTCAGTCTTAAGATATTTCTTGACCCAGTCTTGACGTTTTATCTTATGTTTCTTGTTCAAAGGTGGTCATTTTTCAGCCTTCCTTACCTTGGCCATGTCCCTGAGCATCGCACACCTTGTGCTTTTGGATACTCCAGTAATGTTGGAGCTCTTAAATATGGCGAAACTGGTGGCAAATGGAATCTTGGCAGCTTCATGCTTGATTTTCCTCAATTCATGGGCAGTTATTTTGCTCCTTTTTTGCCCAACACGCTTCTTGCGACCCTGTTGGCTATTTGCCATGAAACCTAACTGACTTCAGGGCGAGCACGGTAGGAAAATTTCTAACAGCGCGAGCGCTGAAGTCAGTTAGGTGAAGGAACAGTGAACTCCTAGGACCTTTCTGACAGCACTGCGAATGTGAGAACATTTGCCATGCTTGCGGTTACGTCAAATAGGTTGTAGGAGTTCACCGCGAGATACTAGGCAGTGGTAGCAGATGCTGCTCAGTGTTTCTGCTGAATGACAGGCTGTATTGTTGCATCATTCAACCATGCACCCTGCCATCTACAGGTAGCACAGCTAGACCCATCTTGGGACAAATGGATTGTCATCTTCACAGTGGAAAGGTGAGGAATATTGTTGTTTGCTACTTTAATTCTCTTGCAGGAGACAATGTCGTCACTGGAATGGGTGATGCAGTAAGTAAGGTTTAATTAAGATTTATTAAAGGAGTCTGTGTCATTCTTTCAATTAAAGGACTTTATTCTGGGTATGGGATTTTATACTATATGACTATGAGCTTCGTAATGGGGGTGTCTTACAGACATTGCTCCATTACTAACCTCTGGGCTTGATGTTACCTATCAATACAAAGCTGACATCAAACCCCAACTATCACCCCACTTGAAACTGCTACAGAGCAAGTGGGGAGAGCAAAGCTAAGTGCCAGAATTGGCGCATCTTATAGAGCTGATGTTTTTAGCCTGGGGGCCAGTATCCATGGCACCTTCCTAGGTTCCTAGCCTTTGCTGGTTATTATTCATAGGAGGACCCCACATATTTTTGTTTGGTCACCCATTTTCATAGCCAGTAAAGGCTAACTATACATCTGTGAGCTAATACTAATAGCTTGGGAAGCTCCATGGTTTTTACCCCCTTCCCAGGCTATAAACATCTGCCCCCAGCTGTCGGCTTTCCCTCTGCTGTTTAAGAAAATTATGCAGGAACCCACGCCATTTTTGTCAGAAAAATAATCTTTTGATAATTAAATACATGTACAGAAAGCTTAACACGCACTGTACTAATTGTATATGTCACTGACATCTATATATCTATCCTATATGTATATATTGTACGTAATCCATCTATTCTGTCCTGTTAGGTCCTGCTGTGATTTTACTGTATGCAGCTGCTGAATTGGCAGCTTTTTTTCTATCTATCTATCTATCTATTTACAGTATCTATTAATTATCTACTTTAAAACACTTTAGTGGCAATGCAATTATTTTCCCACACTTTTAAAGAATTTTTTGCAGACTATTTCCAATTTTAGGTAAAAATGCTTGTGTTTCCAATCACAAATCCGTTTTTGCCATATTCGTGTTGAATTTATGTTTGGCGTTCGTTTTTCAAATGTGCCATGTCACATTGCAGAGCCCTTGAGATGCCAAAACAGCAGAATCCCACCAAAGAGATCCATTTTACAAACTACACCTCTCAATTACCGTATTTTCCGGCGTATAAGACGACTTTTTAACCCCTGAAAATCTTCTTAAAAGTCGGGGGTCGTCTTATACGCCGGGAATCGTCTTGTACGCCGGGTGTATATGGTGGGTGGGTGGGGGAGTGGTCCCGATGACGGAGGGGGCGTCTCACAGGAAAGTGTGAGTGGAGTATGCCCCACTACCTCACATTGTAGCTGCAGCCAGCGTCAGCGTGGGGTGCTGGGGAGCGGCGGCGCCTGCTCCTCTTTGTGACGCGTGGGTGCTGTGGGGCGGCGGTTCCTCTTGGTACAGCGTCGGGGCTCTGTGCTGTGGGGCGGCAGCGGCGGCGTATCTTCCAGCAGAGTCAGTCGAGGCTCCTCCTGCATCTCCTGAAAGCCCGGAGGCGCCGGCAGCTCCATTGCTGCGATGCGGTGGCCTCCGGGAAAATGGCCGCTGGGGGCGGCGCATGCTCAGATTCAGATCTCGTCTCCCGAGATCTCGGGACGAGATCTGAATCTGAGCATGTGCCGCCCCCAGCGGCCATTTTCCTGGAGGCCACCGCATCGCAGCAATGGAGCTGCCGGCGCCTCCGGGCTTTCAGGAGATGCGGGAGGAGCCCCGACTGACTCTGCAGGAAGATACGCCGCCGCTGCCACACCACAGCACAGAGCCCCGATGCTGTACCAAGAGGAACCGCCGCCCCACAGCACCCAGGCGGCACAAAGAGGAGCAGCCACCACCGCTCCCCAGCTCCCCACACTGACGCTGGCTGCAGCTACAATGTGAGGTAATGGGGCATACTCCACTCACACTTTCCTGTGAGACGCCCCCTCCGTCATCGGGACCACTCCCCCCCAAAAAAGGCACATTAGTCACCGGCCCTATAAGACGACATACAGCGTATAAGACCACTCCCGACTTTTAAGAAGATTTTATATTTTAACTGGAAAAGTTGGGGGGTCGTCTTATACGCCCAGTCGTCTTACACGCCGGAAAATACGGTAACTTATGTAGGAGTGAAGTGATCATATTGACATTAGAGGTGGGTTACAGAATTTTATACCATTGGGTAGTAAAGAAAAAAACAATTACATTTTTCTAGCAAAACGTTGTTTTAGCTCCAGATTGGAGAAATAGGTAAAAATTAGTAATGAGCGAATATACTCGTTGCTCGAGATTTCTCGAGCATGCTCGGGGGTCCCCCAGGTATTTTTTAGTGCTCAGAGTTTTAGTTTTTCTTGCCGCAGCTGAATGACTTACATCTTTTAGCCAGCTAAAGTACATGTGGGGATTCCCTAGCAAACAGGCAACCCCCACATGTACTTACGCTGGCTATCAGATGTAAACCATTCAGCTGCGGCAAGAAAAACTAAAACTCTGAGCACTAAAAAATACTCGGAGAACTCCCGAGCATGCTCGAGAAATCTCGAGTAACGAGTATATTCGCTCATCGCTAGTAAAAATTCAACCAAAATGTATCCCACAATTTCTTGTGAACATGGAAATACCCCACATGTAGCTGTACAGTTTTGCTTCACCACACAGCAAGACTCGGGAAGGATGGAGCGCTATTTGCCTCCTGGAGAGCATATTTCCATGGAATAGTTTGCGGTCTCCATATACAGATCCCCGAAGTGCTAGAAGAGCAGAATCCACCATCAAATGACCATATTTGGGGATTTTATCTAAAGGTGTATTGACTATTTTGACTCCATGGTTGTTTTGCAGGAACAAGCAGCAGTGGATATGGCTGAGTGAAAATTTCAAAGTGATGTTTTGTCTTCATTCCTGTAACAAAAAAAAAGCATATAGTTGGCTTCCAAATCCATGCTTCTCCTTAGTCTATTTACCTGCCTATTTGTCTACTTTCATAGCATAACTCACCCATTTTGAGTACAGATTCTGGCATTGAAAGTGGAATCTTGGCACTTTTGTCTCAGTAACTCTGGGAGTAAACTGCTGCAGGAGATTGTTCTGATACCTACAATACTCAGGAGTAGTGTTGAGCGATACCGTCCGATACTTGAAAGTATCGGTATCGGATAGTATCGGCCGATACCCGAAAAATATCGGATATCGCCGATACCGATATCCGATACCAATACAAGTCAATGGGACATCAAGTATCGGAATGTATCCTCATGGATCCCAGGGTCTGAAGGAGAGGAAACTCTCCTTCAGGCCCTGGGATCCATATTAAAGTGTAAAATAAAGAATTAAAATAAAAAATATTGTTATATTCACCTCTCCGGCGGCCCCTGGACATCAGCGGGAGGATCCGGCGTCCGGCACGGCTTCTTTCTTCAAAATGCGCGCCTTCAGGACCTGTGGAATGACGTCCCGGCTTCTGATTGGTCGCGTGCCGCCCATGTGACCGCCACGCGACCAATCAGAAGCCGCGACGTCATTCCTCAGGTCCTAAAAGGCGCTTATTCTAGGACTTTAGCTGAGGAATGACGTCGCGGCTTCTGATTGGTCGCGTGGCGGTCACATGGGCGGCACGCGACCAATCAGAAGCCGGGACGTCATACCACAGGTCCTGAAGGCGCGCATTTTGAAGAAAGAAGCTGTGCCGGACGCCGGATCCTCCCGCTGATGTCCAGGGGCCGCCGGAGAGGTGAATATAACAATATTTTTTATTTTAATTCTTTATTTTACACTTCCGATACCGATACCCGATATCACAAAAATATCGGATCTCGGTATCGGAATTCCGATACCGCAAGTATCGGCCGATACCCGATACTTGCGGTATCGGAATGCTCAACACTACTCAGGAGGCATGTATATTGTTAACTAGTTTGTGCTATGTAGCATTTTGTAGAACTTAAGTCTCACCCCTTAGTCATATGCTCTCAAAGCAAAATTCTTCCTTTACTCTGTGACTGTAGACTGCTGAATGCACACACTTTCACAATTATATTGTATTTCTAGTGATAATAAAAATTCCTGTGTAGAAAGAGGGGAAAAACAGGAGAGCTATTTAAGCGTAATATTAAAAGTATAACATCAAAGTGGGTTGTGAGTGACCGATTAAACTCACCTCATGGAGATATACAAGCAGGCACAACTCTGAAAGGATCACGTCTACAAATGTATTCCTAGTACATTTGAATTGTTCCGTGACAACATTTTTTTTAGTTTTATACTTAATGTCATATGCTGTCTAGTCTCACCCGAATGCATTTAATAGAACAGAACAAAAGGGTTATTTCCAAGTTGTCCCTTGAGAAGCACACAGCTTCCAATCTTGTTCACCTTCTGTTTTTTGGCTGGACCGGCATGCCTATTTGAGTGACAGCTCTTGTGAGTAGCGGAACTATAGCATTAGTAGAACTATAAGGTTTGCACAAGTTCTGCTGTAAGACATTCTGCTGTCAGAGTTTTTTTCTGAACTCTACCCTGTTATCACCACTGGTGGACACAAACCGAAGAAGGACCCTGTGCATGTACGATATATGGGCATCTTAATGCATTGTAGGTGGAAGTGGTTCCTCTTTATTCTTTGCTAGTGCAAGTGGAATGCCCACCATGGCCGGGGGGTATTTGGTACCGGGTCCGATACCTAAAGGGATGTGTCACGGTGGCGATGACCCGGTCCATGGCCCTGGGTGCCCAAGTAAAGTTAAAGGTCTTTAACCCTTATCCGGCTGAATAGGTACAATTGTAACTATTCCGTTTTAAAATTGCAATAACTTTTTTTTGAAAAGACGTAGAGGGCTGAAATTTCGTGACATCTCTACATTTTTGGTCCAGAATATATTGGCCAAATTTCAATAAAATATCTCCACCCGCTTCCGAGATAAGGGGTCGAGATCTTTTTGCATCCATAACAAGCTGCATAGGTACAAATGTACCTCATATATTTTGAATGAAGATAATGCAAGGGAAAAAGCATAAATTTTTTTTTAATGATAATGCTATTTAACTATTATAAACAAGTAAAAAACTGTTCATTTACATTATAAAAGAAAATGTAAGAAACTTTTTTTTATTGATTTTCTTTGCAAGTAATGCATGTTGGCTTTGCTACAGAGTGTTCATCGCAAATGGGTTTCACACAAACCACACAAGACTTTCTAGTCTTGCGTTGTTTTCGCCTCAGGTCTCTGCAGACATAGCAACTACCAACAACAGGGGAGGGTCCACGACTACCATGAGGTATTTTGGGGCCAGCTGCTGGCTGCGATGCTACCACAATGCATCGTCCAAGCACCATTTCTACTGCACCTCGAAGAAAATGGTTTCTCATTATCATTTTGTTTGTACTACGATCTTCAATTGCAATCATACACAACTGATTTGCGAGATCTTTCAGGAACTTTCTTCGTTGATCCTTTGCCCTGAAGCTTGGATTGTGTTCTCTGTAGATGATGTAGGATGCTAACCCACTGACATCAATCATATTGTAGAAAAATGCCAAAGTCCAACGTGATGTTCGTCGTTTCACAGTGTACTCTCCCAACATTTTATCCATAACATCAACGCCACCTTTTGTTATGTTGTAGTATTTTATTATCTCTGGCTTGGCTGCTAGTGTCTCTTCAACTTCTCCCGTCATGTGCATAGATGATAGAAGCACGACTGATTTGTTCTTCTTTGGTACATATGAACAGACTGTTGCATCATGATTGTAGGCAAAATTTGTCGAGTATACAGGCCTTTCTTTGGCAGGCTGCATGTTGTTAGGTAGGAACCTTTTGTTTTTTCTCACTGTACCAACTAGTGTCATGTTCCAGGAGTTCAATACCTTAGCTAGTTCCATGGTTGTAAAGAAGTTATCGGTGGTGACATTTCTTCCAGAGCCTTTATACGAGCTCACTAGGTCCAATACTGTTCGTTCTCCAATGTTTACTTGTCGAGGACCATCAGTTGGTTTCCCAGTGTAGAGCTGACCTTGTAAAGGGTAGGCATTTGATGAGTCACAAGCCCAGAAAATCTTTATGCCATATTTAGCTGGTTTTGAAGGTATATACTGGGTAAATTTAGTATGACCTCTAAATGGAAATAATTGCTCGTCGACGGTGATACAATGATATGGCTTGTAGGCTCTCTCCAGATTACTGTTCAGCATTGTCCAGATGTCCCGTATTGGTGCAGCTTTATCTGTTTGCACACGTTCTGCACGTGTATTTTCGTTGTCAAACCTGATAAATCTGAGTATCATCTTGAAGCGGTCACGAGACATGGCTGCACGTATATGAGGCAGAGCAGCAACATTCCACATTTCCTCCAGATTCTCTTTGTTGGCTCTGTGCACACCAGCAGCAATCAGTATGCCCAAAAATGCATGAAGTTCAGTTTCAGTAAATTGCTTGAATGTTTTTTGTGGTGGCCGTTTGGAAGAATCAGGAAAACGTTGTACCAGTTCGTTGTTGTAAGCATCACAAACTCTCTTGGCCTTTCGATTCGTTTCCCGTAATATGATGTCACACATCTCGGGAGTCATGATGGACTTGAATAGCTCTTTTGCTGTATATAGGTTGCTGATTGCTGCAGGGCCACCTCTTTGTCGTAGGACATTACGAGATTTTGTTTGTGCATTTGGCAGTGGATTACTGCACCATTGAGTTTCATCCTTAGCAGTCCAAATGTCGCCTGCACTTTGAGGCACAGAATCATCCTCAACACTTTCGTCTGATTCGTATTCATTTTCATGCTCTATGACCATTTCTTGTTCAATGTCTGAATCTTCTTCAGTAACATCCACTTGTGGTACATAGTTTTCATCATCAGATGGAACATATGGTTCATCCTCATGCTCAGAATCAGATTCTTCTAGCATTCGCATTATTTCGTCAGACGTAAATCTGTAAATATGAAAAAATGTAAAATAAATAATTTTCCGAAATACTACATTATTGGCTTTTCACAAAATTATACTAACCTGCAAACACGTTTTCTTGGATTATGGCGGAAACTAGATCCAGCATTACTATCACTCATGATGACTTGCTAGATGAATTTTGGCTTCGTATTTTGTGCTGAATATAAATAAAACATCGTAAAACAATATGTAGATACTAATTATTATCCATTTTTCGTATAAAAATTATACCTATAGTGATAAGTTTCATACAAAATATATGTAAGCCAAGTCCAGGCTGAAAGACAATTTGACTGTTCTGTCCCCACATAATGAGAATAAAGGTATAACTGGCTGTTAGATGCTGTGAGACTTTCCTACCTTCGTTTCCAAGAAATTGAAGACTTCACAAGCCTAGAAATGTGTGCTCACAGCAATGAGATGAACAGCAAAATGGCTAATGAGAGGAGGGAGGCAGGAAGACAAGTAGAAGCCACTCCCAGTTTGAATTAACTTAATTGACAGCAACATAAGTGACCAGTAACAACACTGAACAATAGATATCAGCATAACATTTGTAGCTGAATGAACTTTAGTTTCTGAAACCAAGTAAAGTCTTCCCACAGTGGAGGTATATGTGAAGGTACAATTGTACCTATGCAGCCTGTTAAGGTTGTAAAATTATGCAGCCTGACAAGGGTTAAAGGGATTATGTGAATAAAGTTTGTGTTCATGATGTCACCTGTGGTTCTCGGTCAAAGGTGACCGACACTGTTTAAAGGGGTCCTCTTGAGTGATGTTGTGGCAACAGAGATGGTATGGCTTCCCACAGGCGAAGCTGGGTACCCAGGGCTCCCGGTGTGTAGATAGAGATAGTGAATGATGTAACAAGAAACGTAGGACACAGGTTTGCAGTCTCTTTACCTAGTTTACTGATGAATTCAGGCAGCCACAGTCCAGAGTACTGGATCACGGGTGTCAATGGTCCGGCCGGCTTGGAAGCGAGTTGTGAGTCCCCCTACCAGGTAGAGTTAGAAGCCTTCCTTCTAGCGCTGTGGTGTAGTCCCTTGGGCCCCTCCAGCCTAAAAACAGCAGCCCACAGCTGCCCAGAAAAGACTCATCTATTAGATGGTCCAATTCTGTAGCTTTGGCCGGTTCTTCCCACTTGCCCTGTAGCTGTGGCAAGTAGGGTAATGAGGGGTTAATGTCACCTTCCTATTGTAAAGTGACATTAAGCCAGCTTAGTATTGGAGAGGTGTCAATAAAACACCTCTACATTACTAATCCTATAGTTGTTGAAGGGTTAATAACACACCACACAGTAAGAATAAAGTATTTTAATGAAATGATACACTGTAAAAAAAAAGTCTAAATAATAAACCAACAATATGCCCATACCTGTCTGGCATACAGTCAGTCCCACGCAGTAATCCATATCTAAAGGAATGTATAGTTTACAACTGGGAGCAGTGCTAATGCGACTGCCCATGGCTGTAAACTACTGGTTAAGGATTGAGACGTTGGTGGCGCAGGCTCAGAAACTAGAGGTGACGTCACTGAGTCTGTACTCACTACTTCTCATTCATTTTCCCCAGCTCTGCCGGCAGCAGCAAGAAGTGATGGCAGCCACGTTCAGCACCACACATAGGGGAACAGCACTTACAGTAGCGCTGCTTCCCAGGCAGCCGTCCGTGCACATGGAGGACAGTGTACACTGTTTTCCGTGTGCACATGTGTGGCACATTTTGTGGCCCGTATGTCCTAGTAACAACAGACATGTCTGAGTGTTTTGCACATGCAAACATGCTGACATGTGCATAGACCCATTCATTTCAAAGGGTCTACGCGTGTCAGTGTCTCTGATACGTGAGAAAACTGTGACAACACGTACCGGAAACACTGATGTGTGAATCCGGCCTTATGGAGATTATTCACATTGCACACAAGCATAATTTAGCAGCCTGCAGTCACATGGAGCGAATGTAGACTTTCTTCTGAAACCGGACAAGCCCGTTAAGGGTGCGGTGTGCATATAGAACACAGCAATAGGGCTCTGTAAACCAGTTTATATTCACAACGAGTAATAAGTTTGAAGTGGGGGGACACGGCTGTACTTTTGAGAAACAATGATGTTTCCCTAAGATGATTAAGGTAAATTGATTTCTGAGCCAATTTTTGTTTTTGAGACTTAGATTTTTCTTACCCTTCTTCCAGTAACCATAACTTTATTTTTTTCAACATATGTTTTTTTTGTGGGATGATTTGTAGTTTTAAATGACATCATTCACTTTACAACATAATCTACAAAAATAGAAAAAATTCTACGTGTTTTGAAATGGTGAAAATATTTTGTTTATGTTATTTGATGTGCAGTAAAACGGCCTTGCTGAAGCCACGCCGATTGCGCCTCTGTGACTGAAAGCCAGTGACTGATGGAAAGAATAAAGTTATTTCCTCCCAGCAACCGGGCTTTCAGTGCAGTGGCCGCATGGCTTCAGAATGCTACTACCATGTATATTAACCCCATAGCTGCACGTAAAATAGCATTTGGGAACATGACCGGTTCCCTTTAAATACTGTAAAATGTTGTGTGACTTGCCAGAAAAATAACTTCAAGAAACAAAAGAAGAATTCTTTCCTTTTTAATTTTTATTCTTTTTTTTTCACTTGTATGCTCTTTCACAGAGGCGCAAGAGAGAGAGGTCATTTTTAATATACCAATTGAGTCTCATTGTGTTTGTTTAGTTGCAGACATAATAAATGTAATACAAAACCTTGCACAGGGTTGATGTTAAGTAAGTAAAAAAGAACGTTTTAAAGTCTGTTTATATCATAACTGATTGTTCTTTTGCTAAAACAGTTTACACTAGTCTGCTTGGATGTAAGGTCCGCTAAAAACGAATGGCAAATTTCTCATTAAGTTGCCACCATCTATATTAAAGGGCCCATCAAATTATACAGACTAGGAGATTATTAATGGAGCCTGTGTGGAGCATTATGAGGCCACCAAAGGGTGGTCTGCATACCAGGGTGGTCTCCCTAGTCAAGGCCTTGATTGTATACGTGAATGTTTAAACATATACTGACAGACCGTTAACACCTATAATCTTGTAAATATTTGCCATTCTCAAGACCATGTATAAAACTGCGTAAGCAGTGCTTGTGTAAGCATCATTCTCGACTCCATTAAGAGCTATTCGAGACGTTACACCCCATCAACAGAAGATATGTTATATGCTAGTGCCTTCTCTCTTTCTCTTCATGGTATATGAATGATCTGAGGGCTAAACCAGTGTCCTTCCGAAAATTAGTAATTGCTCTGTTAGCAACCACACAAAGCAATGCGTGAATTCTTTACAAATCTTGTGTTTTCAGTGAAAGCAATCTCCTGTCATGGAGAAAAAGAGGGAAAAAGAATAAAATATTTGTTCACGACTCCTCTTAGCACTGCTGTGTGCGTCAAGTCTTTTTCTATACACTCATTTGTTCTTTGTAGAATTCAAGATATTAAATTATGCCTCCAAATTCTTCAAAAGAAACCAGCAAAATTCTACGTCTGTGGAGATTTAAAAATTGCATTATGCATTACTTTTTTAGCTTTTTAATTAGTAATATGTTTATCATGAGTAACAGGCCATTTATGGGCTTCAGGATTACCCTTCTTTATGTTTTTTTTTACTTTAAACCCATTTAAAAATCAAAGACAAATAATTTCCTTTAATGTTTTTCGAAGAAAAGTTAGAAATTTTTCTGACGCAAGAAAACGCAAAAAATGTAGGCTGGATGGAAGAATGGACTGGATGGCGGTCAGGTTGTGAATTGACTGTTGTTGAATGTCAAATTCCATTGTGTTACCTGCAGAAAACATATAAAGGTACATATATAAAGGTATATATACTTAATTTTCATAGCTTTAAGGATACTCAGAATAATACATATACAATATTGAAAAATAGCCAATTGTATTACTCATGTTATGGTTCTACCTGATTGGAAATAAGCAAAGACATTGCCATTTCATACATATTCACAGGTTGCCTGGTGTTTCAGAATGACTCCATTAACAGCAGTGCAACTGATTATAATATCAGATACAACCTATTACCTAGAAGAAAGTAGCAATGCTATGTTATACTAATCCTGTAGAGCTCCTTTAAGGAGAAAAATAAAAGTTAACTGGGTAGAAAGTCAAAATAAGCAATTGTAAGTGCACAGTGCAATATAATATGATGACTGCAATATATTATGAGGATAAAAACTTTGATGGTAGAAGTGATTCTTTAAGGTCGCCAAGGCAGTGGGACTGAAATATAGTCAATCAACACCATGGAAGTTGTGATCTTATTTGCATAATGATCGAAATTTAAAGTGAACCTGTCAGCAGGCTTGTGCAGTTTGGCGTCATTATGCTGATTAAAGTTATACCTCGGTTGATGAAATACGTTTCATGGTTTTTGTTTAGTCTCTGTTTTCAGTTAATGATATGCTCATGCTTCGGGGCGGCCTGTGGGGGGGTCTTTATATGGTGCTCTGATTAGGTATTCACCAGTGTGCCTTCTGACAGGTCACTGATCCCTCACTGACCAGTTGATTTTTTTACATACTGAATATAATACTGCTTGAAAAAATTTTAATTCATCAGGCAGACGCCGGGGGCGTGCCTGCTCTTTAGCACTGTAGCATGATGTGATGGATAATATGCTTACATTCATTTGATTTTGTCATAGAATTTTGTTGTAAAAAAGTTAAAATATACACAAAATTATATGACAAAATCAAATGAATACATGCATATTATCCATCACATCATGCTATAGCGCAGGCACGCCCTTTGCGTCTGCCTGATGAATTTTAGTTTTTTCAAGCAATATTATGTTCAGTATGTAAAATAATGGGCACGTCACTGAAGAATATACAGTACAGACCAAAAGTTTGGACACACCTTCTCATTTAAAGATTTTTCTGTATTTTCATGACTGTGAAAATTGTAAATTCACACTGAAGGCATCAAAACTATGAATTAACACATGTGGAATTATATACTTAACAAAAAAGTGTGAAACAACTGAAAATATGTCTTATATTCTAGGTTCTTCAAAGTAGCCACCTTTTGCTTTGATGACTGCTTTGCACACTCTTGGCATTCTCTTGATGAGCTTCAAGTGGTAATCCAAACAGTAACACATGTGTTTGTCATGTTTTCATGTGTATGACAGTGAGGCAAACATTGCTTCTGATCATTACCACTAGTCAGACAGCCGTGGTTCCCAGGCTGACAAATGACAGCATGAACCCGCAGCTGTGATGGTTGTATTCATCAGCCTGTTCATGCTCTCTAAATAAATAATTAAATAAAAAAATGGCATGGATTCCCCTGTATTTTTGATAAGCAGCCAGGCAAAACTGACAGCAGGGTGTGGCAACATTCAGCTGTCAATGTTAGCAAGGTTGATTATCAAGAATAGAGTAGTCCCCATGCTGTTTTTTAAATTATTTAAATAAATAATTTTATAAAGGGCACGAAGTCCTCCTCATTTATGAAAAACCAGCCAAGCTAAAGCAGACAGCTGGAGGCTGCTATTCTCAGGCTGTTAAGGGGCCATGGATATTGGCACCCCAGCCTAATAATAGCAGCCCGCAGATGCCCAGAAAAGGCACATCTATTAGATGTGCTATTAATGGTGCTGTGCCCGGCTGTTTCCACTTGCCCTGTAGTGGTGGCAAGTGGGTTCATATTTGTGGGGTTGGTGTCACCTTTGTATTGTTCGATGACATCAAGCCCACGAGTTAGTATTGGAGAGGTGTCTATAAGACACCTATCCATTGCTAATCCTATAGTTGTATGGAAAATTTTCACACAGCAAGTACAAAGTCCTCTATTTTAAATAAAAAAAACAAGCACACTTTTAATTTTTTTTATTTAAAATTAACAAACACAGTTATAGTCACCTAACACCCATTCCATTGAAGTCCTCTTCTCCTGTAATAAAACAAAAATAAAGAAACAACAATATCCCTCACCTGTCCGTCGTTCTATCCCATGCTGTTATCCGTGTCTGGGGATAAACATTTTTCAACCTGGATGGTGCCAAGATTCGACTGTCCAGGCTGAACACCACCAGGAAAATGAGCTGCTGGGAGCGCGGCATCAATGACTAGCGGTGACATCATCAAGGTTAACGCCGGTCACTGAGGCTACATAGGATGGATGGATGAGGGATGGAGGGAAGGCTGAAGTGATGTATGGAGGTATTGCTGGATGAATGAGGAATGGATGGAGGGATGGATGAATTAGGGGATGGATAAATGGCTGGATAAGGGGTGGATGGATGACGGATGGCTGAGGGATGGATGGATGAGGAATGGATGGATAAGGGAAAAATGGATGGATGGATGGATGGATGGAGGGATGGCTGGAGGGATTGGTAGCGGGATGGATCACTGGAATCCATAGTGTCCCATGCCGTTATCTATCTGTGCATCATGCTCATCAGCATTAATGGTGTCATCATGCGACCATTCATGCTGAGCAGCAAGGAAGAATGAGCTGCAACGAGCGGGCCCCTGAACTATGGTGATCTTTAGTAGCACAATGAGAAAAAGTCTCATGTTGCAGCGGTGAGTTCACCACAGTTCACCATGAGAATTTTCTCCCGGAGAACTGGAGTGAACTCACAGCCGTACCGTAAGACTTTTTCTCAATGTGCGAGCGGTGAGCTCACTGAGGTCACTGCAGTTCATTGGCTCAGCTGGGAACGCAGCCTTAGGAACCTTGATGATGTCTCCGCTAGTCACTTATGTTGCGCTTGCATCAGCTCATTCATCAGTGATTTTCAGCCTGGACGGTCGCATCTTGGCACCATCCAGGTTGAAAACCCGTTCATCCCCAGA
This sequence comes from Ranitomeya imitator, assembly GCF_032444005.1. Classification (NCBI taxonomy): domain Eukaryota; kingdom Metazoa; phylum Chordata; class Amphibia; order Anura; family Dendrobatidae; genus Ranitomeya; species Ranitomeya imitator. The sequence continues at coordinate 608,392,067 of NC_091283.1, read as the reverse complement.
CATGGATTATGGCATGGGACAGAACTTTGGACAGGTGAGGGATATAATTTTTTTATTTTTGTTTTATTACAGGAGACAGGACTTAAATGGAATTCTCATTAGGTGAGCATACCCATGTTTGTTATTTTTAAATAAAAAAGTAAAAGTGTGTTTATTTCAAATAGAGACATTTAAAACCAATGAAAAAAACACCAAATATCCCCACAATGATCCATCAAAGTAATAGTAGCCAGGCAGGGGCATGTACCCTGCAAATAATGCATATAATGGTAAGACAATATAATAAACATACACTGAATACAGCGCATAAAGGTAGCCCTGTATGGCAGTGCCTCCTACATATACACAGACTGCCGCAAGATGACAATATATAGCTAAGGACAATAAGGACGAAGCCGTCCTTGTAACGGCGATACGCGTGGGGTCTTTCCCCACTCTGATCCTTGCCTCCCCACTTTCTGCCTTCCTTACGGCTCTGCTCTTATTGCTCCATATGGCTGGACCTGGAACCTTCATACATATCTTGGGTATACGAGCATTGCAGCTCCTTGTGTAGAGCGCTGGGCGCATCCGCTTTTGTGTTTTGACCCTTATCTGGCGCTGTCCCATATAGGTGGCTATATAGCTTACTGACATATAGGTACTTACTAGTGTTGGTCACCTTCTTCTACACCTTGGGACAGGGTCTGTTTTCTTGCCCTTATTTTTACATATATTAGTTATATATTGTCATCTTGCGGCAGTCTGTATATATGTAGGAGGCGCTGCCATACAGGGCTACCTTTATGCGCTGTATTCAGCGTATGTTTATTATATTGTCTTACCATTATATGCATTATTTGCAGGGTACATGCCCCTGCCTGGCTACTATTACTTTGATGGATCATTGTGGGGATATTTGGTGTTTTTTTCATTGGTTTTAAATGTTTTTATCTACGCATCAATAAAGTTTGCCTTTTTGATATTTTTGATTACATATTGTGGTGTGCAGTGTTGTAGAGTGGTTCTCTTTCCTCCCCTTTGTTGTTATATTATACCACTCTTCTGCACCCCTTCTATTTCAGCATATAGTATTTGGTAGTGCGCTGGTATTTTTCTCTTTTTACTATTTCAAATAGAGTACTTTATTCTGACTGTGTATTTATTTACAATATAACTGTATGATTAGTAATGGATAGGTGTCTTATAGATGCCTCTCCATTATTAACCCGTGGGCTTGATGTCACTGGGCAATACAAAGGTGATGTCGACCACACCAATATGAACCCCACTTGCCACAGCTACAGGACAAGTGGGATGAGCTGGGCAAAGCGCTATAATTGGCGCATCTAATAGATGCACCTTTTCTGGGTTGCTGCAAGCTCTTATTTTTAGGCTGGGGTGGCCAATATCAATTGCCCTTACCAGCCCGAGAAAACCAGCCTCCAGCTGTCTGCTTTAGCTTGGTTGGTGGTCAAGAATGGTGGGACCCCATGCCATTTTTTAAATTATTTAATAATTAAAAAAACAAAAAAACAGCATGCGTACTATTCTATTCTTGACAACTAGCCTTGCTGATGCTGACAGATGAGGGTTGCAGCCCTCACCTGTCAGTTTTGCTAGGCTGCTAATCAAAAATACAGGTGAAACCAGGCCATTTTTTTAATCATTATTTATTTATAGTGCATGCACCGGATGATGAATACTCCCATAAGCCGCCTGCTCTTGCTGTTATTAGTGGCAGCAGGCATAGGCTGATGTGAGCAGTAGTCCCATCAGCAGGCACCAGTGACCGGAGAGCTAGCGCTGTCATTTGACAGTGTGGGAATCATGACTGTCTGACCGTCAGTAATGATTTTACCACTGATCAGAAGCAGTGTTTGCATATGACAGCGTGGCAATTACTGGATGTTTGCCCACCCCATTCAAATGAAGTTATCTTTGGTCTGGTCTGGTTCTGGTACCCGAACACCAGAGTTGTTTTTTTTTACTGATCGGCCAAACCCGCCTGACCCGAACATCCAGGGGGCTACTCATCTCTAATCGCTTTGATGTCTTGAGTTCATAAACTTACAAGTTACAACTGATTTTTTTCTTCTACCTGAACAGACTGAGGCTTATATGTGCCCTTTACATAATTGAAATATTATTTTTTACTAATCGGGCATTATATTGTTCCTGCCATTGTACTTACAGAATTCAATGCATTCCCTGGTATGTTCTGCAGAAGCTGACTTTCTACTGTCTTCACAGTGTTTTCATTCCATTGTTAGTTAATCCCACTGGCAATGGTATTCATAGATGTCATCCTGCAAATGGTAAAGGTGTCAATTAGATGGTGCATTGCTTTGGCATACTGTATTTGACTTGACTTGTACGTTTAATCTATGCTTTAATATCATTGGACAGTGTTTGTTTTAAATAGTTTCCCATGGTTCAATGTGTTACACTATAACTAAGGGCAGTGTGTGCCAGAAATGCATAAGTGTGTAACCAATGGTGAATATGTATTTATACCCTTTTAATAAAGAAGACTTTTTTGGTATTTTCAGTTGTTGTGCTGTCAATTTCTTTTCCTCCAATTCCCTAAATATATAATTACCTCTCACTGTGCACTTTGCATTAAATATATCCCCCACATTGTTCTTCTTATGATATCTGTTATAAAGTAATGCCACCTTACTGTCCTCCCTCATGAACTATAACCGCGACACTGTTTGCCCTTCAAAGAATAATCACCACTCTATGCTATCCCCTCACCACTGTGCCCCATCAAGACCCGTGGAAGCGCGGTAGCGCGAAACGGCCGTCGTCTGTTGGAGGCACACGTTCTCTCTATTTGTCCTGCCGTTGACTTGATGTCACAAAAAAGATTGACTGTTTTTATGGATGGTGAGGGCTCTTCTCCATATTATATTTTTAATTTGTTTAGACTGTGCCCCATCAAGCTGTCTCTCACTTTTAGTTTCCCTCCATGCTTCCCACTCACCAGACTGTCACCCAATGCTGTTCCCATTCCACACTAAGCACTATGATGCAGCCTCTTCACTACATCCCCACCACACGGCATCCTATCCACACTGTACCCCTACACTGTCCACTCTTATGCTGCCCCCCCATCCAGCTTGGTTGTAGAGATGAACAGCAATATCAATCTGCTCTATGGAAATTAATGGCCTTTAAAGAGATGATTGTGATCTCAGAAGATAAAAATCAGGTTCCATCCTCTGGTGTTTGCTCCTCTTTTCATGCAGCTACAAACATTGTAAAGCAATAACTCTCATAGCAGCACTAGTAATATGAAAATCAAGATAACTTTTTAATACACCCCTGGAACATCACAAATTTGTTACAGTGTTACATATTTTCCATGTCTAAGTAAAGGTAATATCATTAATACTTTACATTTTAATAGGTTTTCTCTAGTTAAACCTGCTATTAAAATAATATTGAAATAAAATAATTCACACATTTTGTCCAATATTTAGCTTATTTCGCTTTTACTTTTATTGTTAATGATATTGTACCAAACTGCTAATAATATTGTCTTCACAGATTTTGCTTTCTTAGCTAGAGTTGGCATTGGAATTAATTGAGCCCGATTCGATCAGTTAGATGAGAGGGCATGCTGGAGTCAAATGCTCCTTAGTCATGAGGTGCATGCCACTTAATAAATCTGGAGCTCTTTGATGAGTGCCTCGCACCTCAATGCACTACTCCAGAAATCTTATTCCAAACAGGGATTACCACAGCTTTTCATGAATTTGACAAGCTATTGTGTCATGCCCTCAATGTGCTCCAGCTCCTCCCAATTTAGAACTGAGAGAACCTTGCATGAAAACCCTGAAAAGTTGCAAAATATTATGCAACTTTGGGTTGAGTCTTAAATTTGTGACTTTTCAAAGGTTTTAAAGAATTCTGGCATGGAAACGTTGATGAGTCAGTCTCATTGTCCAAGGGCTAACATTTCTCATTGCGTATACTGATAGGTCTAGCCTGGCATGCCAAGATGACAAGCTTTTTAAGCCTTGCAATGTTCCTGTGGGAAATATGTTAATTATCTCTTCAGAGGGGAAGGGGACTAGAACTCTAGTGCCACCCATTGGAAGTAGCAATACTAAAAGCCAATATCCACCCTCTAATGAGCTTTGCCCCATAACTTAGGATAAAAGCCATAAACAAAATCTCAATTTGCAGACATTGTGTTTTGAGGTACTGCCCCTTGGCAGTGCAATGTGTGATATTTGGTTTGGCTGGGTAAAAGGATCAGGCCCATTGTCACATTCTTACTGAATTCTTTCATAGACAGTTGAACATTTTGTGTTGAGATGAGCAACTTTAAATCAATTATCCTGAAATTAGGAAGCTCCCACCAATTCAAATAATTTGCGACTTGATTTATGAGGACCAGAATAAAAAAATATCTGCTATCTCACACTGCTGAAGATTGTAGCAGCCAAAGAGTCAGGAGAGGCTGAACTCGGTGGTGGAACCACTGTGCCATGATCTGAGGAAAGCCTGGAGAGGTGTAACTAGGTACCTCCCCAAGTCCGACCTCAGATACACAGCGGTTGACGATACTGCGGTCCGAAATATGGGAGGCGGGACCAGGTGCTACACCAGGACTGACCTCAGGTAGATGTCAGATGACCCCCAAGGAACAGGATGCAGGAACCTCGAGGGATGGTAGACTTGGCAAGCACAGGTGGACACAGCTGATAGACAGGCAGGCGAACATGGCTAATAGACAGGAAAGCGGACACGTCTGATAGACAGGCAGGCTGGCACGGCTGATAGACAGGCAGGCGTGCAAGGTTGATCAACAGGCTGGATTGCATGGCTGATAGACTGGCTGGCTGGCATGGCTGATAGGCACACAGGTACGACTAAAAGACAGGTAGGTGGGCACAGTTGATAGACTAGCTGGCATACAGGAATGCTAGTACTGGGACCAAAGAACTAGCAAGAGTGTTATGAACAAACATACAACATTGCACTGGCAACTTTCATCAGGTGGAGGTAACTTATACTATGAGTGTTTCCCAGCCCTTTAAGAGGACAGGACCGAGTGAGCACGTACCCTAAGCACAGTGCCCGTGGATCTGTGTGCTCTGTGTGCACCCAAGTGCTGGACGGTTGCAGCACGGTTGAGTGAGTCGGCGTCTCTGCCAGGGGAATGGCAGAAGGCAGAGATGTTTGCGCTACATAAATGCAATGCAACTGTGTGCTGTAAACAAAGAACATTTTTTTTCTGCATACTTCCTTGTAGTAATAGGCCAGTATTACAACGATACAAGTTTGTACATCTAAGGGATCATTTTGGACCATTTTTACAATTTAGGTAGCCTAATAATCTTGTCAATCCTATTAATGCAGTGTCCTGTTAAATCAGCTGTTAGTTAAAATCTGTTTTCCCCTAGCCAGAAAATTCACTTGGACATTATTAAAGCTGTTAAAGGGCTCAACAGTGCTTCAGCACAGTCATATGAGTCTTCAATGTGCAATATATGTATGTATTTCCTGGGCAATTTGAGGTTTTACTGTACTGAAATGTTTTGGAAAATTTGGCAAATTTGAATTTTAAAGATCTCCTCTTCTCTAAGTGTATGCTTATAGTCTTCTTAAATAAGGTATTTGCAAATTCAAGATGATATCACTTTTTTTGGCAAGCTGAGAACAAAAAATAAATTGCATTGTTACTTTGACAGTGGCTCTATGCTCAGAGGTCATTACTTTTCTTGTTATCTTAAATTGGACACTTAATTTATTTTGTTTCCGTGAAAAATCTATTTTCTATGTGGTAAATAGTAAAAGTACCTTTTTGAAACGTTGTATTACCTGCTTTTGAAGTATAATATACTCCTTGTGGCTGTTTTTCTAGTATGAAAAAAGACAGTATTTAGAAATATACGCTTTATTGGAATCTAAATAGATTTCAAATGTTTAAAACTTCTGAAGACTGTGTATCATCTGTATGTTTTGGTTTTACATTTCTTAGAGAAAATAAAGTTCAATATATGTCATTGCCTTACCAAACTAAAACTATATATTCTCTTTTATTTTGCATTGTGTAAAAGCACCAAAAAAGAAGGAAAGAAAGAAAAATAATTGTTCACTCTTATAGATATCTATCTCCGCACAAACAATAAAAATGAGTTTATCTTATGAAATTCAAACTTGTCAGATTCCATGAATCTTCTTGGAGAATTTGATTTGCTGCAAACATGGCAGTGGAGGTATCATGCTGTGGGGATACTTTCTCCATCAGTTATGGGGAAGCTGGTCAGAGTTCATCAGAAGATGGCAGAAGCTAATACAGGACAATCCTGGAGGAAAACCTGCTAGGGGCTGTAAAAGACTTAAGACTGGGTGGTAGGTTCACCTTCCAGCAGAACAATGACCTCAAACATACTGCCAGACAGGCTTGCACTAGCCCACAGGGGAACAGATGAGTCCTCCGGCAGCCCCTGTGAAGGGGTGCTAATGAGTAGTGCCATTACACTCGATTCACAATTTGCAGAAAAAGTTAGCATTTAATCATGCATTAAAGGGAACCTGTCAGCATGATTGTGTTAAGTAACCTACAGACACTGTCAGGTCAGCGCCGTTATACTGATTACAATGATATCTTGGTTGATTAAATCCGTCTTGTGGTTGCTCTTTCATCTGTATTTTCAGTTTTGAGTTAATGATATGCTTGTGCTTCAGGGCAGCCTGTGGGGGGTCTTTATGTGGTGCTCTGCTTTCATTTTCATCTGTATGGCTTAAGACATGTCAATGATCCCTCAGTAACCTGCCCCCTATTATACATACTGATCATTATATGTATTGAAAAAAAAATCACCTTCAGCAGGCATCTGATAGATGCTACTGTGCGGGCGAAGGCGGCGCGATCTTGGTGGAGACAATTTTTTGTCTCCTCTACCAAAATGGTGCCATTGGCACCAGTATCTATCAGATCGCTTATGAATGTTACTCCGCAGGCATGGTGTTAGGGGTCAAGTTCCCGCCTCTGCACAGGGGGAATCTGAGGCCATCTCCGCTGCAGTCTCCCATTCTTCTCCTGCTGCAGTGGAGCCTGCTCAGTGGAGACGTCAGTCCCAGCGTCTTGCTCAGTCCCACTTTGTACAAAGAGTTACTGCTGCTTTTCCTGCTTCTGCCATTGAAGTCAGTGCTGGGCAGCGGCGAGCAGATGCTTCTGGGACTAAGTACTGCTTTTCCCATTCTGAGCATGCTTTAAAATCTTGCTGACAGATTCTCTTTTAATGTAATTGATAGTGATTGACAACTGCATTTAACCCTGCGTCAGTTGTATTAGGCCTCACAGGCACAACTCACAAATTTTTGTTTCTCCCTCCTTTCCAAGGTGGCAGAGGATCCTGCCCCTCATAGTGCCTTCCTATGTTTATGTGCTGCTTCAAACCCCCAATCAGTTTTACATCCGTCCTTGCAGAGAGAAGATGTGACCTCTGTGGCCTCTCAGGCTCATTGCAGCTGAAAGTTCTCACTTACGAAAGTTCGCTCTTTCTGGGGGGTTTCATCACACTTGCTTATTTTGTTTGTTTTATGAATGAATAATGCAATGCTTGTGAATATTTCATAGAAAAGAGTAAGGTTTTCTTAAAAATAAGAGAGTTTTCTTAAAAAGAGCATCTCGGTTGTGTTTTTTTATTACATTTATAGTTACTAATTTTTTTTTTTTTTGCTTCTGATTTTGTGCACTCTCTTTTATTACAACCCAATGAAGCTCACTGATTACTATAAGAACCCAGAATTTGAGATAATTAGATATTATAGGCAGCTTTCTAACCTGTGCCTGTTAGGCGCACTGCTCCTGAACTTAAGGGTGTCAGAGAATCGCCTAAGGCTACTTTCACACTGGTGTCGGGATGTACCGACGGACAGTGAGTTAAATGTAGCACAACGTGGGCAGCGGATGCAGTTTTACAACGCATCCGCTGCCCATTGCGATGAGCGGGGAGGAGCGGGCGGAGTTTCGGCCGCGCATGTGCGGTCAAAAATGGCGGTTACGACGCACAAAAAAAGTTACATTGAACGTGTGTTTGTGCGTCGCGTCTGCCAAAAACACGACGCATCCGTCGCACGACAGATGCGACATGTGGCCATACGTCGCAATGTGTCGCTAATGCAAGTCAATGAAAAAAAACGCATCCTGCGGGCAACTTTACAGGATGCGTTTTTTCTCCAAAATGACGCATTGCGATGCCTAACAACGCAAATGTGAAAGTAGCCTTACCCAGGGTTGAGGGGTTAAATAACAGTAATTGAAGCTAGCTCCGTTAGTTGCTGTTAGCGGCAATTGCTGGATTTATGGTAGATGTCGGGAAGGGGTTAAACCTCTGTAACCACAAAGTCCAATCCTCTATTTGCATAACATAATAGTTGGCATACAGAAGGTAATGAGTTACATTTCTTCAATAATTAAAATGTGACAGTAGTGTTGTATTTAATAGCATATCAAATAATGAGCAGCATAATGTAAATTCTTCCGCTGAAATAATTAACTTATTTGTTTAAATATGTTAGTTAGCATGAAATGAAGCATCATGTTTACCATACTTATTAGTAAACCTGCTTCTCATATTTCTCAATTGTTTCAGATGTGATTACGAAGAAAATAAATACAGCTATAGCCACATTATTAGCAAAACGCTAATTAAATTTACTAGCAGTTGATTTTTTTCCCTGCTCTTATTTTCTCTTGTTAATTGGTTAACATACCGTGTTTAATTATATAAAACGTTCTCTAATACATTTTTGGTCATAAATGACTTTGAATAGAAATTAAATACTATAAATTGCAATGTTCCTAAATGTAACACCTGTGTAAGAAGTTATTTTAATTGGCATAAAATTAAGAAATACAAGTAAATACGTCCACCTTTAGTCTACCTATCAGTCTCTTTAAAGGGAACCTGTCACCTCCAAAATCTTAGATGAGCTAAGCCCACCAGCATCAGGGGCTTAATTACAGCATTCTGGAATGCTGTAGATAAGCCCCCGATGTAACCTGAAAAATTAGAAAAAGAGGTTAGATTATACTCACCCAGGGGCGGTCCCGCTGCGGTCCGATGGGCATCGCAGTCCGGTCTGGCCACCCAGACTGCGATGCCCATCGGACCGGACCACAGCGGGACCGCCCCTGGGTGAGTATAATCCCATCTTCTTATGATGATGTCCTCTTCTTGTAATCACGCTGCGGCTTCAGCGCAGGTGTACTTTGTCTGCCCTGTTGAGGGCAGAGCAAAGTACTGCAATGCGCAGGAGCTGCAAAAGGTGAGAGAGGCCCAGCACCTGCGCACTGCAGTACTTTGCCCTCAACAAAGTATGCCTGCGCCGGAGCCGCAGCGTGAAGACAAGAAGAGGACATCATCCTATGAAGATAGGAGGCCCAGGACTGCACCGCGACATCCATAGGAATGGACCGCCCCCCAGGTGAGTATAATCTAACCTCTTTTTCTCATCTTTTAGGGTACATCGGAAGCTTATCTACAGCATTCCAGAATGCTGTAGATAAACCCCTGATGCTGGTGGGTTTAGCTCATCTTTGATTTTGGGGGTGACAGGTTCCATTTAAAAGATAAGACTGTCTTATTTTGTAAACTGTGCTATATTGTTCAACTCATGTTCTCCAGTTGAATGACAAAGGTTCCTACTTCTAGTGGCGGGAGTGTACATTTTACAGCCCCCATTGGGTCCAGAAGTGGTGACTTTGAGATGATGATTAAACCAAATCATATTGTGCAAATTGTGACTACAGGGCCGCACCACAGTCTGCACTTATTCTGGAAATTTGCTTATCCTTTTTTAGAGGACAGATGATTTCTGCCAAGGTGCATTTGAAGTGCATTTGCAACAGATGCCAGGGTGGTAATCATGATGAGGGGCTTCTGTATTTCCACACCCTGGCACTCAGCAACATAAACACAATGTCTGATGTGGTGTGTGTGTTCGCTGTATTTCACTTACTTGTGGGTTGGTGTCCTTTTCCGCTTGCAGGGTTCTGGTCTTCTGCAGCAGCACACAATAACCATCAGAGTCCAAATTCAATTCAACTATAACAATTTTATTGAGCTCATTCAGTTTAGATACAGACACCGCACAGCAATCTTCATACTGGATGGACATTCTTTCCCCTGAACTGTCCCTGGTTCTTCCTGTCACCACTTGTTTCCGTACCGTATCCTTCGGTGCCGCAGCTCTCTGAGTAGTCGGACTAGCTTGTTGGGCGAAAGTAAAGGATGCCGCTGCCAATCTTTGTCAGACCATAGGTCTTGGACATCATGGAAATGCCCCAAAAGCCTAGTCGCTCTTTCTCTCATGCTGCCCAATTCTGCTTGTGCCCGTGTGTCTGTCCACCCATAGAGCCTGGATTCATGAGCCTCATAACACAGCTCTGGTCAATCAACTCACTGTTCTTCTCTCTCCTCACAACAACTCACCACCACATTCTCCTCACTCTTCTCTAGCTCCTCCCACTAGCTAACATCCTATTGGTTTAACTATTTCTTATCTTAACTCAATCTAATCTCCTAATCTAAGGGTGCCCCACACTGCTCTAAGTCCTATATTAACCCTTATTAACACTGAACCTTACTATATCTCCCTATTGCTATCCTTTACCCATAAAGATATATAATTTACACAGCACATGAACATTTTGACATGTTAATGCACAATAAACAATATCACATTACATGACACTTTATACGCAACACGTACCCGATTTTGTTAAGAAGATGCGCACAGGGATGCCGGGCGCAAATTAGCCCCCAACACACCCCCTACACATTCACACTCCCTTCACATGGGAATTTTATTGCAATTTGTGCAGATGGTATATTTTACGGAACAGTACTACTTCAGTATTGGGAAGAAGATACACTTGGAGCAACCATATGATCATAGGAGTACTAGAGTGGTTAATGTCTGGAAACATGGTATGCACACCAGTGTTTAGTGATACCCTGAATACATTTCTTTGACCTTAAGGAAAATAAACTCTAAGGGTTCAACTACATTGATAACATTGGGTAAGATGATGTTTCCCTTTAGAGTATGTGCCCATGATCAGGAAATAGCAGAGCTTTGGACATATTTATTTTCCCTCCGTCCAAAAAGCTGTTTTCAATCATGCAGTTAAATCCCCATGTGTTCATTGAACAATGCATATTAACCACAATCAATACATTTTATAGATGAAATTTTTGTTGCCGAGACTAGCGTTTCAGCAACAAGTATTGAGATGCTGCTGCTCGTAAACCCACACCATGGGTGAGTTACGCAGCGTAAAATAGAAGCACAGTGGGTATGGGATTTCTAGAAATCCCATTCACTGTGCTTGTACCGTAGAATGCAGCATTGTGGACGAAGGGCAGGTGAGCTGCATCCTAAATGGTGCTAGTCCGGATCGTGGGCACATACTGCAATTGTGTTAAATACAATAAGAGTATTTTCTGCACATGTTTACTTCCACTGTACCATTCTGAGTGATATCCTGATAGTTGTGCACAACTGCTCCTTTTTTATAGGTTTGCTTGTTAGCTGCCAGATGTTCTTAGCCTGGGTATTAGTCTTTGCCAGATATACTTCTGGCCATGGGACAAGCTTGCTCAGTTTCCCAGGGCAGAAGTCTAGCTTATCGCAGCTCCTTTGCCCAAAGGGACTAGATATTTCTCACATTTTCAGGTCAATATTGCTGAATGTGCTCAGTGCATGATGGTCTGCAAATCACAGTCATCTTTTTGACACTAGCATCCCTCTTTCACAGTGTACATTTCTTGAAATGTCTAGACTGGGCAAAAACCAGCTCAAAATCAAAAATCTAAAAGGGTTCTCCTAGAAATAAAGTACATTTTAAACAATAGATCTTGGAACAATAATAAGTTACACATTTGAATGTGTTAAAAAAATGTCTGTGCTGAGATAATCTTCTAAATGTGCCCCTGCTATGTACTGTGTAATGGCTTTATCTAATCATGGAGAGCTGCTCCAGTTCATGGCTGGCACATACCCTAGCTACTGGCTGGGGTAAAAAGCTAGTTATTTATGATAAGTGAGAATACAGATAACACAGCAAGGACTGATAGCTGCTACTTTCTCAAGTAACACATTTCTCTGCCTGTTTTATCACAGGAACAAGTGTTTCTTACAAATCTCGAGCTCTCATTCATCATAAATTAAGTCAGTGACATATAAGCTCAGTGGACACTGGAGCTCCTATTGAAGATGCTCTACATGGTCTGTCACAATAAATAACAGTATATAGCAGGGGTACATTTATAAGAGTATCTCAAAGCATTTTTTTAACATATCCAAATTATGGAACTTATTATTATTTTAAGATTATGAGGGACGAGGGAGACTCTATTTTGGAATTATTAATTCAGGCCGGATAGATTATTCAGAGATTCCCCTTCCCTCTCCTGATGTGGCCCCCACCCTTGGGAGAAGTACCCAATTCCCAAAAAGAACAGAGCTTTATGATATGGCCAGAGAATTAGAAGCCACTTGTTAATGAAGGCAAGGAGGAGCAGAGCTGGGACCCCCTACTGCCTTTTGTGCAAGGCGGCCCACATCAAGGGAAAGCTCTAGACACTTGGGCACTGACACCTAGAGATGAATTATGAAAGTACCATACATTACAGGGTTAAGTCCAATATGCCACCAGAACCCTGGGAGCCCTCCTCACGCACCCCTGCGTCTCATATTTCTCTAGCTGTCCTGAATACCGAGCTATGGAGACTGGCTCTCCAGAACCACTTAGCGACCCTAGTTTAGACTCTCCATATCGGTCCTGCCTAAACTGACCTGTTGAGACATCAGTCGTCCCTTTTGGACCTCCCGCTAGGAAGTTATGACCCATCCCAGATAATGGGAATTATTTCAGCTATGAGGTCAAGGGAGGAGAATTCAGTCCAACCCAGAGGAACGGTGGCAAATATGGGAGGAGGCGCACAAAGGGATAAAAGCTAGCTATATACCTTTAGCCTTTGTACTGCCATGGAAGCCACATCACGTCACATGTGGAGATGGACCAGAAACTAAGAAGGTGCCTGTGGATAAGAGACCTTCCCTCTGTCCATAAGTTATACAGAATGATAACGTGACACATACAGCTAACTGCTATCCCCAACCAGTACCCTACTTTTATCTGTACTTCTGACTGTGATACTCCTAGGGCTGGCGGAATGCACCGAATAAATATAAAGATGGCAATAAGGTGCGTTCTCAGCCTGGGTCCGCCATACAGAGATGGAACCTGCTGCTAAGTAATGTCGGCACTATATGGCGGTATTACGCCAGAATAAATATGGGTTCCGTCACCCGGTATGAACTAATGGGAACTCTGTTGCTTCACAGAGTCGCAGGGAAACAAAGGAAACGCTGTGCCCTGTTAGCAGTAACAGGGTGCAGCAGATGGACGCTAGTGAGATCCCTGAAACTCACCCCCACTATGCCTTATGATTGATCTCGCTCTGACCCTCGGTGGCTTTTGAGCCCACGCCTGAGGACGCCCTGAGTCAGATGCTGAGATCAAGCGGGAGTTCCCGCCCTACACTGACCGGTTGTCAGGATTCATTAAAGAATTACCGCACAGAGTGCATACAGCGCCGCACAGGTGGACACCACTAACCACCCTCACTAGGGCTAGTTGCGCACAGTGCCGCACTGGCGGTTTCTGCAAATTGATGCAGTAAACTTGTGCCTGGTGCCGGATGGCACAATCTGGCGCTATGTAGCTCAATCACTCAAGTACATTCAACAACACTAGGAATGGGTGGGTGTGATTCGGAGATTTCACCAGTTTCAGGCATACATCCACACCCACACAATTACAGATTTATACCAGCACAAGGGCGAGCGGCCATGCAAGCCATTTACAGATGTAGCCTTCCAGGACCTTCCTAGTGGTCCAATCGGAGCCGCTACAGGACCTGAGCATGTGACCTCTGACCTCCAAAGAGAGGTCATTCCACGGGCATGCTCAGTAGATGAAAAGCAGCACTTAGTCCCTGGAACATCTGCTCACCGCTGATCAATGCTATTACAAAAGCTGAACTTGTGGCAGCAGCTGTAACCAGCTGCACAGTATCAACTTGACCCAGACGCTGGGAACGACGTGTCTGCTGAGCAGACTCCACTGCGGCTGGGGAAGAATGGGAGACCGCAGAGGACATGGTTCGAGATTCCCTCTGTGCAGCGGTGGGAACTCGACACCTAACATCACTCTCTCTCTCCTAGGGTCCCCCCTTCTTGTGCCTTGTTATGCTCAAAGGTAGCAATGAGCTAAGGAGCCCAAATGTGCTCAATAGGCTCCCAGGTCCTGTGCTCTGGGCCATAACCATTCCAATCCACCAGATAATACTTTTTGCCACGTACTTCCTTATATCCAACAATAGCATTCACCTTGTAATCGTCCGTGGATGAACCCAATGTCCCGGGAGATGACTCGGAAAACAGGGACATGTGAACGGGTTTTAGGAGGGGCACAGTAAAGGTGTTGGTAATACCTAGGTGTGGAGGTAGGGCCGAGCGATAGACCACAGGGTTGACTTGTTCCAGGACCTTGAAGGAACCAATGTAGCAAGGAGCAAACTTAGTGAACTCAACTCGCAGCCTGATGTTATGGGCAGAGAGCCACACTAAGTTGCCAGGAGCAAAGGTCGGAGCGGTGCGCTGATGTGCATCGGCAGAGACCTTTATTCTCTTCTTGGAGGCCCGGATGGCATCCTGTGTGTGGTCCCAAATGTGACGTGCCTCCACAGCCCAGTCTGCCACCCTAGAATCGGTAGATTACATGGGCATGGGCACAGGGACACACGAATGCTGGCCATAGTTAAGTAGGAATGGATTCTGACCAGTGATGTCAGCTACGGCGCTGTTCAGTGCAAACTCCGTCCATGGTAGCAAGGATGCCCAGTCATCCTGCCTGGCCGAAACAAAATGTCGCAGGTATGTGACCAGAGTCAGGTTAGCCCTCTCTACCAACCCATTCGTCTCGGGATGATATGCTGAAGAGAGATTCAGCTCAATGCTGAGTAGACAACAGAGCTCTCTCCAGAACCGAGATGCAAACTGGGGACCCCGGTCACTGACAATTTTGTCTGGCATACCATATAGGTGGAAAACATGCTTAATAAACAACACCGCCAATGCCCGTGCAGAAGGTAGCCACGGAAGAGGCACCAAGTGCACCATTTTGGAAAAATGATCGGTGACTACCCAGATTATGGTGCAGTTAGGAGACTTGGGTAAGCCCACCACAAAGTCCATCCCGACCATTTCCCAGGGCCTGTCTGTCACCGGCAGAGGGTAAAGTAGCCCAGCAGGCCGTTGACGAGGAGACTGATTCTTGGCGCGGGAGACACACGCTCGAATATAGTCTCCAAAGTGACGGGCCATATGCTGCCACCAGTAGGTCCTTGCCAGGAGCTCAGATGTCCTCTTGGTCTCAAAATGTCCACCCACCCTGGAGGAGTGGGCCCAAGAGAGAACCTCTGGTCGCAAATTAGGTGGAGCAAAAGTCTTGCCTGGAAACACCGACTCTAGCAAAATTGGGGCCACAGTTCTGAGGCTTTCTGAAGGGACCATAAGCTGAAGCTCCTCCTTCTCCCCCTCTAATGACACTAAGAAGCGAGAGACAGCGTCGACGTGAGTGTTCTCCTCCCCGGAGAGAAAATGGAGGGTGAAGTGGAACCAGGAGAACAACATTGACCATCTGGCCTGGCGAGAGTTTAGCCGTTGGACGGTTTGTAAATATAACAAATTTTTGTGGTCGGTGAATACTTGGAAGGGATAGCGATTCCCCTCCAGGAGGTGTCTCCACTCCGAAAAGGACAACTTCATGGCTAGCAACTCCCTGTATCCGATGGAATAATTCCTCTCTGCCGGTGAGAAGGTTTTGGAGAAGAAGAGGTAAGGATGCTTCCAAGCTTGAGCATCCTTCTGAAGAGGACTGCTCCAGCACCGACAGAAGAGGCATCCACCTCCATGATAAATGGTTTATGAACATTGGGAGCGCTAGCAAAGTATGACTTGATAGAGAGGAAGGCCTTGGAGACCTCCTTCGACCACAATTTGGGATTTGCTCCCTTCTTGGTGAGGGCAACCAGGGGAGCTACCAAAGTTGAGAAGTGGGGAATGAACTGGCGATAATACTTAATAAACCCCATAAAGTGCAGCACCTCTTTGAGAGAATGGGGTTCCCGCCAGTCCATCACAGCCTGTAGCTTGACAGGATCCATGGCCAACCCCTGGGCAGAGATGATATAGCCCAGGAAAGGCAAGGACTCCTGCTCAAACACACACTTCTCCAACTTGGCAGAGAGGGAGTTTGTCCGTAAGAGGTCGAAGACTTTGTAAACATCTCTCCGGTGGGACTCTATATCTGGAGAGAAGATGAGAATATAATCCAGATAGACTACGACCGAGGAGGAGAGCATATCCCGGAAGATATCATTCACAAAGTCTTGGAAAACGGTAGAAGCATTACAGAGCCCGAAGGACATCATGAGGTATTCATAGTGCCCGTCCCTGGTGTTAAATGTCATCTTTCATTCGTCCCCCTCACGGATGATCAGGTTGTAAGCACCCTGCAGATCAAGCTTAGTAAATACCCTCACCGCAACCTATCAAAGAGCTCAGATATCAGGGGAAGAGGGTATTTATTCTTATGGTTATGGCTTTAAGAACCCTGTAGTCTATGCAGGGATGTAATTGTTCTGTTCTTCTTCTGCACGAAGAAGAACCCAGCCCCTGCAGGTGACACTGACTTCCTAATGAATCCTTTTGCCAGATTCTCCTGGATGTACTGAGACATTGCCTCCGTCTCTGGGAGAGATAACGGGTAGACTCGACCCCGGAGAGGCTCAGCACCAGGCAAGAGGTCAATAGGACAGTCATAGGGGTGGTGAGGCGGAAGGGTCTCTGCAGCCCTCTTGGAGAACACGTCTGCATAGGGCCAATAGTGCTTGGGGAGAGAGGATAGATCTGCGGGTACCTCAGTAGTACCAACCTGTACGCACTCCATCTGACATCTACCCTCACAAGACTCACTCCATCCCAAATTTCTCCCTGTGGACCATTCAATATGAGGGGAGTGGTACCGTAGCCAAAGTATCCCTAACAGGACCTCATCAATTCCCTCGGAAATGACAAGTAAAGAGATAATCTCCTGATGGGATGGCGACATAGAAAGAGTAAATGGGATGGTCTGGTGTGTTATCTCTGAGGGCAGTGTCGACCCATTCACCACTCGTGCGGTCACTGGTTTGGCACGCATCACCAGGGGTATTGCGTGCCGTTGTGTGAAGGCAGAAGACATGAAGTTGTCCTCCATCCCGGAATCCACACAAGGCTCTACTGTATGAGTGGATGGGCCTATGGTAATTGTCCCCTTATAGGACAATTTGGAGGAAAACGTCGCCATATTTAGTGTACCTTCTCCTACAACCACTAGATGCTAACATTTTCCCAACCACTGGGGACATTTTCCAGCATAATGTCCCGGCTGCTGGCAGACAGGACAGACCTTGAGTGCACGAACGGTCTGGGACTTAGGCCCCGCTCATGTCACTTTCATGGTCTCATGTGACTCAGACACCTGGACCTGGGATTCCAGAGGTTTCGTGAAGGTGAGAGTGAGCCGAAACCTCTGCCTACACTGGGCTCGCTCCAACCTTCGCTCATTAAAATGAAGGTTGATGAGGGTAGATATTGCTAATAGCTCCTCCAGTGTGGCAGGCATCTCCCACGTGGCCAAGGCATCCTTCACATGGTCAGCTAGTCCCCTCCAGAATACAGGGATGAGGACTTTATCTTGCCATTCCAGCTCAGATGCCAAAGTCTGGAAGTAGACAGCAAAATGGCTGACCATGGACGAACACTGTGTCAATGCCAGCAGTTAGAGCGCAATATCATGAGTGACACGAGGTCCAAAAAAGACCTGTTTCAGAGTGCTCAAGAATCGTGGAGCACTCTGCACCACATGATCGTCGCGCTCCCACAGCGGCGTAGCCCACTCCAATGACCTGTCTGACAGGAGGGATATAATAAATCCCACCTTAGCCCGCTCTGTGGGAAAACGTGCAGCCAGGAGCTCAAGATGTATAGCACACTGGCTCACGAATCCCTGACACAGCATACTGTCACCAGCAAACTTGTCTGGCAATGGGAGACGGTATAATGTCGAAGCAGGGGTGGCAGTGGACAAACTAGCTGCAGCCACGCTAGCAGCCTGAACAGTTACTGCGGTAACATCCACAGCTAAGTTTGTGCGCTCGAGAGCTGCCAACCTGCACTCCAGCTGCTGGATGTACTGCTGCAGTCGCTGTTCGTCCTCCATTACTAGCTAGACCCTGGTGCTAGTATAATGTTAGGCCTGGCGGAATGCACCAAATAAATATAAAGATAGTAATAAGGTGCGGTCGCAGCCCGGGGTACACTGTGCAGAGATGGAACCTGCTGCTAGATAATGGAGTCACTCTATGGCGGTACTACGCCAGAATAAACACGGGTTCTGTCACCCGGTATGAACTGATGCAAACTTTGTTGCTTCACAGAGTCACAGGGAAACAAAGGAAATGCTGTGCCCTGTTAGCAGTCACAGAGTGCAGCAGATAGACGCTAGAGGGATCCCTGAAATTCACCCCCACTATGCCTTATGATTGATCTCGCTCTGACCCTTGGTGGCTTTTGAGCCCGCGCCTGAGAACGCCCTGAGTGAGATGCTGAGATCAAGTGGGAGTTCCCACCCTACACTGACTGGTTGTCAGGACTAATTAACCCCACTGACCACCTCCGACCTCCAATGAGAGGTCATTGCACGGGCATACTCAGTAGATAAAAAGCAGGACTTAGTCCCTGGAACATCTGCTCGCTGCTGATCAATGCTGGTTACAAAGGCTGAACCTGTGGCAGTAGCTCTAACCAACCTCACAGTATCAGCTTGAGCCAGATGCTGAGACCGGCATCTCTGCTGAGCAGACTCCACTGTGGCTGGGGAAGAATGGAAGACCACAGAGGACATGGTTCAAGATTCCCCCTGTGCAGCGGTGGGAACTCGACACCTAACAGATGCCTGTATATTACTCTGTAAATATTTCTAGTATCTAGTGCGCCTTTCGGCAATTAAAATATCAATTAATTTTGGGCTGCTCTTTTATCTCGAAATCAGATTTTCCACGTCCGTGAGTCAAGCTAGTACTTATATGCTACCTTCGGTTGGTTTCTGACCCGATGTAAGCTTGTTAACAGACCGGGCTTATATCTAATGAGGAACTGGTGGCAGCATTCCGTTCTGGTGTTATTGGGGGATCCTGGCAGTAATGGACTGGAGGTTTATATATACAGCTCTGGCAAAAATTAAGAGACCACTGCAAAATATTTAGTTTGTCTGATTTTTCTCTTTGTAGGTATATTTTTGAGTAAAATGTAAATTGTTCATTTATTCTATAAACTTCTGACAACATATCTCTGAATTTCCAAGCAATACATTTTGTATTTTTTTTCTGAAAAGGAGAAATGGTCACAACTAAAAAGCAAAACAGTGCTTTTAGACCTCAAATAATGCAAAGAATACAAGTTCATTGTAATTTAGAAACAACAACACTAATGTTTTAACTCAGGAAGACTTCAGAAATCAATATTTTGTGGAATAACCATAATTTTTAATCACAGTTTTCATGTGACTTGGCATACATTCTACCAGTCTTTCACAATGCTTCTCGCACAAAAATTTAAGCAGTTATTCTTTGTTTGATGGCTTGTGACTATGCATCATCCTCTTGATTACATTCCAGAGGTTTTCAATGGGGTTCAGGTCTGGAGATTAGGCTGCCCACGACAGAATTTTGATGTGGTGGTCTCTTAATTTTTGCCAGAGCTATATACTCCTGGCCTTGTACTGGTGATAAATATAATGCCCTCACTATAGAGTGCCCTGATAACCAGTACGTGACAGGGCAGGCTCTCCAGTGATGGTTCCCTGACTGACCTGAAGGTAAGAGTGCAGCAATTGTGAAAGCTCCTCTCGTGTGTTTCCTTAAAAAGATCTATTGATGAAAGTGTACTTTGCTTATGGGAGAAACCTTGTTATTCAAATGATGTCATCTTCAGATGCCTTGCAGGGATGTCACTATTTTATTGATTTCAGAAGTGGCAGCTTCAATGGCATTTTTACTGTCTTTTCTTTCTCGTTGAATGACTACTCTCATTGCAGTGGCATGGTGATTGCCTTTGTGGCTCATGAAAAGTCTCTAGTACCCATTTTTCAACTTGTGTCTGCATACCTTCAATTGATAAAGCCTTTGTTAGCCAAAGCAGAGATCTGCTAGGAAGGGCAGTTCTAGTTTTGGATGACTTTGAATCACAGTAGAAGACAATTGATGTAGCCTGGATGACTCTACTCTTTTCAAAAAGTCAATAACAGTGCGATTCAAGTATATAGTCATATCTTGTCATAGCAGTAAATACATTATTTTTAGTTTGCATTAAAAAAAATAATTATTTAAATCTAGCCTAATTCAATCCTAGCTGCTCATTTTTTCCAGCTCCTGTGAAACTCAAAAAATATATGCTCTCTCAGAGAAAGAAGTGTTATACTCCAAAATAACATCCAACTGAGAAGTTTTAAGAAATCAAATAAGACAAACAATTAAATGAAATAATAAACATTTTATTTTGCTTCTACATTACACCTAAACAATGAAACTCAAATAATAGGCATGCTATATGCTTTCCTTTACATTTGCACACCCATAGGTTATTTTGCATTCTATGAGTCAATCTATCACTTGCATGACATGATGACTAGGGTACTGGTAATGCTTTACCTGTCTTAAATAATTCTGTGTTACAATATGAAGCTTTTAAGGCACAGTGTTCAAAGAGATGAAAATAGTCTGACTTCTTGTTAAAAAGTCTTTGTTATAAAAGATGCAATGCTCTTTAACGTCATTGCGCTTTGTGTTGTGTGTAATGGAATACAGCATGACGTAATGTTCCCGATACATACTACCTTCCTGTTCTGTTGTCATGGTTTATGTATTGTATATGAATAACTTCTTTTGTGCTATTCACTATTTTCTTGAATTAATGCTCAGGCTTTTGGTCTTCAGAGAAAAGAGGGAGACGCAAAAGCGCAAATAGGGTCTTATCAAACGTTACACAAAGTTGCCCACCAAGAGAACTACTCACCTGGTGAGATTGAAGGAAGGACATATATTAATGACAGCTGCTGCAGATCCACAGGTCAGTGCAGGACCTGATTGAAACACACACTTGGGGGGGCGTGGCTTGCTGGGAATCAGGAGCAGACCTGTGTTACAGGAGCTCCTGAAAAGTCCCTTATTATAAGCGACATATTATATGCTTTTTGGGAAGAAAATCCACTAAACATTGCCTAAAGTGTCCAAGACCAGAACACAAATCGGAAAAAGCAACTTTAGTGATGGCAAAAACATCTCCAGGACATGCACGCTCCAACTGTGGCCTTATTACAGGCCTGCACGCTCAGAAGGCCAAAAGACTTTATTCAACAAAACCCTCAGACTCCAGCACTAATCCGGCTATAAGAACACTACAGGACGGGCTCATGACCACAGCGGCTCCCGCACTGGTATCTAGAAGATCCTCCATTAGTACAGTGCGGACCAGAGCTACCTCCATGTATAGGCCCAAAACCTGAGCTGGTGAGGCCGAGAAGCAGGAGAGGAGTGATAACCCCACCCATAACCCCGCCCACAGCCTAAAGCAGCTCCGCTTTCAAAACAAAGAACCCAGACCCGGCTGCAAGGAAAACGCCGGGTAAGCTCCTGCCACAAGCGGCTCCCGCTCTGAAGTCTCCGGGACCCCCGGTACGAGCCGGTGTGACTTCCGGCATGAAAGTCATAGCCGCAGCCCAGCTTGCAATGGCGAAGCTGGGAAGCAGGAGAGGGACTGAAGCCCCACCCACCGCACCGCCAACAGCTCGCGGCAGCATCGCTCCCGGAGGAAGCAGCGCAGACCCGGATGCAGAAGCATCACAAGGTGAGCTAAAACCACAGACAGCTCCCGCTCTAAAATCCCAGGGATCCTCTGCTCCAGCCCCGCAGAACAGCGCAGCCTCCGGTGTAATAGCCGCGGCTCTATCTATGCCGGCGGAGACAGGGAGCAGAGAGGAGGAAGGAACCCCGCCCACAGCTCCGCCCACAACAAATGACGGCCCCGCTCTCGGAGAGGAGATCCCGGACTCAGCTGCAACAAAGACACCGGGTGGACTCACACAGCAAGCGGCTCCAGGTCCGAGATCCTCCGCTCCTCCTTGTCAAGCCGGTAAGTCCGCCGGGAGTAAGGTGGAAACCACGGCTCTGCATATGAGGGCGGGACAGGGGAGCAGGAGAGCAGATGAGACTCCGCCCAAAACTCCGCCCATGGCTTGCGGCGGTGATACCAATAGATACATGAGAAAGCAAGCAGCCAGCCGTCCATTAAGATATGAGGCTCCTGCACTCTCACCGGATGCCCCAGAGTTTGTGCCCCATTCCAGTCCCCAGATCACAGAGGGGAGTAAAGATAACAGCTCAAATATATCGCATGCCAGACCGGAAGGTACACCACAACCAAGTATTCACTCACAAAAAGCACAATCACAGAGCCCAACTGTCTGTTCCAACCAGAGGGGTGAGAATTCTATCACAGAATCATCACACCCTCCCCCTGATACAGAGGAATTGAGAGCTACACTGGGACTTCCCACTGAATTAATTATAGACAACCTGATGAGGAAATTCTGTGACAGTCTTAACAGGAAAATGGAGGAAATATTCTCACTCTCTTTAAATCCGCCAAACACTGGATCATCTTGTACTGACATAGCATCAGAGTCATACATAGAAGACGCGTTGACATCCATTGCGGAAAGTCTAGATTCCTCCTCGTCCTTATCTTCCTCAAGATCTTCCCTCTGCGATCACTCTCCACTAACACACGATTCATACGAACCTTCTGTACACTCTTCAGAGAGCAGCATGGAGGATTTTCCCCCTGGGGGATGTGATATACCCCATTCAGATCTATTTCCTACCCCTCCTATGTCCCCAACCCTACTAGAAAGTCTGCAAAGAGACATAGACTCACTTAAATGTAACTTGGCGACTCTCGAAGATCATAGACATAGAAACAACATGAAAATTAGAGGTGTCCCGGAGTCCGTTAAGCCCCCCCACTTGAAAAACTATATTTACGAAATGTTCTCTAGATTCTTTCCTGAAGTCAGCGAACCCAACATCATAGAAAGAGTCCACCGAATCAAAAGACCTATGTCCCTCCCACCAGATGTGCCAAGAGACATTATTGTCTCGTTTTTCCCAGCCTGGGTTAGGGGTAAACTGTTTGACCTCTCCGCCGAAAAAAGCTTTTTGCTCTCCTCATATGGCCACCTAACATTCTTCAGAGACTTGTCTAAAGACACTTTGAAAAAGCGACAAGATTTTTCATCGGTCACACGTGAGCTCCGGAGGTCCCATTTTGCTTATTCTTGGTCGCCTTTCTCCACTCTATTGGTGAAATTCTTGTCCGGAACTGTACATATTGCAACACCGGAGGAGGGTATGATCTTTCTGCAGCGACACGGTCCGATTCCTTCAAGAGCCTCTAATGGTCGTACTTGATTTGCAGTTCCACCTTATACATAATAACTAGGGTTGAGCGAAACGGGTCGGCCAGATTCAGAAGTCGCCGACTTTTGGCAAAGTCGGGTTTCATGAAACCCGACCCGACCCATGTGTGCGGTCGACCATGAGGTCGGCGATCTTCTGATCTGGAATCGGAATTCCGATACCGATTCCCGATATGTTTAAGATATCGGGAATCAGTATCGGAATTCATATTTAAGTGTAAAATAAAGAATAAAAAAAAAAAAATATTGCTATACTCACCCTCGGACGCGCCCTGGTTCTCATTGGCAGCCTTCCTTCCTAAGAATGAGTGCCTGTGCCCTGTTTTGCGATCGCCGGTAATTAACTGTTTAACGGCGACCGCAAAAAAAAAAAAAGTAAAGTGTAATTCTCTGTCCTCTGATGTGATCGCACATCAGAGGACAGAGAAATAGGGGGATTCGGGGACCCTACAATACTCACCTGTGTCCCTGGATCCTCTTGCAGCTCCTCCTGGCCGCCGGCAGAAGAAAATGGCGGGCGCATGCCCAGTGCGCCCGCCATCTGTCTCCATCTGCTGGCCGGCAGGAGAACAGCAGTTGGGGCTAAAATTAGGGTTAGGGGTAGGGTTAGGGGTAGGGTTAGGGTTAGGGGTAGGGTTAGGGGTAGGGTTAGGGGTAGGGTTAGGGGTAGGGTTAGGGTTAGGGTTAGGGGTAGGGTTAGGGTTAGGGGTAGGGTTAGGGGTAGGGTTAGGGTTAGGGGTAGGGTTAGGGTTAGGGTTAGGGGTAGGGTTAGGGTTAGGGTTAGGGTTAGGGGTAGGGTTAGGGTTAGGGGTAGGGTTAGGGCTAGGGTTAGGGCTAGGGTTAGGGCTAGGGTTGGGGCTAAATTTAGGGTTAGGGTTGGGGCTAAATTTAGGGTTAGGGTTGGGGCTAAATTTAGGGTTAGGCTTCTTTCACAGTTACTCGGTACGGGGCCGTCGCAATGCGTCGGCCCGACATACCGACGCACGTTGTGAAAATTGTGCATCACGTGGGCAGCAGCTGTAGTTTTTCAACGCATCTGCTGCCCAATCTATGTCCTGGGGAGGAGGGGGTGGAGTTACGGCCACGCATGCGCGGTCAGAAATGGCGGATGCGACGTACAAAAAAACGTTTCATTGAACTTTTTTTGTGCCGACGCTCCGCCAAAACACAACTGATCCAGTGCACGACGGACGCGACGTGTGGCCATCCGTCACGATCCGTCGGCAATACAAGTCTATGGGCAAAAAACGCATCCTGCGGGCACATTTGCAGGATCCGTTTCTTGTCCAAAACGACGGATTGCGACGGAATGCCAAACGACGCAAGTGTGAAAGTAGCCTTAGGGCTAGGGTTAGGGTTGGGGCTAAAGTTAGGGCTAGGGTTGGGGCTAAAGTTAGGGTTAGAGCTGGGATTAGGGTTATGGTTTGAATTAGGGTTGGTATTAGGGTTAGGGTTGGCATTAGGGTTACGCTTGGGATTAGGGTTAGGTTTGGGATTAGGGTTAAGGTTAGGGTTGTGATTAGGGGTGTATTGGGATTAGGGTTAGGTTTGAGGTTAGGGTGGAGATTAGGATTAGGGGTGTGTTGGATTTAGGGTTTTGATTAGGGTTATGGTTAGGGTTGACATTAGGGTTGTTTTGGGGTAAGGGTTGTGATTATGGTTAGGGTTAGTGATTAGGATTATGGATCAGGTTGGGATTAGGGTTAGGGGTGTGTTGGGGTTAGGGTTAGAGCTAGAATTGGGGGGTTTCCACTGTTTAGGTACATCAGGGGGTCTCCAAACACGACAGCCAATTTTGCGCTCAAAAAGTCAAATGGTGCTCCCTCCCTTCTGAGCTCTGCCGTGCGCCCAAACAGTGGGTTACCCCCACATATGGGGCATCAGCGTACTCGGGATAAATTGGACAACAACTTCTGGTGTCCAATTTCTCTTGTTACCCTTGTGAAAATAAAAACTTGGGGGCTACAATATCTTTTTTGTGGAAAAAAAATATATTTTTTATTTTCACGACCCTGCATTCTAAACTTCTGTGAAGCACTTGGGCATGCAAAGTTCTCACCACACATCTAGATAAGTTCCTTGGGGGGTCTAGTTTCCAAAATGGCATCACGTGTGGAGGGTTTCTACTGCTTAGGTACATCAGGGGCTCTGCAAACGCAACATAATACCCGCAGACCATTCTATCAAAGTCTGCATTCCAAAACGGCGCTCCTTCCTTCCGAGCTCTGCCGTGTGCCCAAACAGTGGTTTACCCCCACATATGGGGTACCAGCATACTCAGGACAAATTGGACAACAACTTTTGGGGTCCAATTTCTCTTGTTACCCTTGTGAAAATAAAAACTTGGGGGCTAAAAAATCTTTTTTGTGGAAAAAAAAAATATTTTTTATTTTTACGGCTCTGCATTATAAACTTCTGTGAAGCACTTGCGCATTCAAGGTTCTCACCACACATCTAGATAAGTTCTATGGGGGGTCTAGTTTCCAAAATGGGGTCACTTGTGGGGGATTTCTACTGGTTAGGCACATCAGGGGCTCTCCAAATGCGACATGGCGTCCAATCTCAATTCCAGCCAATTCTACATTGAAAAAGTAAAACGGCACTCTTTCTCTTCCAAGCTCTGCGGTGCGCCCAAACAGTGGTTTACCCCCACACATTGGGTATCGACGTACTCAGGAGAAATTGCACAACAACTTTAGTGGTCTAATTTCTCCTGTTACCCTTGTGAAAATAAAAATTTGTGGGCAAAAAGATCATTTTTGTAGAAAAAATGCAATTTTTTTTTTCACGGCTCTACGTTATAAACTTCTGTGAAGCACATGGGGGTTCAAAGTGCTCGCCACACATCTAGATAAGTTCCTTAAGGGGTCTAGTTTCCAAAATGGTGTCACTTGGGGGTTTCCACTGTTTAGGCACATCAGGGGCTCTCCAAACGCGACATTGCGTCCAATCTCAATTCCAGCCAATTCTACATTGAAAAAGTAAAACGGCACTCTTTCTCTTCCAAGCTCTGCGGTGCGCCCAAACAGTGGTTTACCCCCACATATTGGGTATCGACGTACTCAGGAGAAATTGCACAACAACTTTAGTGGTCTAATTTCTCCTGTTACCCTTGTGAAAATAAAAATTTGTGGGCAAAAAGATCATTTTTGTAGAAAAAATGTGATTTTCTTTTCACGGCTCTACATTATAAACTTCTGTGAAGCATATGGGGGTTCAAAGTGCTCACCACACATCTAGATATGTTCCTTAAGGGGTCTAGTTTCCAAAATGGGGTCACTTGTGGGGGGTTTCCACTGTTTAGGCACATCAGAGGCTCTCCAAACGCGACATGGCGTCCAATCTCAATTCCAGCCAATTCTACATTGAAAAAGTAAAACGGCGCTCCTTCACTTCCAAGCTCTGCGGTGCGCCCAAACAGTGGTTTACCCTCACATATGGGGTATTGGCGTATTCAGGAGAAATTGCATAACAAAATTTATGGTTACATTTCTGTTTTTACACTTGTGAAAATAAAAAAAATGGTTCTGAATTAAGATGTTTGCAAAAAAAAGTTAAATGTTCATTTATTCCTTCCACATTGTTTCAGTTCCTGTGAAGCACGTAAAGGGTTAATAAACTTCTTGAATGTGGTTTTGAGAACCTAGAGGGGTGTAGTTTTTAGAATGGTGTCACACTTCATTATTTTCTATCATATAGACCCCTCAAAATGACTTCAAATGTGATGTGGTCCCTAAAAAAAAATGGTGTTGTAAAAATGAGAAATTGCTGGTCAAATTTTAACCCTTATAACTCCCTAACAAAAAAAAATTTTGTTTCCAAAATTGTGCTGATGTAAAGTAGACATGTGGGAAATGTTATTTATTAACTATTTTTCGTGACATATCTCTCTGATTTAAGGGCATAAAAATACAAAGTTTGAAAATTGCAAAATTTTAAAAATTTTCGCCATATTTCCGTTTTTTTCATAAATAATCGCAAGTAATATCGAAGAAATGTTACCACTAACATGAAGTACAATATGTCACAAAAAAACAATCTCAGAATCAGCGGGATCCGCTGAAGCGTTCCAGAGTTATAACCTCATAAAGTGAGAGTGGTCAGAATTGCAAAAATTGGCCTGGTCATTAAGTACCAAATTGGCTCTGTCACTAAGGGGCTAAGCTCCCTATGAAAATCCTTCTTCTCCAAAAAGTAGTTAACTGTTCAAGAAACATCTTATAAATGACCTGGATTAGGCAGTAAAAGTTATAGGTATATACTGAAGATG
This sequence comes from Ranitomeya imitator, assembly GCF_032444005.1. Lineage (NCBI taxonomy): Eukaryota > Metazoa > Chordata > Amphibia > Anura > Dendrobatidae > Ranitomeya > Ranitomeya imitator. The sequence continues at coordinate 608,364,138 of NC_091283.1, read as the reverse complement.
AGAGAATCTATTAAAATTTGAATTAGCAAGCTTCCCTGAATTTTTCCAACAAAATAAATTTACAGCAAATGGATTTGCCGCAAATTGCAAGTACTGCATGGCCTCCAATTGCCCTGAAAGTACATGTATAACACTTCAAAGTTTCCTTGCACCGTTTTAAACCCCTCTCAAGATCTATAATGCCAATTGTCTCTTCAGAGAGGAAGAGGACTAGAACTCTAGTGCCACCTATTGGAAGTAGCCTTGACAAGAAGCATTGTCATATGACTTAGGATAAAAGGCAAAACAGAATCTCAATTTGCAGACACTGTGTATCAGGGTATTGCTCCTCATCAGTGCAAAGTGTGAGATCTAGTTTGCCTGTGTGAGATGCGTCTGACAGGGATCCAAGAAGTATTGTTTCTCTTTGCGGAGAGTGACATAGAGTTCGAGTTATCTTTCTCTCTGAAGAGACAATTTGCATATTTCCCAAAGGAGCATTATGGCTTTAAGTCTCCTCATCTCAGCATGTTTAACATGTCACACTCTGCAAGGGGAAATTATACTTCTTGGATCCCGGTCAGACGCATCTCACACAGCAAAACTAGATCTCACACTTTGTACAGATGAGGTGCAGTACCCCGAAACACAGTGTGTTATGGCCGGCAATCAGGCAACACAGCGTGCAGTAATCAGCGCACATACAGAGATCTGGCAATAACCAAAAACAATAGGACGAGCTCTGAGACGTGGAATCTCTGTAGACTGCAGTACCTGATCTATCCTCACACAACTATAAGCAGCAGTGGATTGCGCCTATCACTACCTATGCAACTCGGCACTGCCTGAGGAGCTGACTAGCCTGAAGATAGAAATACAAGCCTGACTTACCTCAGAGAAATACCCCAAAGGAATAGGCAGCCCCCCACATATAATGACTGTTAGCAAGATGAAAAGACAAACGTAGGAATGAAATAGATTCAGCAAAGTGAGGCCCGATATTCTAGACAGAGCGAGGATAGCAAAGAGAACTATGCAGTCTACAAAAAACCCTAAAACGAAAACCACGCAAAGGGGCAAAAAGACCCACCGTGCCGAACTAACAGCACGGCGGTGCACCCCTTTGCTTCTCAGAGCTACCAGCAAAAGATAATAGCAAGCTGGACAGAAAAAACAGAAAACAAACTAGAAGCACTTATCTAGCAGAGCAGCAGGCCCAAGGAAAGATGCAGTAGCTCAGATCCAACACTGGAACATTGACAAGGAGCAAGGAAGACAGACTCAGGTGGAGCTAAATAGCAAGGCAGCCAACGAGCTCACCAACACACCTGAGGGAGGAAGCCCAGAGACTGCAATACCACTTGTGACCACAGAAGTGAACTCAGCCACAGAATTCACAACAGTACCCCCCCCTTGAGGAGGGGTCACCGAACCCTCACCAGAACCCCCAGGCCGACCAGGATGAGCCACATGAAAGGCACGAACAAGATCTGGGGCATGGACATCAGAGGCAAAAACCCAGGAATTATCTTCCTGAGCATAACCCTTCCATTTGACCAGATACTGGAGTTTCCGTCTAGAGACACGAGAATCCAAAATCTTCTCCACAATATACTCCAATTCCCCCTCCACCAAAACAGGGGCAGGAGGCTCCACAGATGGAACCATAGGTGCCACGTATCTCCTCAACAACGACCTATGGAATACATTATGTATGGAAAAGGAGTCTGGGAGGGTCAGACGAAAAGACACCGGATTGAGAATCTCAGAAATCCTATACGGACCAATAAAACGAGGTTTAAATTTAGGAGAGGAAACCTTCATAGGAATATGACGAGAAGATAACCAAACCAGATCCCCAACACGAAGTCGGGGGTCCCACACGGCGTCTGCGATTAGCGAAAAGCTGAGCCTTCTCCTGGGACAAGGTCAAATTGTCCACTACCTGAGTCCAGATCTGCTGCAACCTGTCCACCACAGAATCCACACCAGGACAGTCCGAAGACTCAACCTGTCCTGAAGAGAAACGAGGATGGAACCCAGAATTGCAGAAAAATGGAGAGACCAAGGTAGCCGAGCTGGCCCGATTATTAAGGGCGAACTCAGCCAACGGCAAAAATGACACCCAATCATCCTGGTCAGCGGAAACAAAACATCTCAGATATGTTTCCAAGGTCTGATTGGTTCGTTCGGTCTGGCCATTAGTCTGAGGATGGAAGGCCGAGGAGAAAGATAGGTCAATGCCCATCCTACCACAAAAGGCTCGCCAGAACCTCGAGACAAACTGGGAACCTCTGTCAGAAACAATATTCTCAGGAATGCCATGTAAACGAACCACATGCTGGAAGAACAAAGGCACCAAATCAGAGGAGGAAGGCAATTTAACCAAGGGCACCAGATGGACCATTTTAGAAAAGCGATCACAGACCACCCAAATGACCGACATTTTTTGAGAAACGGGAAGGTCAGAAATGAAATCCATCGAAATATGTGTCCAAGGCCTCTTCGGGACCGGCAAGGGCAAAAGCAACCCACTGGCACGTGAACAGCAGGGCTTAGCCCTAGCACAAATTCCACAGGACTGCACAAAAGCACGCACATCCCGTGACAGAGATGGCCACCAGAAGGATCTAGCAACCAACTCCCTGGTACCAAAGATTCCTGGATGACCGGCTAGCACCGAACAATGAAGTTCAGAGATAACTTTACTAGTCCACCTATCAGGGACGAACAGTTTCTCGGCCGGACAACGATCAGGTTTATTAGCCTGAAATTTCTGCAACACTCTCCGCAAATCAGGGGAGATGGCAGACACAATGACTCCTTCCTTGAGGATACTCGCCGGCTCAGATAACCCCGGAGAGTCGGGCACAAAACTCCTAGACAGAGCATCCGCCTTCACATTTTTAGAGCCCGGAAGGTATGAAATCACAAAATCAAAACGAGCAAAAAATAACGACCAATGGGCCTGTCTAGGATTCAAGCGCTTGGCAGACTCAAGATAAGTAAGGTTCTTATGATCAGTCAATACCACCACGCGATGCTTAGCACCCTCAAGCCAATGACGCCACTCCTCGAATGCCCACTTCATGGCCAGCAACTCTCGGTTGCCCACATCATAATTACGCTCAGCAGCAGAAAATTTCCTGGAAAAGAAAGCACATGGTTTGAACACTGAGCAACCAGAACCTCTCTGTGACAAAACCGCCCCTGCACCAATCTCAGAAGCATCAACCTCGACCTGGAACGGAAGAGAAACATCAGGTTGACACAACACAGGGGCACAGCAAAAACGACGCTTCAACTCCTGAAAAGCTTCCACGGCAGCAGAAGACCAATTAACCAAATCAGCACCCTTCTTGGTCAAATCGGTCAATGGTCTGGCAATGCTAGAAAAATTACAGATGAAGCGACGATAAAAATTAGCAAAGCCCAGGAATTTCTGCAGACTTTTTAGAGATGTCGGCTGAGTCCAATCCTGGATGGCCTGAACCTTAACCGGATCCATCTCGATAGTAGAAGGGGAAAAGATGAACCCCAAAAATGAAACTTTCTGCACACCGAAGAGACACTTTGATCCCTTCACGAACAAGGAATTAGCACGCAGTACCTGGAAAACCATTCTGACTTGCTTCACATGAGACTCCCAATCATCTGAGAAGATCAAAATGTCATCCAAGTAAACAATCAAGAATTTATCCAGATACTCACGGAAAATGTCATGCATAAAAGACTGAAAAACAGATGGAGCATTGGCAAGTCCGAACGGCATCACCAGATACTCAAAATGACCCTCGGGCGTATTAAATGCCGTTTTCCATTCATCTCCCTGCCTGATTCTCACCAGATTATACGCACCACGAAGATCAATCTTAGTAAACCAACTAGCCCCCTTAATCCGAGCAAACAAGTCAGAAATCAATGGCAAGGGATACTGAAACTTAACAGTGATCTTATTAAGAAGGCGGTAATCAATACACGGTCTTAGCGAACCATCCTTCTTGGCTACAAAAAAGAACCCTGCTCCCAATGGTGACGACGATGGGCGAATATGTCCCTTCTCCAGGGACTCCTTCACATAACTGCGCATAGCGGTGTGTTCAGGTACGGACAAATTAAATAAACGACCCTTAGGGAATTTACTACCAGGAATCAAATCGATAGCACAATCACAATTCCTATGCGGAGGTAGGGCATCAGACTTGGACTCTTCAAATACATCCTGAAAGTCCGACAAGAACTCTGGGATGTCAGAAGGAATGGATGACGAAATTGACAAAAATGGAACATCACCATGTACTCCCTGACAACCCCAGCTGGTTACCGACATAGAGTTCCAATCCAATACTGGATTATGGGTTTGTAGCCATGGCAACCCCAACACGACCACATCATGCAAATAATGCAGTACCAGAAAGCGAACAACTTCCTGATGTGCAGGAGCCATGCACATGGTCAGCTGGGCCCAGTACTGAGGCTTATTCTTGGCCAAAGGTGTAGCATCAATTCCTCTCAACGGAATAGGACACCGCAAAGGCTCCAAGAAAAATCCACAACGTTTAGCATAATCCAAATCCATCAGATTCAGGGCAGCGCCTGAATCCACAAACGCCATGACAGAATACGATGACAAAGAGCACATTAAGGTAATGGACAAAAGGAATTTGGACTGTACAGTACCAATAACGGCAGAGCTATCGAAACGCCTAGTGCGTTTAGGACAATTAGAAATAGCATGAGTAGAATCACCACAATAGAAACACAGCCTGTTCAGACGTCTGTGTTCTTGCCGTTCTACTTTAGTCATAGTCCTGTCGCACTGCATGGGCTCAGGTTTACTCTCAGACAATACCGCCAGATGGTGCACAGATTTACGCTCGCGCAAGCGACGACCGATCTGAATGGCCAAGGACATAGACTCATTCAAACCAGCAGGCATAGGAAATCCCACCATTACATCCTTAAGAGCTTCAGAGAGACCCTTTCTGAACAAAGCCGCTAGTGCAGATTCATTCCACAGAGTGAGTACTGACCACTTCCTAAATTTCTGACAATATACTTCTACATCATCCTGACCCTGGCATAAAGCCAGCAGATTTTTCTCAGCCTGATCCACTGAATTAGGCTCATCGTAAAGCAATCCCAGCGCCTGGAAAAATGCATCAACATTACTCAATGCAGAATCTCCTGGTGCAAGAGAAAACGCCCAGTCCTGTGGGTCGCCGCGCAAAAAAGAAATAATAATCAAAACCTGTTGAATAGGATTACCAGAAGAATGAGGTTTCAAGGCCAAAAATAGCTTACAATTATTTCTGAAGCTCAGGAACTTAGTTCTGTCACCAAAAAACAAATCAGGAATCGGAATTCTTGGTTCTAGCATCGATTTCTGATCAATAGTATCTTGAATCTTTTGTACATTTACAACGAGATTATCCATTGAGGAGCACAGAGCCTGAATATCCATGTCCACAGCTGTGTCCTGAAGCACTCTAATGTCTAGGGGAAAAAAAAGACTGAAGACAGAGCTAAGAAAAAAAAATGCTGTCAGGATTTCTTTTTTCCCTCTATTGGGAATCATTGGGTTGGCTCCTTGTACTGTTATGGCCGGCAATCAGGCAACACAGCGTGCAGTAATCAGCGCACATACAGAGATCTGGCAATAACCAAAAACAATAGGACGAGCTCTGAGACGTGGAATCTCTGTAGACTGCAGTACCTGATCTATCCTCACACAACTATAAGCAGCAGTGGATTGCGCCTATCACTACCTATGCAACTCGGCACTGCCTGAGGAGCTGACTAGCCTGAAGATAGAAATACAAGCCTGACTTACCTCAGAGAAATACCCCAAAGGAATAGGCAGCCCCCCACATATAATGACTGTTAGCAAGATGAAAAGACAAACGTAGGAATGAAATAGATTCAGCAAAGTGAGGCCCGATATTCTAGACAGAGCGAGGATAGCAAAGAGAACTATGCAGTCTACAAAAAACCCTAAAACGAAAACCACGCAAAGGGGCAAAAAGACCCACCGTGCCGAACTAACAGCACGGCGGTGCACCCCTTTGCTTCTCAGAGCTACCAGCAAAAGATAATAGCAAGCTGGACAGAAAAAACAGAAAACAAACTAGAAGCACTTATCTAGCAGAGCAGCAGGCCCAAGGAAAGATGCAGTAGCTCAGATCCAACACTGGAACATTGACAAGGAGCAAGGAAGACAGACTCAGGTGGAGCTAAATAGCAAGGCAGCCAACGAGCTCACCAACACACCTGAGGGAGGAAGCCCAGAGACTGCAATACCACTTGTGACCACAGAAGTGAACTCAGCCACAGAATTCACAACAACAGTGTCTGTAAATTGAGATTCTGGTTTGGATTTTATCCTAAGTCATGTGACAATGCTCATTAAAGGATCAACATTGACTTTTAGGATTGCTACTTCCTATAGTTGGCACTAGAGTTCTAGTTCTATTCCTCTCTGAAGAGACAATTTGGTTATTTCCCAGTGGAGCATTGCGGCTTTAAGTCTCCTCATCTTGACATGCTTAACATGTCACTCTCTGCAAGGAGAAACGATAATTCTTGGATCAAGATCTTTAATGCAAACACAGCCTTAGTAATGTCAATTGATCTGAACTATGGGTAAACACAGGAACACATGGGCTACTTGCACAGTGGTGTATGATCATGCTCACACACCACCAAGAAACCTGAAGACACAAAAGAGAATAGTAAAACCAAAAACACTCAGTTTGAAAAAATGTTGCAGTAATCCGCAAGTGCTAGTAAAAGATGTAAAAAACAGGGTATTTGGTTGATACGTTTTTTGCAAAAAATAGGTAACACAGGTAAGCAACAGTCAGTTTAATAGCAAGCTGCACTAATATGCTTTTTATACTTTTTAGAATTATAAAATAATCTAAAAATTATCCCTCTTTGGAGGCAGTTGTACATGAAAAAGCCAGGAATTTTTTACATGCGTTGTTAAAAAGAAGTACAAGAAGAATGTTAAGGAGGAGAGCTTAAGCCTTGCACATATTGTTAGCCACCTTACTTTTCTCACATGACCAGGTGATGTTTCTTATTCGCTAATGTAGAGCCCTAGTTCTCTATATGTGCATTCAAAGGACTCACCACTAGAGATTAGCTAACTTGTTCGGAAAACTTTTGCAAATCTCAAAATCGGCATGAACGTAGCTCATTCGGATTCGTGTTCGGATTCCAGAGCATTTTCCCTCAAAGTTGGCAAAATTCAGGCACAGTTCAGTGAATGATTGCATTTCCACTGATACTTTTTTAGGACTTTGTCTAGGATAGTGGGGCTGTATGATGAGCTGGAGAAACATTTTTGATGAGGGGAGGGGCTGGAGAGAAGTCAGAGGACCATCCGACTGTTATTTTTTTATAATTAAGTTAATGTGTGTAGATTCCAGTATCTAATCAGGCCACAGAAACCATCCACAACGTCAAGACACAAGGGCTTTTGTCACTGGCTGCCGAAGTCACATGTGCCTCTCCATGGCCCTCTCCATGGCACCACTTTGTCAGTGTAACAGCACAGGGAGGTTGCTCCTGCAGAAAGTTGTCAGTTAGGTAGGTGGTTTATTGTCAGCTACTTCAGCTAAAAAGGATCGTGTATGAAAATGACCTTCCAGCATCTAATTAGTGTGTGCAAATAGTGTTGTACAGACAGGAGACCCAATTTCCTAATCTAAATCATTTGGGCTAAAACTGTGCTGCAGTCAGGAGACCACATTTCATAATAAAAATTGTTTTGGCTAATATTTTGGTGCAGGCATGAGGCCATATTTCCTAATGAAAATCATTTGGGCTAATATTGTTGTGCAGGCACCACGCCACATTCCCTAACCAAAATTGTTTGGCATAAAACTGTGTTGTGCAAGCATCAGGCCACATTTCCTAGTCAAAATTGTTTTGGCTAATGTTGTGCAGGCACCAGGCCACATTTCCTAATCAAAATCATTTGGGCTTATACTGTTGCAGTCAGGAAGAAAAATTTCCTAATTAAAATTGGGCTAATATTGTTGTACAGGAACTAGGCCATATTTCCTAAACAAAATTGTTTGGGATAATATTGTTCAGGCACCAAGCCACATCTCCTATTCTATATCATTTCGGGCTAATATTGTGGTGACAGGTCTGAACCTACGTTTGTGAAACATCTTGTTAAAAGAGGGGAAGGCTACATTTAACATGGGTGGGAAAAAGTGAGGTTGTAGTGGAAGGGGAAATAGGCATGGTGTTTGACATCTACATAGATTAGCTGATAATGTTGCTGAAAGCTCTACTGAACAAACACCATCTTGTCCTGTCCACAGACAACTGACAGCATCTGTGACTGGACGAACAGCTCAACTCCCTTTCTTTCTTTCAATGTTCTTTTTATTGAAAAGATTTAAATGAAACAAACAGTGTATGATATATGATCAATATCATTAATAAAAGTATTAATAAGTACTTCCAGTGAAGATTACTTAACCCCTTTCTGACCTCGGACGGGATAGTACGTCCGAGGTCAGATCCCCTGCTTTGAAGCGGGCTCCGGCGGTGAGCCCGCATCAAAGCCGGGACATGTCAGCTGTTTTGAACAGCTGACATGTGCCCGTAATAGGCGCGGGCAGAATCACGATCTGCCCGCGCCTATTAATTGGTTAAATGCCGCTGTCAAATGCAGACAGCGGCATTTAACTACCGCATCTGGCCGGGCGGCCGGAAATGACGTCATCGCCGACCCCCGTCACATGATTGGAGGTCGGCGATGCTTCTTCATTGTAACCATAGAGGTCCTTGAGACCTCTATGGTTACTGATCGCCGGTAGCTGTGAGCGCCACCCTGTGGTCGGCGCTCACAGCACACCTGCATTTCTGCTACATAGCAGTGAACAGCAGATCGCTGCTATGTAGCAGAGGCGATCGTGCTGTGCCTGCTTCTAGCTTCCCATGGAGGCTATTGAAGCATGGCAAAAGTAAAAAAAAAAAGTTAAAAAAAATGTGAAAAAAATAAAAAAAATATAAAAGTTTAAATCACCCCCCTTTCACCTCAATCAAAATAAATCAATAAAAAAAATATCAAATCTACACACATTTGGTATCGCCGCGCTCAGAATCGCCCGATCTATCAAATAAAAAAAAACATTAACCTGATCGCTAAACAGCGTAGCGAGAAAAAAAATCGAAACGCCAGAATTACGTTTTTTTGGTCGCCGCGACATTGCATTAAAATGCAATAACGGGCGATCAAAAGAACGTATCTGCACCAGAATGCTATCATTAAAAATGTCATTTTGGCACGCAAAAAATAAGCCCTCAACCGACCCCAGATCTTGAAAAATAAAGACGCTACGAGTATCGGAAAATGGCGCAATTTTTTTTTTTATTTTTAGCAAAGTTTGGAATTTTTTTTCACCACTTAGATAAAAAATAACCTAGTCATGTTAGGTGTCTATGAACTCGTACTGACCTGGAGAATCATAATGTCAGGTCAGTTTTAGCATTTAGTGAACCTAGCAAAAAAGCCAAACAAAAAACAAGTGTGGGATTGCACTTTTTTTGCAATTTCACCGCACTTGGAATTTTTTTCCCGTTTTCTAGTACACGACATGCTAAAACCAATGATGTCGTTCAAAATGACAACTCGTCCCGCAAAAAATAAGCTCTCAAATGGCCAAATTGACGGAAAAATAAAAAAGTTATGGCTCTGGGAAGGAGGGGAGTGAAAAACGAACACGGAAAAACGAAAAATCCCAAGGTCATGAAGGGGTTAAGTAAGTCTTGTATGCAAAACACAATAGCTGTAGTCTAAAGAATTATAGAAAAATGTGATATTTGTTATAAGGTGTGAGAGGAATGAACAAAGAGTAAGAAAAAAAAGGAAAAATGGGAGTAAGGCGGGAGGAATTGGAGAGAGCGGGAGAGGGGGTGGTAGGAATAGGGAGTGGAGGGGGTAGCACTTCAGGATATGCGTTTAGTAGAGAATTATGATGCAATTGTTGAGAAAAAGGATGATTGAGTCCTAAAGTGGATCCAGTGTTTCCAAATATCTTGAAAGTTAATAGAGCTGTGATTTACTCTTGCCACTAGTTCTTCTATGTGGAAGTTTTGTTCAATTTTGGAATGAAGTTGTTGAATAGTGGGTGGAGTTAAAGAATTCCAATTGATAGGGATCAAGGATTTCCCAACTGCAAGGATATATTGTGTTAGTTTAGTAGTATTTTTATTGTTCTGCCATAGTGGAAGGTTTAGTATTAGTAGAACATTTTCTGGTTTTAAAGTGACACGTTTGCCCAACACCTTTTTTATAATTGTTGATATTTCTAACAATTCAGTGATTTTAGTTAGTGGTGAGAAAGGGGGAGAAGGAGCTTTATATGATTTTCTCCAAATCTTAATTGTGGCAAGCGTGTGGATATTATTGCAGCCAGATGGCATTGGGTCTTTACTGTGACCAAGTAAGAGGGAGTGAAGACATTTATTCTTCTATTCTAAGCCATTGTTTATCTACTGTGCCTCTGATCCAATATACTGCTCTGGTGAGATGAGCAGCCTGGTAATATTTTACAATGTCTGGTGCCCCCATCCCGCCCATGTTTTTTGGTAAGGTGAATGTTCTAGTATTTATACAGGGTTTGCATTTCTGCCAAATATATTTGAAAAACAGAGAGTGTTCTTTTGCTAGAAATGATGTGGGAATTTGAATGGGGAGCATATTGAAAATATAGATAAATGTTGGTTGAATTAGACTTTTTAAGATATTTTTCCTTCCTATCCAGGATAAAAATGTATCTTCCCTTGAGTGAATGCAGGCATTTGTAGATTCTAATAATGGTTTGAGATCGCTCAACTCCTTTTCTTTGGCAGTCACACAGTGGCTCACCTTGTAGATGAAAGAGCATGTGCTCCAGTGGATGACAAGCGCTGCATTAAGTGGCATCTTGTCCTCTTCCTCCACCTAAACATTACACACTGCACAAACCTCAGAGGTGGCACCCCAATTACCCTAGTTTTGTTCTGTGTAACGCCCTTAAACCGCCCAACTGACTGTTGGGAACTACAGATTAGCGAGTCTGCAGAACTGTTCACACATTCTATTTCATGGGCCTGAGAGGTCTGCTCCAAAGATTCAAAGAACATGCCCAACATTTTTTCCTGTTTGATCTGCCACCGAACAAAGTAGAGTCCAAGCAGAAATCAGACACTCATCACCAGACGTTAAACCCCAGGGGTGGAGGTGATCCTGATGAGACTCGGATACCTGAGGCACATGCGAACTGTACTGTACTGTCAGAGCAGGAAGAGAGGAAGGGTGACTGTCAGCGCAAGGAGTGGGAGAACAGAGAGGATGACAATGAAGTTTTAGATCCTAATTGGTGTGAACCCAGAGTTAAGCAGCTGAGTAACTCAGTAGGGGAGGTGAAGAAGGGGGAAGACAAGGAGGTTACATTGCGGCATCCCACACAGACAGGAAGTAATGCAACATCTACAAGCATTTTATCCTCAGCCACAACTCTGGCTGTGGCCAGTACCTTTCACGAGTGTGCAGTTTGCAGGGGTGGCAAGGTGTGCCTAGCCTGGGCCTTTTTTGAGACTGGAAAAAATAACCCAACTAACGGTACCTGCCAAATTTGCAAAAAAAACTCAATAGAGGCAAAAATGGCAATAATTTGACAACTATATGCATGAACTGCGACATATGCGATCAACATGCCTTAGTCTGTGAATCTCAATGAGTTAAATTGCCGACTCATGGGCCTCGCCAACCACCACCAGCCATCCCATCAGCCCCATCTGCTCTTTTTTCCTCCTCCATAAATGTGCCAATTGTTCTCACACAGGTTTCCGGACGCAGAAAATCCACTTGTTTACCTCATACAGTAGAGGTGAGTGAGGGCCCGTCAGTTGTTGCGTAAGTGGACATGCCTGCTTTTTTAATGTCGCCTAGCACATCACATCTTTCTGAATCCACCAAAACATCTCCGCCTGCACCTTATATACAGTCCAGCAGTTTGTCCTGTTCACCATACTTCACCCTCTCTCAGTGCAGCAGCCAACCCTCGGTCCCACAGTTGTGGTCACATAAAAGAATGTTTCCTCCAACACATGCCAAATATAAAAGCTTGAACTCCACCATCTCCAAGCTGTTCTCCATCGAAATGCTGCCTTTCCGCCTGGTGGATACAAACAGTTTCTGAAATTTAATGGCCATTGCAGTCCCCCAGTACCAGGTGCCCAGTCATCATAACTTCTCTAAGAAAGCTGTGCCTGTGCTACACTAGCATGTTGCAGACAAAGTTACCTATTCCCTGTATAAATCTTTGTCTGATAGGAGTGTTACATCTCACTGACTGATCACTAGGTGACTCAGGTGACTGTGGGGGCAGACGTTCATGGAGCTGCTCCACAACACATATAAAAAAGAATGGCTGACAGCACTCACTCATGCAGGGTGCTCGATCCAAGTCCAGGGAACCCTCCTGGAAACTGCATAGACTCAAATGTAGAAAGACAGCGCTCCATCCGGGTGTTGAAGTTCCAAAAAATCTTTATTTTAGCAATGAAGAAAGCAGCCAACAGCAACGTTTCGACTGCACAATCGGTCTTTTTCAAGCATACACCATAATGTTTTGGGCTGTCTTAAATAGTGTGGACACCACACAGGGAGCCAATCACTATCCAGTGCCAGCCCACTTACCTAATCATTATAAATATTTAAAACCAATACCAAAATAGACATCAGACATATGTGCAAGTGTATATTATATACATACATAACATCGCTATACAGATCGACACATTAATCCATATATAACAGTGCAAATGCATGATGTTTATCTTCTAATCCCGGTCTGGATACAAGTTGCGTCCTCATTTCTATAGCAATGAATGACCAATACATAGTAACATAGTAACATAGTAACATAGTTAGTAAGGCCGAAAAAAGACATTTGTCCATCCAGTTCAGCCTATATTCCATCATAATAAATACCCAGATCTACGTCCTTCTACAGAACCTAATAATTGTATGATACAATATTGTTCTGCTCCAGGAAGACATCCAGGCCTCTCTTGAACCCCTCGACTGAGTTCGCCATCACCACCTCCTCAGGCAAGCAATTCCAGATTCTCACTGCCCTAACAGTAAAGAATCCTCTTCTATGTTGGTGGAAAAACCTTCTCTCCTCCAGACGCTATAATACGGTATCTCTCCTTCAGCGCTTCTTGTATTGCTCCAACACCTGACTAGTGGCGCCATTTCCCAGATTGAACCAATCAGACCCCTTAATACAACGTAACTATGTAATCATATCCAATCCGATTAACCCTTATACCGGTAGTTTACCTTTGCCTCCGAATATTGTCCTCCCATTGGGCTGCTTCTGTGAAGGAGCATACTACATAGATCGCTGTTTGCCCATGGGGTGCTCCATATCCTGCTCACTATTTGAGGCATTTAGTTGCTTCCTTGAATGTGTTGTCATGGACGTTTGTAAGGCGGCACATATTATCCATTACCTCGACGACTTCTTTTGCCTAGGCCCAAAAGAGTCGCCACAGTGTGAAAACACGCGGTAGTCCACCTGTGAGAAGGAGACAGCTGGAGGGAGAGTGAACACCCCAGAGCCGAGAAGTTAGATTGAGAAAGAAAGAAGGTGGTGTAGCTTGCTTCATGGGTGGGTTACTCTGCTGAGTAGCAGAAATTGCTACTAGGCCCAAAAGGATTTCCTGGGCTACATGCCGTTAAAAAATAGTACTTAGGTAAACAGGCAGTGTAGCTTGCTTCATGGGTGAGGTATGCTGCTGAGTAGCACCAAATTCTACTAGGCCCAAAAGGATTTCCTGGGCCAGATGCCGTTAAAAAATATTACTTAGGTAAACAGGCGGTATAGCTTGCTTCATGGGTGGGGTACTGTGTTGAGTAGCACAAAATCCTATTAAGTACAAAACAATTTCCTGGGCTAGATGCAGTTAAAAATTAGTAATCAGATCAACAGGCGGTGTAGCTTGCTTCATGGGTGGGGTACGCTGTTGAGTAGCACTAAATTCTACTAGGCCCAAAAGGATTTCCTGGGCTACATGCTGTTACAAAATAGTAAATAGGTAAACAGGCGGTGTTGCTTACTTCATGGGTGGGGTACGCTGCTGAGTTGCACCAAATTCTACTACGCCCAAAAGGATTTCCTGGGCTAGATGCATTTAAAAAATAGTACTTAGGTAAACAGGCGGTGTAGCTTGCTTCATGGGTGGGGTACACTGCTGAGTTGCACCAAATTCTATTAGGCCCAAAAGGATTTCCTGGGCTAGATGCCATTACAAAATAGTAGTTAGGTAAACAGGTGGTGGGTGGCTTGACTACTCTGCTGGCTAGCAGACACTGAAGCTTTGGAGCAGACCTCTGAATCCCAGGCCATAGTATGAGTAAACAACTCTGCAGACGACTCCACCCACCTGGAATTGACGATGGTAACTTCATGTAAAACTCAGCAAAGGGACTAAATGAAAGAGTCTCCATTTTTTCCCAAAATTCGGCCACAGACACCACTTAAGTGGCATCAATTTTGCCAGAGTTTTTTAAAATGGTTGGTGAGGTGATTTTCAAAAATCATCAAGCTTTTAGTCTCCCCAAGATGACACAGGGATAGAAAAGTCCTTGCGGATCCAGGATTTGTTCATCTTGATGAACGTTAGTCTCTCTACATTGTCACTGGACAGCCGCGTGCGCTTATCTGTCAGCACACCACCAGCAGCGCTGAACACACGTTCAGAGAGAACACTGGCTGCAGGACACGACAAGTGTTGTGAATTCTGTGGCAGAGCTCCCTCCTGTGGTCACAAGTGGTACTTCGGCTGATTCTCTCTGGGAGCTTCCGTTTGTGGAGGAAAGTGGTACTGCGGCTTCTGAGTTTCCTCCCTCAGGTGATCTTGTGAGGTCGTTAGGTGCTTCTCTACTTAACTCCACCTAATGCTTTGATCCTGGCTTCCTGTCAATGTTCCAGTGTTGGAATCGTTTTTCCCTGGATCATTCCTGTGGCCTGCTGCTCTGCATAGCTAAGTGCTTCTTTGCTATTTGTTTGCTATTTTTTCTGTCCAGCTTGTCTATTTGTTTTGCTGGAAGCTCTGGGACGCAAAGGGTGTACCTCCGTGCCGTTAGTTCGGTACGGAGGGTCTTTTTGCCCCCTTTGCGTGGTTTTCTTTAGGGTTTTGTGTAGACCGCAAAGTTATCTTTCCTT
The DNA here is from genome assembly GCF_032444005.1 of Ranitomeya imitator. Lineage (NCBI taxonomy): Eukaryota > Metazoa > Chordata > Amphibia > Anura > Dendrobatidae > Ranitomeya > Ranitomeya imitator. The sequence goes on along the minus strand of NC_091283.1, from coordinate 608,348,914 downwards.
TCCTCGCTCTGTTTAGAAAGTCGGGCCTCACTTTGCTGAATCTATTTCATCCCTACGTTTGTCTTTTCATCTTACTCACAGTCATTATATGTGGGGGGCTGCCTTTTCCTTTGGGGTATTTCTCTGAGGCAAGGTAGGCTTATTTTCTATCTTCAGGCTAGTTAGTTTCTAAGGCTGTGCCGAGTTGCATAGGCAGAGTTAGGCGCAATCCACGGCTGCCTCTAGTGTTGTTTGGAGAGGATTAGGGATTGCGGTCTGCAGAGTTCCCACGTCTCAGAGCTCGTTCTATGATTTTGGGTTATTGTCAGATCACTGTATGTGCTCTGACCGCTATGTCCATTGTGGTACTGAATTGCTTTTCATAACAGTACAGGAAGCCAAAAGTACTAATGATTCTCAATAGAGGGAAAAGAGAAGTTCTGAGACCATTTTTTTTTCTTTGCACTGTGTTTTGCCTTTTTTTCCCCTAGACATTTGGGTGGTTCAGGACACAGGTGTGGACATGGAGATTCAGGGTCTGTGCTCTTCAATGGATAATCTCGTTATAAATGTACAAAAGATTCAAGATTTGGTGGTTCAGAAGCCTATGTTTGAACCAAGAATTACCATTCCTGATTTGTTTTATGGTGATAGAGTCAAGTTTGTGAATTTCAAAAATAATTGCAAACTGTTTCTGGCCTTGAAACCTCACTCCTCTGGTGACCCAGCTCAACAAGTGAGAATTATTATTTCTTTTTTGCGTGACGACTCTCAAGACTGGGCATTTTCCCTTGCGCCAGGAGATCCTGCATTAAGTAATATTGATGCCTTTTTCCTGGCGCTCGGATTGCTGTACGATGAGCCTAATTCAGTGGATCAGGCAGAGAAAAATTTGCTGGCTTTGTGTCAGGGTCAGGATGAGATAGAGGTATATTGTCAGAAATTTAGAAAGTGGTCTGTACTCATTCAATGGAATGAAGCTGCGCTCGCAGCGATTTTCAGAAAGGGTCTCTCTGAAGCACTTAAAGATGTCATGGTGGGATTTCCTATGCCTGATGGTCTGAATGAATCTATGTCTTTGGCCATTCAGATCGGTCGACGCTTGCGTGAGCGTAAAGCTGTGCACCATTTGGCGGTATTACCTGAGATTAAACCTAAGCCTATGCAGTGCGATAGGACTTTGTCCAGAGTTGAACGGCAAGAACACAGACGTCTGAATGGTCTGTGTTTCTACTGTGGTGATTCCACTCATGCCATCTCTGATTGTCCTAAGCGCTCTAAGCGGTTCGCTAGGTCTGCCACCATTGGTACGGTACAGTCAAAACTTCTTCTGTCCGTTACCTTGATCTGCTCTTTGTCATCGTATTCTGTCATGGCATTTGTGGATTCAGGCGCTGCCCTGAATTTGATGGACTTAGAGTATGCTAAGCGTTGTGGGTTTTTCTTGGAGCCCTTGCAGTGTTTCTATTCCATTGAGAGGAATTGATGCTACACCTTTGGCCAAGAATAAGCCTCAGTACTGGACCCAGCTGACCATGTGCATGGCTCCTGCACATCAGGAGGATATTCGCTTTCTGGTGTTGCATAATCTGCATGATGTGGTCGTGTTGGGGTTGCCATGGCTACAAGTCCATAATCCAGTATTAGATTGGAAATCCATGTCGGTGTCCAGCTGGGGTTGTCAGGGGGTACATGGTGATGTTCCATTTCTGTCAATTTCGTCATCCACCCCTTCTGAGGTCCCAGAGTTCTTGTCTGATTACCGGGATGTATTTGATGAGCCCAAGTCCGATACCCTACCTCCGCATAGGGATTGTGATTGTGCTATCAATTTGATTCCTGGAAGGAGATTCCCAAAAGGTCGATTGTTTAATTTATCCGTGCCTGAGCACACCGCTATGCGCAGTTATGTGAAGGAATCCCTGGAGAAGGGGCATATTCGCCCGTCATCGTCGCCATTAGGAGCAGGGTTCTTTTTTGTAGCCAAGAAGGATGGTTCGCTGAGACCTTGTATAGATTACCGCCTTCTTAATAAGATCACGGTTAAATTTCAGTACCCCTTGCCATTGTTATCTGATCTGTTTGCTCAGATTAAGGGGGCTAGTTGGTTCACAAAGATAGATCTTCGTGGTGCGTATAATCTGGTGCGAATTAAGCAAGGCGATGAATGGAAAACTGCATTTAATACGCCCGAGGGTCATTTTGAGTATCTAGTGATGCCGTTTGGACTTGCCAATGCTCCATCAGTGTTTCAGTCTTTTATGCATGACATCTTCCGAGAGTACCTGGATAAATTCCTGATTGTGTACTTGGATGACATTTTGATCTTCTCGGATGATTGGGAGTCTCATGTGAAGCAGGTCAGAACGGTTTTTCAGGTCCTGCGTGCTAATTCTTTGTTTGTGAAGATTCAAAGTGTCTCTTTGGTGTGCAGAAGGTTTCATTTTTGGGGTTCATCTTTTCCCCTTCTACTATCGAGATGGATCCTGTTAAGGTCCAAGCCATCCATGATTGGACTCAGCCGACATCTCTGAAAAGTCTGCAAAGTTCCTGGGCTTTGCTAATTTTTATCGTCGCTTCATCTGCAATTTTTCTAGTATTGCTAAACCATTGACCGATTTGACCAAGAAGGGTGCTGATGTGGTCAATTGGTCTTCTGCTGCTGTGGAAGCCTTTCAAGAGTTGAAGCGTCGTTTTTCTTCTGCCCCTGTGTTGTGTCAACCAGATGTTTCTCTTCCGTTCCAGGTCGAGGTTGATGCTTCTGAGATTGGAGCAGGGGCTGTTGTGTCGCAGAGAGGTTCTGATTGCTCAGTGATGAAACCATGCGCTTTCTTTTCCAGGAAGTTTTCGCCTGCTGAGCGAAATTATGATGTGGGCAACCGAGAGTTGCTGGCCATGAAGTGGGCATTCGAGGAGTGGCGTCATTGGCTTGAAGGAGATAAGCATCGCGTGGTGGTATTGACTGATCATAAGAACTTGACTTATCTCGAGTCTGCCAAGCGGTTGAATCCTAGACAGGCTCGTTGGTCGCTGTTTTTTGCCCGTTTTGACTTTGTGATTTCGTACCTTCCGGGCTCTAAAAATGTGAAGGCGGATGCTCTGTCTAGGAGTTTTGTGCCCGACTCTCCGGGTTTATCTGAGCCGGCGGGTATCCTCAAGGAAGGAGTAATTGTGTCTGCCAAATCCCCTGATTTGCGGCGGGTGTTGCAAAAATTTCAGGCTAATAAACCTGATCGTTGTCCAGCGGAGAGACTGTTTGTCCCTGATAGATGGACGAATAAAGTTATCTCTGAGGTTCATTGTTCGGTGTTGGCTGGTCATCCTGGAATCTTTGGTACCAGAGAGTTAGTGGCTAGATCCTTTTGGTGGCCATCTCTGTCGCGGGATGTGCGTACTTTTGTGCAGTCCTGTGGGATTTGTGCTCGGGCTAAGCCCTGCTGTTCTCGTGCCAGTGGGTTGCTTTTGCCCTTGTCGGTCCCGAAGAGGCCTTGGACACATATCTCTATGGATTTTATTTCAGATCTTCCCGTTTCTCAAAAGATGTCAGTCATTTGGGTGGTCTGTGATCGCTTTTCTAAGATGGTCCATCTGGTACCCTTGTCTAAATTGCCTTCCTCCTCTGATTTGGTGCCATTGTTCTTCCAGCATGTGGTTCGTTTACATGGCATTCCAGAGAATATCGTTTCTGACAGAGGTTCCCAGTTTGTTTCGAGGTTTTGGCGAGCCTTTTGTGGTAGGATGGGCATTGACTTGTCATTTTCCTCGGCTTTCCATCCTCAGACTAATGGCCAGACCGAACGAACCAATCAGACCTTGGAAACATATCTGAGATGTTTTGTTTCTGCTGATCAGGATGACTGGGTGTCCTTTTTGCCTTTGGCTGAGTTCGCCCTTAATAACCGGGCCAGCTCGGCTACCTTGGTTTCGCCATTTTTCTGCAACTCTGGGTTCCATCCTCGTTTCTCTTCAGGACAGGTTGAGTCTTCGGACTGTCCTGGTGTGGATACTGTGGTGGACAGGTTGCAGCAGATTTGGACTCATGTAGTGGACAATTTGACCTTGTCCCAGGAGAGGGCTCAACGCTTTGCTAATCGCAGACGTTGTGTGGGTCCCCGACTTCGTGTTGGGGATCTGGTTTGGTTATCTTCTCGTCATATTCCTATGAAGGTGTCCTCTCCTAAGTTTAAACCTCGTTTCATTGGTCCGTATAGGATTTCTGAGGTTCTTAACCCCTTTCTGCCATTAGACGTACTATTGCGTCCATGTGGGGTGGGCTTTACTTCCCAAGGACGCAATAGTACGTCATATGCGATCGGCAGCGCTCACGGGGGGAGCGCCGCCGATCGCGGCCGGGTGTCAGCTGTTTATCGCAGCTGACATCCGGCACTATGTGCCAGGAGCGGTCACGGACCGCCCCCGGCACATTAACCCCCGGCACACCGCGATCAAAGATGATCGCGATGTGCCGGCGGTACAGGGAAGCACCGCGCAGGGAGGGGGCTCCCTGCGGGCTTCCCTGAGCCCCCCGCAGCAACGCGATGTGATCACGTTGCTGCGAGGGTCTCACCTCCCTCCCTGCTCCCTCCAGCCCCGGATCCAAGATGGCCGCGGATCCGGGTCTTGCAGGGAGGGAGGTGGCTTCACAGAGCCTGCTCAGAGCAGGCACTGTGAAGCAGCCTGCACTCCTATCAGATCAGTGATCTGACAGAGTGCTGTGCAAACTGTCAGATCACTGATCTGTGATGTCCCCCCCTGGGACAAAGTAAAAAAGTAAAAAAAAAAAATTTCAAATGTGTAAAAAAAATAAAAAAAAATATTCCAAAATAATGAAAAAAAAAAAATATATATTATTCCCATAAATACATTTCTTTATCTAAATAAAAAAAAAAAAACAATAAAAGTACACATATTTAGTATCGCCGCGTCCGTACCGGCCCGACCTATAAAACTGGCCCACTAGTTAACCCCTTCAGTAAACACCGTAAGAAAAAAAAAAAAAACGAGGCAAAAAACAACGCTTTATTATCATACCGCCGAACAAAAAGTGGAATAACACGCGATCAAAAAGACAGATATAACTAACCATGGTACCGCTGAAAGCGTCATCTTGTCCCGCAAAAAACGAGCCACGATACAGCATCATCAGCAAAAAAATAAAAAAGTTATAGTCCTGAGAATAAAGTGATGCAAAAATAATTATTTTTTCTATAAAATAGTTTTTATCGTATAAAAGCGCCAAAACATAAAAAAATGATATAAATGAGGTATCGCTGTAATCGTACTGACCCGAAGAATAAAACTGCTTCATCAATTTTACCAAACGCGGAACGGTATAAACGCCTCCCCCAAAAGAAATTCATGAATAGCTGGTTTTTGGTCATTCTGCCTCACAAAAATCGGAATAAAAAGCGATCAAAAAATGTCACGTGCCCGATAATGTTACCAATAAAAACGACAACTCGTCCCGCAAAAAACAAGACCTCACGTGACTCTGTGGACCAAAATATAGAAAAATTATAGCTCTCAAAATGTGGTAACGCAAAAAATATTTTTTGCAATAAAAAGCGTCTTTCAGTGTGTGACGGCTGCCAATCATAAAAATCCGCTAAAAAACCCGCTATAAAAGTAAATCAAACCCCCCTTCATCACCCCCTTAGTTAGGGAAAAATTTAAAAAATGTATTTATTTCCATTTTCCCATTAGGGCTAGGGTTAGGGCTAGGGTTAGGTTTAGGGTTAGGGTTAGGGCTAGGGTTAGGGTTAGGGTTAGGGCTAGGGTTAGGGCTAGGGTTAGGGCTAGGGTTAGGGTTAGGGTTAGGGCTAGGGTTAGGGTTAGGGTTAGGGCTAGGGTTAGGGCTAGGGCTACAGTTTGGGTTGGGGCTAAAGTTACAGTTAGGGTTTAGATTACATTTACGCTTGGGAATAGGGTTGGGATTAGGGTTAGGGGTGTGTCAGGGTTAGAGGTGTGGTTAGGGTTACTGTTGGGATTAGGGTTAGGGATGTGTTTGGATTAGGGTTTCAGTTATAATTGGGGGGTTTCCACTGTTTAGGCACATCAGGGGCTCTCCAAACGCGACATGGCGTCCGATCTCAATTCCAGCCAATTCTGCGTTGAAAAAGTAAAACAGTGCTTCTTCCCTTCCGAGCTCTCCCGTGTGCCCAAACAGGGGTTTACCCCAACATATGGGGTATCAGCGTACTCAGGACAAATAGGACAACAACTTTTGGGGTCCAATTTCTCCTGTTACCCTTGGGAAAATACAAAACTCGGGGCTAAAACATATTTTTTGTGGGAAAAAAAAAGATTTTTTATTTTCACGGCTCTGCGTTATAAACTGTAGTGAAACACTTGGGGGTTCAAAGTTCTCACAACACATCTAGATTAGTTCCCTGGGGGGTCTAGTTTCCAATATGGGGTCACTTGTGGGGGGTTTCTACTGTTTAGGTACATTAGGGGTTCTGCAAACGCAATGTGACGTCTGCAGACCATTCCATCTAAGTCTGCATTCCAAATGGCGCTCCTTCCCTTCCGAGCTCTGCCATGCGCTCAAACGGTGGTTTCCCCCAACATACGGGGTATCAGCATACTCAGGACAAATTGGACAACAACTTTTGGGGTCGAATTTCTCCTCTTACCCTCGGGAAAATACAAAACTGGGGGCTAAAAAATAATTTTGGGGGGAAAGATTTTTTTTTTTAATTTTCACGGCTCTGCGTTACAAACTGTAGTGAAACACTTGGGGGTTCAAAGCTATCACAACACATCTAGATGAGTTCCTTAGGGGGTCTAGTTTCCAAAATGGTGTCACTTGTGGGAGGTTTCTACTGTTTAGGTACATTAGGGGCTCTGCAAATGCAATGTGACACCTGCAGACCATTCCATCTAAGTCCTCATTCCAAATGGAGCTCCTTCCCTTCCGAGCCCTCCCATGCGCCCAAACAGTGGTTCCCCCCCACATATGGGGTATCAGCGCACTCAGGACAAATTGGACAACAAATTGTGGGGTCGAATTTCTCCTGTTTCCCTCGGGAAAATACAAAACTGGGGGCTAAAAAATAATTTTTGTGGGAAAAAATTTTTGTTTTATTTTTACGGCTCTCCATTATAAACTTCTGTGAAGCCCTTGGTGGGTCAAAGCGCTCAGCACACATCTAGATAAGTTCCTAAGGGGGTCTACTTTCCAAAATGGTGTCACTTGTGGGGGGTTTCTACTGTTTAGGTACATTAGGGGCTCTGCAAACGCAATGTGACACCTGCAGACCATTCCATCTAAGTCTGCATTCAAATGGCACTCCTTCCCTTCTGAGCCCTCCCATGTGCCCAAACAGTGGTTCCCCCCACATATGGTGTATCATCGCACTCAGGACAAATTGGGCAACAAATTTGGGGTCCAATTTCTCCTGTTACCCTCAGGAAAATACAAAACTGGGGGCTAAAAAAATAATTTTTGTGGGAAAAAAATTTTGTTTTATTTTTACGGCTCTGCATTATAAACTTCTGTGAAGCACTTGGTGGGTCAAAGTGCTCACCACACCTCTAGATAAGTTCCTTAGGGGGTCTACTTTCCAAAATGGTGTCATTTGTGGGGGGTTTCAATGTTTAGGCACATCAGTGGCTCTTCAAACGCAACATGGCGTCCCATCTCAATTCCTGTCAATTTTGCTTTGAAAAGTCAAACGGCGCTCCTTCCCTTCCGAGCTCTCCCATCCACCCAAACAGTGGTTTACCCCCACATATGGGGTATCAGCGTACTCAGGACAAATTGTACAACAACTTTTGGGGTCCAATTTCTTCTCTTACCCTTGGGAAAATAAAAAATTGGGGGCAAAAAGATAATTTTTGTGAAAAAATATGATTTTTTATTTTTACGGTTCTACATTATAAACTTCTGTGAAGCACTTGGTGGGTCAAAGTGCTCACCACACCTCTAGATAAGTTCCTTAGGGGGTCTACTTTCCAAAATGGTGTCACTTGTGGGGGGTTTCAATGTTTAGGCACATCAGTGGCTCTTCAAACGCAACATGAGGTCCCATCTCAATTCCTGTCAATTTTGCATTGAAAAGTCAAACGGCGCTCCTTCCCTTCCGAGCTCTCCCATCCGCCCAAACAGTGGTTTACCCCCACATATGGGCTATCAGCGTACTCAGGACAAATTGTACAACAACTTTTGGGGTCCAATTTCTTCTCTTACCCTTGGGAAAATAAAAAATTGGGGGTGAAAAGATAATTTTTGTGAAAAAATATGATTTTTTATTTTTACGGTTCTACATTATAAACTTCTGTGAAGCACTTGTTGGGTCAAAGTGCTCACCACACCTCTAGATAAGTTCCTTAGGGGGTCTACTTTCCAAAATGGTGTCACTTGTGGGGGGTTTCAATGTTTAGCCACATCAGGGGCTCTCCAAACGAAACATGGCGTCCCATCTCAATTCCAGTCAATTTTGCATTGAAAGTCAAATGGCACTCCTTCGCTTCCGAGCTCTGCCATGCGCCCAAACAGTGGTTTACCCCCACATGTGGGGTATTGGCATACTCAGGACAAATTGTACAACAATGTTTGGGGTCCATTTTCTCCTGTTACCCTTGGTAAAATAAAACAAATTGGAGCTGAATTAAATTTTTTGTGAAAAAAAGTTAAATGTTCATTTTTATTTAAACATTCAAAAAATTCCTGTGAAGCACCAGAAGGGTTAATAAACTTCTTGAATATGGTTTTGAGCACCTTGAGGGGTGTAGTTTTTAGAATGGTGTCACACTTGGGTATTTTCTATCATATAGACCCCTCAAAATGACTTCAAATGAGATGTGGTCCCTAAAATAAAATGGTGTTGTAGAAATGAGAAATTGCTGGTCAACTTTTAACCCTTATAACTCCCTAACAAAAAAAAATTTTGTTTCCAAAATTGTGCTGATGTAAAGTAGACATGTGGGAAATGTTATTTATTAAGTATTTTGTGTGACATATCTCTGTGATTTAATTGCATAAAAATTCAAAGTTGGAAAATTGCGAAATTTTCATAACTTTCGCCAAATTTCCGTTTTTTTTTCACAAATAAACGCAGGTACTATCAAATAATTTTTACCATTGTCATGAAGTACAATATGTCACGAGAAAACAATGTCAGAATCACCAGGATCCATTGAAGCGTTCCAGAGTTATAACCTCATAAAGGGACAGTGGTCAGAATTGTAAAAATTGGCCCGGTCATTAACGTGCAAACCACCCTTGGGGGTAAAGGGGTTAATCCTGTGTCTTTTCGTCTGACCCTTCCAGATTCTTTTTCCATACATAACGTATTCCATAGGTCATTGTTGCGGAGATACGTGGCACCTATGGTTCCATCTGTTGACCCTCCTGCCCCGGTTTTGGTGGAGGGGGAGTTGGAGTATATTGTGGAGAAGATTTTGGATTCTCGTGTTTCAAGACGGAAACTCCAGTATCTGGTTAAATGGAAGGGTTATGCTCAGGAAGATAATTCCTGGGTTTTTGCCTCTGATGTCCATGCTCCCGATCTTGTTCGTGCCTTTCATGTGGCTCATCCTGGTCGGCCTGGGGGCTCTGGTGAGGGTTCGGTGACCCCTCCTCAAGGGGGGTACTGTTGTGAATTCTGTGGCAGAGCTCCCTCCTGTGGTCACAAGTGGTACTTCGGCTGATTCTCTCTGGGAGCTTCCGTTTGTGGAGGAAAGTGGTACTGCGGCTTCTGAGTTTCCTCCCTCAGGTGATCTTGTGAGGTCGTTAGGTGCTTCTCTACTTAACTCCACCTAATGCTTTGATCCTGGCTTCCTGTCAATGTTCCAGTGTTGGACTTGTTTTTCCCTGGATCATTCCTGTGGCCTGCTGCTCTGCATAGCTAAGTGCTTCTTTGCTATTTGTTTGCTATTTTTTCTGTCAAGCTTGTCTATTTGTTTTGCTGGAAGCTCTGGGACGCAAAGGGTGTACCTCCGTGCCGTTAGTTCGGTACGGAGGGTCTTTTTGCCCCCTTTGCGTGGTTTTCTTTAGGGTTTTGTGTAGACCGCAAAGTTATCTTTCCTATCCTCGCTCTGTTTAGAAAGTCGGGCCTCACTTTGCTGAATCTATTTCATCCCTACGTTTGTCTTTTCATCTTACTCACAGTCATTATATGTGGGGGGCTGCCTTTTCCTTTGGGGTATTTCTCTGAGGCAAGGTAGGCTTATTTTCTTTCTTCAGGCTAGTTAGATTCTCAGGCTGTGCCGAGTTGCATAGGCAGAGTTAGGCGCAATCCACGGCTGCCTCTAGTGTTGTTTGGAGAGGATTAGGGATTGCGGTCTGCAGAGTTCCGTCTCAGAGCTCGTTCTATGATTTTGGGTTATTGTCAGATCACTGTATGTGCTCTGACCGCTATGTCCATTTTGGTACTGAATTGCTTTTCATAATAGACAAGATCTCCAAGGCGTGAGTGGCAAGCTCAGACCATTTTTCAATATTGGAAGCCCAAAATGAGCAAGGGTCCAGTTCCACTGTCATGGCATCGATGTTAACTTGGAGATACTCTTGCACCATCCTCTCTAGGCATTGGCTGTGTGTCAGACTTCTTGTCTCCTGTGGCCTTGCAAAGGGTGGTCTAAAAAAATCTTGAAACGATTGGAAAAAATTGCTGTTACCACCAGATACGATGTTACTGTTACGGTTTGAGTGATGACTCGATAGTCCCACGGTTGGCAAGTTAGAACTCAGAGATTGACTGCGTGCACCACTGGTATTTTGTGGAAAAGCAGATGTTAGATTCTGTAACAGTCTCTGCTGATACTCCTGCATGTATGAATCCCTTTCTAAGGCTGGAATTATTTCAGCAAATTTGTTTTTGTACCGGGGATCTAAGAGTGTGGCAACCCAGTAGTCGGCATTACTTCGTATTCTGACAATCCGAGGGTCATGTTGCTGGTAATGCAGCAAGAAGGCACTCATGTGTCTTGCGCATCCAGGAGGACCAAGTCCTTGTTGTCTTGGTGGTGGCGAGGTGAGAATCATGCTTCCTCGCCTCCGGCACCTTCCTCAGCAGTTTGGCTGCTACCATGCGCCCTTGGTAATCCCTCTCCCCCAGCCTCCAATGCCAGCCGCCTTGGTGCTGCCAACCTTCTTGACCTTGGAGATATGATCCCTTCTGCATATGACTCCTCCTGTTCCTCCTCCTCCTCTTGTTCCACCATCTGACTCCGAACACTGTGTAAGGTGTGCTCCAGCATGTAAATCACCGGAATGGTCATGCTGATAATGGCATCATCAGCACTAAACATCTTCGTTGCTATTTCAAAACTGTGCAGAAGGGTGCATAGGTCCCTGATCTGAGACCACTCCTGCAGCGTGATTTGCCCCACCTCTTGATCTTGTTGGCCCAGGCTATATGTCATAACGTATTGCACCAGGGCTCATCGATGCTGCCACAGTCGCTGCAATATGTGCAGAGTTGAATTCCACTGTGTCGGCACATCGCATTTCAGCCGGTGAACTGGCAGGCCCAACGACTTCTGTAGAGCTGCAAGTCGTCGAGCTGCGGGATGCGAACAGTGGAAGTGAGCACACAGCGACCGTGCCCTCCGCAGAAGCCCATCTAGTCCGGGATAGTGGGATAAAAATTTCTGGACAACCAGGTTCAAAACGTGAACGATACAAGGCACGTGTGTGACATTGCCCCGGCGAAGGGCCGCACCCAGGTTTGCAGCATTGTTGAGCGGGGGCAGCATTGTTGACGGGGCAGCATTGTTGGCTGCAGGTTGAGTGGAGACAACCATTGATGGAACTCGGTCTCCAGAGCTGACCACAACTCCTCTGCTGTGTGACTCACATTTCCCAGACATTTCAATGTAAACACTGCCTGATGCCATTGAGCCCTGGTGAGAGCATAGTGAGGAGGTGAGAAGGATTCCTTCTGCGCAGTTACAACGCGGGTGGCATTGCCAGACAGGCTTTGGGTGCAGGTGGAGGACCGAGAGGAGGTTGAGGAGGCAGAAGCAGTGGAGGAACTTCTAGATACAGAGGATCGATGAGCAACTCGTGGGGACGGCAAGACTTGGACAGCAGCCCCTTCTCCTGATGTCGCCGTAGTTACCCAGTGCCCAGTCACCGACCTGTAACGCCCTGTCCATGTCTACTCGTCCAAGTGTCTGTGGTGAAATGCACCCTGTCACACTCAGAGTTTCTCAAGGAAGCGGTGATGTTGTGTGTGACATGCTGGTGTAGCGCAGGCACAGCTTTCTTTGAGAAGTAGGGGCAACCGGGCATCTGGTACTGGGGCACTGCGATGGACATAAGGTCTCGAAAATCCTCTGTGTCCACCAGGCGGAAAGGCAGCATTTCTGTAGCCCACAGCTTGCTGATGGAGAAATTCACCTCTTAGCTTTGTCGTGGCTAGGAGGAAATGGTCTTTTACTTGTCCACATCTGAGGGACTTAGGGGTGGCTGCCGTGCTTAGACGGAGTTGAGTAGGCTGTCCCTGGCAAACTGCTGGTCTGTGAGGAAGGTGCAGGCGGAGATGTTATGTTGCCTTGATCAAAATGTGGTGTCGATGTCAGAGAGCACTCAACACCAACAGGTGTTTCCACGTGCAAATGTCCTGACAACCTGCAAATCACACTGGTTGTTGCGGGTAAAGAGGTGGAAGGTCTGCATCCAAAACCATGTGCGACTGCTGTCCCCACAGTCACAGAGGATGAAGAGGACACAGATGCACTTGACGGGGCAGACTGTGATTGACCTGGCCCACTAGGCCACATTGTGCACAGTGATCTTCCCACTGCAACTTATGCCTCATGTCCATGTGACGGTTTATGCATGAAGTACTCAAGCTAGAGATATTTTGGCCTCTACTGAGATTTTGTTGACAAATCTTACAAACAACATGAGTTGGGTTATCCTTTGTGATGTCAAAAAATGCCCAGGCTGTGCAAGGCTTAGAGCTCATGCAACCTGAAGAGCCACCACAACTTCTGGTCTGAGGTACAGCTGGGGTTGAGGATGCACTTGTTGATGTGCTTCCAGTACTCCATCTCTGTCCAGGAAGGCGCACCGTTACCTCGTCATCAGACTCATCACTAGCATCCTCCTCCACCTCCTCTGCTGACCTCATGGACTGATGGACTGGGGGTTGAGTGTAAGTGGGGTCTACACCTCGTCATCATCATCCTGTGTGTTCTCACACCAGTCATCCTCAGAGCCCTGACCGAAAAGCCAAGTTTTCGTTCCAATAAGGTATCTCAGTCTCATCATCATCTTCCTCATTGTCTCCACCAACAGGAGTTACAGTTTGGGAATGAGGGTCTACATTATGCTCAGAACCTTCTTCATCTGGGCCTGGATCCGACTCACAAAGATTCTGGGCATCAGTGCAGATCATTTCCTCGTCTGGATTCACAGAAGCTCTGGAGCAGACCTCTGATTCCCTGGCTATAGTATGTGTAAACAGCTCTACAGACTCAACCATGTGTGTTACTCCATGCTCAGATGGGCAGCTGGAGACTTGGGAGCTGTGAGGAAGCAAGTGCGATTGGGGTGACAACTCTGATGACTGGAGTAGTTGTGATGTTGAAGTTAACATGGAGGAGAGCCCACTTGAACGAGCACTTGATATCCAGTCAAGCACCTGCTGCTTTTGCGCCTCATCTGGAATTTCTGTTGATGCTTGTAGCGATGGTCGTAAGGCTACGTTCACATTTGCGTTGCGTCGGGCGCAAGTTCGGCGACGCATGCGTCAATCACCCCTATATTGAACATGGGGGCGCATGGACATGCGTTGTCTTGCATTTTGTGATGCATGCGTCATTTTTGGTGCAAGCATCAGGGCGCAGAGGATGCAGCAAGTTGCATTTTTTTTGCGTCCAAAATCATGCCAAAAAAGGACGCATGCGTCACAAAACAATGTGTTTTGCATGCGTTCTTGTTTGCATTGTGCGTTGCGTCGCCGACGCAGCACCGCACAACGCAAATGTGAACGTAGCCTAAGAAAGGGATCATATCATAAAGAAGTAGACATCTTACTTTGGCTGGAAGATGGTCTTTCTTCTGCAGATGTTACTGTTGCTTTACCACCTACCCCACGGACACAACCTTTTTCTCCCTTTCCAACATGCCTATTCCCCTTTCCACCATCAGCAGGCCTTTTGCCACTCATTTTAGTGCTTAACTACTTGGCAACTCTGTATCTGTACTTGTTGGCACAACAACCGATGGATGAAAACCGATCAGAACTGAGTGGCCAAAGTGTGGTACCAGGCCCAAAACTATTAACTGGATTAGATGCACTCAAAATTGAGAGACACAGGCGGTGTAGTTTGTTTCACAGGTAGGCTACTCTGCTGACATGCAGACACTGCTCCTAGGCCCTAAACTATTAAGTGGATTAGATGCAGTGAAAATAGAGATACACAGGCGGTATAGTTTGCTTCACAGGCGGGCTACTCTGCTGACATGCAGACACTGTTCCTAGGCCTTAAACTATTAAGTGAATTAGATGCAGTGAAAATAGAGATACACAAGAGGTATAGTTTGTTTCACAGGCGGGCTACTCTGCTGACGTACAGACACTGCTCCTAGGCCCTAAACTATTAAGTGGATTAGATGCAGTGAAAATAGAGATACACAGGCGGTATAGTTTGTTTCACAGGCGGGCTACTCTGCTGACGTGCAAACACTGCTCCTAGGCCCTAAACTAATAATTGGATTAGATGCAGTGAAAATAGAGATACACAGGCGGTATAGTTTTCTTCACAGGCGGGCTACTCTGCTGACGTGTAGACACTACTCCTAGGCCCTAAACTATTAAGTGGATTAGATGCAGTGAAAATAGAGATACACAGGCGGTATAGTTTGCTTCACAGGCAGGCTACTCTGCTGACGTGCAGACAGTGCTCCTAGGCCCTAAACTAATAACTGTATTAGATGCAGTGAAAATAGAGATACACAGGTGGTATAGTTTGTTTCACAGGTGGGCTACTCTGCTGACGTGCAGACACTGCTCCTAGGCCCTAAACTATTAACTGGATTAGATGCAGTGAAAATAGAGATGCACAGGCGGTGTAGTTAGTTTCACAGGCGGGCTACTCAGATGACTATCAGACAATGATACTAGCCCAAAAGGATTGGCTTAGCTAGATTACACCAAATGCTGTGGCAAACACTTGCACAGCACTGGCACAGACCTGCCTGGCAAACAGTGCTATGAACTGCTGTAACCTACCCTGAAAAGGGCTGATATTGCAACTAGTCCCGACTCCTCCCGACTCCTTAAACTTATCTATCTGACAATTCGCTCCAATAAAACACTCTTTGTCTGTATAGCGCCCACAACAGCAGCGGTGCCATCTAACACTAAGCTGCAGCAGTGAGGAAGTGGTGGCGACGGGGCAAATGGCTGGTTCTTATAGGGCAAGGACATGTGACATACACAGCCAATGACACATGCCCTTGCTTGTGTGCATCACATGCACATTGCTGTGTGTGTGCACATAGCTGATAGGCTGAGAGACTGCACCACCCCGCTGTAAATGCGGGAAAGAAAAAAAAATGGAGATCGGCGTTAATTCAGCACAGATCAGGCGCCGGGAAAGGTTCGAGAGGCCCTGCGCCTGCACACGGCAGTACTTTGCTCTGCCCTCAACAGGGCAGACAAAGTATGCTTGCGCCGGAGCCGCAGCATGAAGACAAGAAGAGGACGTCATCGTAAGAAGATAGGAGGCCCCGGCGGACCTCGAAGCCCATCGGACCAGAACCGCAGCAGGACCACCCCTGGGTGAGAATAATCTAACCTCTTTTTTTCATCTTTCAGGATACATCGGGGGCTTATCTACAGCATTACAGAATGCTGTAGATAAGCCCCTGATGCCGGTGGGCTTAGCTGACCTTCAATTTTGGGGGTGACAGGTTCCCTTTAACCCCTTTCTGCCAGCTGACGGAATAGTACGTCAGCTGGCAGATCCCCTGCTTTGAGGTGGGCTCCGGCGGTGAGCCCACCTCAAAGCCGCGACATGTCAGCTGTTTTGTACAGCTGACATGTGCGTGCAATGAGCGCGAGCGGAATCGCGATCCGCCCGCGCTCATTAACTAGTTAAATGCCGCAGTCAAGCGCTGACAGCGGCATTTAACTAGCGCTCCCGGCCGCGCGGCCGGAGGTGCTCGCACTGCTGACCCCCGTCACATGATCGGGGGTCAGCAGTGCATCGCCATAACAACCAGAGGTCTCCTTGAGACCTCTATGGCTGTTGATGGCCGATTGCTTTGAGCGCCACCCTGTGGTCGGCGTTCAAAGCAACCCTGCATTTCTGCTACATAGAGGTGATCTGTGCTTCACCTCTATGTAGCAGAGCCGATCGAGTTATGCATGCTTCTAGCCTCCCATGGAGGCTATTGAAGCATGCTAAAATTAAAAAAAAGTGATTAAAAATATAAAAAAAATAAAAAATATATAAAAGTTCAAATCACCCCCCTTTCGCCCCAATCAAAATAAAATAATTAAAAAAAAATCAAACATACACATATTTGGTATCCCCACGTTCAGAATCGCCCGATCTATCAATAAAAACAAAGGATTAACCTGACCGCTAAATGACGTAGCGAGAAAAAAAATCAAAACGCCAAAATTAAGTTTTTTTGGTCGCCGCGACATTGCATTAAAATGCAATAACGGTCGATCAAAAGAACGTATCTACACCAAAATGGTATCATTAAAAACGCCAGCTCGGCATGCAAAAAATAAGCCCTCACCTGACCCCAGATCACGAAAATTGGAGACGCTACGGGTATCGGAAAATCGCGCAATTTTTTTTTTTTTTTTTTTTTTTAGCAAAATTTGGAAATTTTTTTCACCACTTAGATAAAAAATAACCTAGACATGTTTGGTGTCTATGAACTCGAAATGACCTGGAGAATCATAATGGCAGGTTAGTTTTAGCATTTAGTGAACCTAGCAAAAAAGCCAAACAAAAAACAAGTGTGAGATTGCACTTTTTTTGCAATTTCATCACACTTGGAATTTTTTTCCCGTTTTCTGTTACATGGCATGGTAAAATCAATGGTATCGTTCAAAAGTACATCTCGTCCCACAAAAAATAAGCCCTCACATGGCCATATTGACGGAAAAATAAAAAAGTTATGGCTCTGGGAAGGAGGGGAGCAAAAAACGAAAATGAAAAAGCGGAAAAAGCTCCGGGGGTGAAGGGGTTAATACCCTGGCCAAGTCGAATTGGCTTGATGAACCCCACTCGAGGCACCCAACACCTGAGTCCTTTGCCCTTGTCCCTTCCTCTAGCCTAAACATCTATCTTTTTGTATGAAGTTTTCTGAGCTTAAGAAAGGGGTTTACTTATTTTTTTCTTCAAGACATTATCATGCACTAAACTGAAAGCCTATCTACAGATCAGAATCTGTTTGTGTGTATAGCAAAAAATGTATGTAGTTTTCTACTCCTACATACAATATGTGCAGCTTCAGAAAAAATAAATGGTCATTTTAAGCTATTATTTCTACATGTTGGTGTATATCTGCTTGAGAATGATCCTTGTTTCCTTTTATCAATTGCTTCTGCTCACATTTCTGTTGTACGAGCCGTCATGCTCCTCCTTTAGTGAAACCCATCTGTGTCTCTTTTGTATAATTTATAACCTGAAGTTAGAACTGTGTGATACTTGATTCCATGTAGGTTTCCTCTCACTGTACCACACCTATCATGAAGTGTAGTCTTTGTCTCAAAGAACAGGCATGAGAGAAACCTATTAGATGAAAATGTATATCACATTAGCTATGCCCTCATGATTCAAAAGCTGCAGGGTTCAGATGGATGAATCGAGTCTTTTATGCTTTAGATTATTATTAACTTTTTTCTAAAAGCAGGCAAAAAGCATGTTGTAATATCGCCCCAGCGTAGATGAATACTGTCATTTTTATTTGTGATGCCAAACTTCATGCCTTTTTTGTACGGCATTGCTTATATGAAAGACCCCAAACTATCTTCAGACCTTAGACTATGTTGCTTACTCTTATACCCATATGCATCCATCACTTACCAGACAAAATAGTTACTGCACTTTGATAGAAGAAGTGTTGAGCAGTCCTGCTCTTTTTTGGTGAACTGGATAATTTGCCTCCACTCAACAAAAATAATTGGTTCTTCTGGATCTCAAAAGGATCCCTATTAAAAAATTGTTCACCACCGTTGTCTAATATTGGGAGAAACAATAGTAGAGGAAGCCGAGCACCACCGGCGATCCACGGAGCCAACACCATCAGCTGTACAAAATTACCGTAGACATAAACCTTTTTCCTTTAGGTGCACACCAGAGCAAAGTGCATAATCCAAGTGAAAAGAAAAAAAGGTGGCACTCACCGGTATAAAATCCAAACTTTATTATTTCAAAAACTGTTTAAAATATCTCAGGCAGGTGGGGTCTGTAGAGTGCAAAGACAATGAACTGTCTTTGCACTCTCCAGCCTCCCACCTGCCTGAGATGTTTTAAACAGTTTTTGGACCAATAAAGTTTGGGTTTTAATCCAGTGAGTGCCACCTCTTTTTACTTTTTTCTTTTCTTTTTTAATATTAGGAGAAACCAAATTAACCTGATGTCGAAAACTCGCCTACCTACACGCAACCAGTTAAAGATGGATTTTTGGTTGGATGGGAGGGGTTTGGGCTGCAGAACTCTGTCATTTTACCTCTAGACCAAAAATTTGAACCTTGGGCTAGAAAATTGTCTACAGAAGAGACACGTTGAGAACAGCTTATTAATGAGTATTTACAATTGTCTTTTGATGAATAATCAGTATTATTGAATATGCAAGATTTAATTTCACACCATAACGATTATAGGATTCTTCTGGTTGATGATGCATTCCAAGATCTTATTAAAACCCAATTTTTTTTTATCCAGTACAACATTGTACAAACTAAATAATTTTTTTTACATAACCTTAATCCCCCCAAATAAATCCAACTTAGCATATAAAAAGACCTCATAGAATGGCAACAGAATCACTATTTTACAATTAAAGCATCCAACAAAAGGTATTCAGTCAAAATGACAGAAAGTGCTCAATGATGACAAAGTTTACTGAAAATTGCATGAGGACTTTATTGATGTCTTTAAAAGTTCTTCATACAACAGTCTACAAGAAGAATTGTCACTAGATACCTTAAATAAAAATAGGTTCAGTATATGTATTCTGAAAATCCTCAGTGTCCAATATTCCATGTCTTACCAAAACAACATAAAAATCCCATAATTCCATATACCCTTTAGACCAATTATTTTCAGGATCTGGTCTTTAATATAGCTATTATCCATGTGAATGGACACTCACTTACATCTATTGGCAATGAGAGCACTGTGATACATTGAGCACATCAAGGAATTTCTGAAGTTATATCATCAAATGAATGTAACAAGGTCTGGAAATGGTTAATTTTGTGATATTAATGCATTATATACTTCCATTTCACATCATAAAGGATCTAAAACAAAAGCTAAATACAGTGCCTTGCAGGTCCAGTTTTAGACAAACTGTGGCCCTAGTCAAAATTCAAAGTGTCGCCCAGATTCTGAAATATTGCACTAACAACAGCATTACAGTCAATTCAGTGCACTGAAGTTAGTTTTGAGCTAGTAGCAACATCTTTAAGCAACAAGAAGCCATTCACATAGCAAAGACAACATTTGTTTCCAAGGAGGCCAAGGAGGGGGCTATGCATACCAGGATGGGGATGAGGAGGCCATGCATACCAGGATAGGGTTGAGGGAGCCATGCATACCAGGATGGGGATGAGGAGGCCATGAGTACCAGGATCGGGAAGAGGGGCCAATGTATACCAGGATTGGGATGAGAGGACCATGAGCAACAGGATAGGGATCCTCATGCGAACCTGGATAGGGGCCATGCAAACCTGGTAGGGATGAGGGGGCCATGCATACTAGGATGGGGATGATGGGGCTATGTATACCAGGATGGGGATGAGGAGGCTATGCATACCAGGATAGGGATGAGGGGGGCATGCATACCAGGATAGGAATAAGGGGACCATGCATACCAAGATGGGGACGAGGAAGCTATGCATACCAGGATGGGGATGAGAAGGCCTTGCATACCAGGATGGGGATGAGGAGGCCATGCATACCATTATAGTGGTGAGGGGGCTATGCATACCAGGATGGGGATGAGATGGCCATGAGTACCAGGATCGGGAGGAGGGGGCAATGTATAACAGGATTGGGATGAGGGGGCCCTGAGTACCAGGATAGGGATGAGGGGGCCATGCGAACCAGGATAGGGATGGGGGGGCCATGCATACTAAGATTGGGATGATGGGGCCATGTATACCAGGATGGAGATGAGGAGGCTATGCATACCAGTACAGAGATGAGGGGGCCATGCATACCAGGATGGGGATAAGGGGGACATGCATACCAGGATAGGGATGAGGGGGGCATGCATACCAGAATAGGAATAAGGGGACCATGAATTCCAAGATGGGGACGTGGAGGCTATGCATACCAGGATGGGGATGAGAAGGCCATGCATACCAGGATGGGGATGAGGGAGCCATGCATACCAGGATGGGGATGAGAGGACCATGAGCAACAG
The DNA here is from genome assembly GCF_032444005.1 of Ranitomeya imitator. NCBI lineage: Eukaryota > Metazoa > Chordata > Amphibia > Anura > Dendrobatidae > Ranitomeya > Ranitomeya imitator. The sequence continues at coordinate 608,328,354 of NC_091283.1, read as the reverse complement.
GATAGGGATCCTCATGCGAACCTGGATAGGGGCCATGCAAACCTGGTAGGGATGAGGGGGCCATGCATACTAGGATGGGGATGATGGGGCTATGTATACCAGGATGGGGATGAGGAGGCTATGCATACCAGGATAGGGATGAGGGGGGCATGCATACCAGGATAGGAATAAGGGGACCATGCATACCAAGATGGGGACGAGGAAGCTATGCATACCAGGATGGGGATGAGAAGGCCTTGCATACCAGGATGGGGATGAGGAGGCCATGCATACCATTATAGTGGTGAGGGGGCTATGCATACCAGGATGGGGATGAGATGGCCATGAGTACCAGGATCGGGAAGAGGGGGCAATGTATAACAGGATTGGGATGAGGGGGCCCTGAGTACCAGGATAGGGATGAGGGTGCCATGCGAACCAGGATAGGGATGGGGGGGCCATGCATACTAAGATTGGGATGATGGGGCCATGTATACCAGGATGGAGATGAGGAGGCTATGCATACCAGTACAGAGATGAGGGGGCCATGCATACCAGGATGGGGATAAGGGGGACATGCATACCAGGATAGGGATGAGGGGGGCATGCATACCAGGATAGGAATAAGGGGACCATGAATTCCAAGATGGGGACGTGGAGGCTATGCATACCAGGATGGGGATGAGAAGGCCATGCATACCAGGATGGGGATGAGGGAGCCATGCATACCAGGATGGGGATGAGAAGGCCATGCATACCAGGATGGGGATAAGGAGGCTATGCATACCAGGATGGGGATGAGGAGGCCATTCATACCAAGATGGGGATGAGGGAGCCATGCATACCAGGATGGGGATGAGGAGGCCATACATACCAGGAGAGGGATGAGGAGGCCATGCATACCAGGATGGGGATGAGGGAGCCATGCATACCAGGATGTGGATGAGGAGGCCATGCATACCATGATGAGGATGAGGAGGCTATGCATACCAGGATGGGGATGAGTAGGCCATGCATACCAATATAGAGATGAGGGGGCCATGCCTACCAGGATAAGAATAAGGGGGCTATGGATTCCAAGATGGGGAAGAGAAGGCTATGCTTACCAGGATGGGGATGAGGAGAGGATGATGGGGCAATTTATACCAGTATTGGGATGAGTAAAATCATGTAAATACCCAAATATTCTTTATTGTTAAAAACAAAGGCAAATCATGCCACCAGTAGTGACCAAAGAAAAAACAAACAAAAAAAGTGTTCAATCCAATTAAAATCTATAGGGAAATACTAGTAATCCCTGGATAGGAACCTAGATGAGCCCTACCTGCCAGCGGAGGTTGACGCCCTAGGGGGAACGTATTGGTGCCCCCGCTCCACGATGACTGACCCTAGGGACCCTGATGAACCCTGCAGCCACTAGTGAGACTCTCTACCCACAGACTACAGGACCTCTATTGCTAGACAAGAAAGTACTGTCCTAGGAAAAACTAGAACCCAAAAAGACATAAAAACAACATGAACACACAAAGGGCAATACCCGGTGTCGTGGATGGTTGATATCAGCAGATAATGGTAACCACTCAGGTGGCTGGTATTAAACATATACCCCCACCGTATCAAGGGTTAAATACACCCGCAGAGGTTTTATACTTCTTTCATTTTGTGCCTTGGACCCTTACAATCAGGGGTCTATTTTGAATTTCAGGAAGACACACCTAAAGATTTAAATACTAATAAGAGCATCACAAGTGGTAAGATCAGGGTAGAGACCATACACGCACAGCACGAGTTTGATACATAGGTCTTCCTGAAATTAAAAATATACCCCTGATTGTAAGGGTCCAAGGCACAAAATGAAAGAAGTATAAAACCTCTGCGGGTGTATTTAACCCTTGATACGGTGGGGGTATATGTTTAATACCAACCACCTGAGTGGTTACCATTATCTGCTGATATCAACCATCCACGACACCGGGTATTGCCCTTTGTGTGTTCATGTTGTTTTTATGTCTTTTTGGGTTCTAGTTTCCCCTAGGACAGTACTTTCTTGTCTAGCAATAGAGGTCCTGTAGTCTGTGGGTAGAGGGTCTCACTAGTGGCTGCATGGTTCATCAGGGCCCCTAGGGTCAGTCATCGCGGAGCGGGGGTGCCAATACGTTCCCCCCTAGGGCGACAACCTCCGCTGGCAGGTAGGGCTCATCTAGGTTCCTATCCAGGGATTACTAGTATTTCCCTATAGATTTTAATTGGGTTGAACACTTTTTTGGTTTGTTTTTTCTTTGGTCACTACTGGTGGCATGATTTGCCTTTGTTTTTAACAATAAAGAATATTTGGGTATTTACATGATTTTTACTTTTGGAAACCCTGTACAGTCTACCTAAGTCTTCATATTACCAGGATTGGGATGAGGGAGCCATCAGTACCAGAATAGGAATAAGGGGACCATGCATACCAAGAGGGGGATGAGGAGGCTATGAATACCAGGATGGGGATGAGGAGGTCATGCATATCAGGATGGGGATGAGGAGGCCATGCATACCAGGATACGGATGAGGGCGGCATTCATACCAGGACAGGAATAAGGGGACCATGCATACCAAGATGGGGATGAGAAGGCCATGTGTGCCAGGATGGGGATGAGGGGGCAATGCATACCATTATAGTGATGAGGGGGCCATGCATACCAGGATGGGGACGTGGGGGCCATGAGTACCAGGATAGGGATGAGGGTGCCATGTGAACCAGGAAAGGGATGAGGGGGCCATGCATACTAGGATGGGGATGATGGGGCCATGAGTACCAGGATGGCGATGAGGAGGTTAATGCATACCAGTAAAGAGATGAGGGGGCCATGCATACCAGGATGGGGATGAGGGGACCATGCATACCAAGATGGGGACGAGGATGCTATGCATACCAGGATGAGGTTGAGAAGGCCATGCATACCTGGATGGGAATGAGGGGGCCATGCATACCAGGATAGGGAAGAGGAGGCCATGCATGCCAGAATGGGGATGAGGAGGCCATGCATGCCAGAATGGGGATGAGGAGGCCATGCGTACCAGGATAGGGATTATGGGCCATGTATACCAGGATGAGGATGAGGAGGCTATGCATACCATTATAGGCATGAAGGGGCCATGCATACAAGGATAGGGATGAGGAGCCATGCATACCAGGATGTGGATGATGAAGCCATGCATACCACTGTAGGGATGAGGGTGCCATGCATACCATGTTGGGGTTGAGAAGGCCATGCATACCAGGATGGGGATGAGGGGGCCATGCATACCAGGATAGGGATGAGGAGGCCATGCATACCAGGATGTGGATGATGAAGCCATGCATACCACTGTAGGGATGAGGAGACCATGCATGCCAGAATGGGGATGAGGAGGCCATGTGTACCAGGATAGGGATTATGGGCCATGTATACCAGGATGGGGATGAGGAGCCATTCATACCAGGATGTGGATGATGAAGCCATGCATACCAGTGTAGGGATGAGGGGGCCATGCATACCATGGTGGGGAAGAGGAGGACATGCATACTAGGATGGGGAGGAGGGGGCCATGAATATCAGGATAGGGATGAGGGGTCCATGCATTCCAGGATAGGGAAGAGGGGACCGTATAAAGCAGAATAGGGATGGGTGCCATGCATACCAGGATAGGGGTGAGGGGGAGCAGAGGAGAGCGCCATTATGAAAACGTAATTATGATAGATAGTAAAAGTCACCTGACTGACGCAGGTTATGGGCTCACTCACATTAGCATATAACACGGCCGAGTGCTGTGCAATGTTTTATTGGATAACACTCGACCTAAAGTTATACTGTGTGGCAGTACAGACCTGCATAAGAAGACAATCGCAGCGTGCAGCGAGTGCTTCACAAATCAGACCATATGCACCCATACAATCTATGGGTGCATATAAGACATCAGACTGCACTCAGATGTTATCTAAGTGTTGTCTGGAGTACGCACACAGAGACAATGGATTAGATGGATAAATTGAACTATCTGTCTTCTGTGCACCTGTGATATCATTCTCTCATGTGAGAGAATCGGATCACAGGAAACTGATAGGTTTGTTTCAAGTGTCATTAGGATAATAGGTGCGATTCTCTCTCTTAGTGTGGGCAACCCCTATTACAGAACACAATGGTCCTGTGGCTAGAGATCACAGTAATGTCATCACTCCCGATGCCAGCGCACACCACAGAGCGGTCTGTGCAGGATCCTGATGAGTGACAGCAGGTATTAATAATTTTTTTAATATAATTTTGTGTTTTTTATCATTTTTGTTATGTTTATTCTATTTGAGGTTTGTGTTGCTGTTCAATGTGTGACTGGTGTGGAGGTGCAGTAAAAAAAGCTCACCAGTGACCAGTGATGTAGTGTTGTTTATATGTGAAAACTTCTCCTGGGTGGCAGCACAACTCCTGTACTGTGTCCTCCTGACAGGCACTGCTGTGCAGCATCAGGACTACGTCAGTGGTCAGGTGTCACATAGTAAGGTCCTGATGCTGAACAGCAGAGGTCAGGACACAGTATAAGTGATAACACTAAAGCCTGTAAGAGTGAGGATGGATGGCTATATATCAGAAGAACAAATGCAGAGCGCAGGTCAGGTCAGTAGTACACACCTGACTGCTTCTGCCTTCGCAATCGCTGCCAACATTACTATAAATAACACTAGGCAGCGCAGAGCCAGGAAAGGCTGTAATTGCAGAACAGATAAGATGCACTTATATCTGTCTCTTCTGCAAAGCGAATCAGTGCCTTGTGCTATTTGAATTGTGAGCTCCATTGAGGAACCAGCATTGGGCCCTTCTGTGCCTGTGGGCCCTAAGCAGCTGCCTGGTCTGCCTGTCCATAACGCCAGCCCTGGTGCCATGAAAAAGTATTCCTACCCTATGAACTTTTCCACATACCATTAAATAAAATCCTTAGTGATCAATTGCCTCTAAAAGTAACATAATTAGTAAATTGAGTCAACCTATTTGTAATTTCTTTTCTGTATAACTACATATGTTTTGTGAAGGCCTCAGAGGTTTGTTAAAAATTTTAGGGATCAAAAAGCATCATGAAATCCAAGGAACACAGCAGACAAGTTAGGGATAAAGTTGTAGAGAAGAGAAAAGCAATGTTAGTGTCAAGGATTGATTCTGGGGCTCGATTTGGTGAGCTCTCTGTGTTGTCTCTATTCAACTGCTGAAAATGCTCTTGTCTTTCTTTTTCTTAGTTTTGCTGTTTTGCTTCTGTGCAAGTGTTTTCTCTTCCCCATTTGATTTGCCCTATCTCATCTTCAGAGGGGATATTTATACTCTCCTGGCACATGTAGTCTTTGCTGGCAATATTGCAAGTTAGATAGATGTTTGGAGTCCAAGCTCCCCAGTTAAGGATTATCTTGCTGATTAGCTTAGTCTGTATAGGAACCTGTTGTGTGCAGGTTGAACATCTCCCCTAGTATGTTCATTCCCGTGCTAGTGTTAGGGCTCAGTAATAACATTATAGCCAGTTCATTAATGTGTGCTGTGGCATCATCATGGATTGTGTGGACGCTCTGAGTGCACAACTTCAAACTTTATCATTGGAGGCTACGGATATCAACTCCTTGGCCACCCAGTTGCAGGTTTTTGTCCATGGAAGTTGTGGATATCAAACATCATTAACAACTCGTTAATCCTAACTCAAGGTCAAATTACATGACTGCTTAGATGGGGGTAGAAGTATGTTCTCAATTTTTTCTACCTCATGTAAATTATATTTTAGTCTCTGCCCAGTCTCCTTTGGGCGTGAGAATCAATGAGTGGGCATTATTTTGTCTTTACTCCATGGGGATCGGAAGGACTGGGCATTTTTTTGCTTGAGGATTCCCCAGCATTTACCTCTGTTAAGGCATTTTTCTCAACCCTGACAAAGTCGCTGATGCTAAGTCCAAAATCCGTACGTTAGTTAAGGGAGGCCGTAGAGTTGAGGACTACTGCTCACAGTTTAGACGAGCGGTAGAGACCTCCTGGAATGACTTTCCTCCTCAGAGACAATTCTGTCAGGGACTTTCGGGTCAGATTAAGAACATGATGGCTTACAATACCTGCCCGCAATCAGGAAGAAGCTATGACACTGATTGTCTATTAAGATAGATGCCTGAGAGATAGAGACACATTTAAGGGTATTTCATTGGCATCTTCCTCACTACCAATGGAGATTGGTGAACCAATGAAAACTGGTGTTCGCAGAGACCCCAGAGAGAGAACTTGTTAGGGTTGGCGGAACGCACCAAATATATTATTTATTAAATGGAATTGGTGCGTTCGCAACCCGGGATCCACCGTGCAGGAAAGTACCTGCTGCTAATTAATGGTGGCTCTATATGGCGGTATATACTAACTCTGTTAGCTTCACAGAGTAACCGCGAGAGGAAAGCTCTGTGCCCTGTTAGACTTTCACAGAGGGACAGGCCAACTACCCAGACGTGAGCAGTGAGTGGTCATGCATGCATACAAAACTCCTCGCTGGAGATGCCAGCATTCTAGGGGCTTATTTCAGCCGGGTCCCTGAACACACTTAAACACAATCTCCTCGCCGGAGGTGCCAGCATTCTAGGGGCTTATTTCAGCCGGGTCCCTGAACACATTCATACACATGACCACATTGGCGCAAAGCATATAACATAACACGATACTAGCGCATGGCCGTGCGGCCATGCGAGCCTTAAATAGCTGCAGCACATCTAGGACCTGTGAAAGAAGGACCAATGGAATTGCTGCAGCACCTGAGCACGTGACCCCAGACCTCCACTGAGAGATCCTGCCCTGGGCATGCTCAGTGTGCAATGCAGAACTAGTCCTAGTACCTGCAGGACCTTCCGTGAGAAGGACCAATGGGAGTCGCTGCAGTACCTGAGCATGTGACCCTAGACCTCCACTGAGAGATCTTGCCCTGGGCATGCTCAGTGTGTGTAAATAAGGACTTAGTCCCAGAGAAGCATGCTCGCCGCAGATCAGTGCAGGGTACAATAGAAGAGGCAGAAAAGGCAGTAGTAACCCTATGCACAGAATCAGCCTCAGCGAGACACTGGGAGCGACGTCTCCGCTGAGCAGACCCCACTGCGGCCGATGCAGAATGGGAGACCGCAGCAGACACGGATCGAGATTCCCCCTGTGCAGCAGAGGAAACTCGACTCCTAACATTACCCCCCCCCTCCTAGGGCCCCCCCCTCCTTGAGCCTCACTACGCTCAAAAGCTGCAATAAGCAGCGGAGCCCGAATGTGCTCCATGGGCTCCCAGGTTCTATCCTCTGGGCCGTGACCCTTCCAGTCCACCAGATAAAATTTCTTGCCACGTACCACCTTGCACCCCACGATAGCATTCACCTCAAACTCATCCGTGGATGAACCCGATGTCCCAGCAGATGACTCAGAAAACCGAGACAAATGAACGGGCTTTAAGAGGGAAACGTGGAAAGTATCGGTGATACCAAGGCGTGGAGGAATAGCCAAACGGTAGACCACAGGGTTGACCTGTTCCAAAACCTTAAACGGGCCAATGTAGCGAGGAGCAAACTTAGTGGACTCAACTCGCAGCCTGATGTTACGGGCGGAGAGCCACACTAAGTCGCCAGGAGCAAAGATCGGAGCGGGGCGCCGGTGTGTATCAGCCAAAACCCTCATTCTCTCCTTGGAGGCCCGGATGGCATCCTGTGTGCGGTCCCAGATGTCACGTGCCTCCACCGCCCAGTCTGCCACCCTAGAATCGGTGGATGACACGGGCATCGGCACAGGGACACGCGGATGCTGGCCGTAATTAAGGAGAAAAGGAGTCTGACCAGTGGAATCGGCTACGGCGTTGTTCAAGGCAAATTCCGCCCAAGGTAGCAAAGATGCCCAGTCATCCTGCCTAGCAGAAACGAAATGTCGCAAATATGTCACCAGAGTCTGGTTGGTTCTCTCCACCAACCCATTCGTCTCGGGATGGTATGCAGAGGAGAGGTTCAACTCTATGCTTAGTAAACGGCAGAGCTTTCTCCAAAACCGAGATGCGAACTGGGGACCCCAATCGCTGACAATTTTATCAGGCATACCATGTAATCGGAAAATGTGTTTAATGAACAACACCAAGGCCCGTGCAGAAGGTAACCGTGGAAGCGGCACCAAATGCACCATCTTAGAGAAATGGTCGGTGACAACCCAAATAACGGAGCAGCCACGCGACTTGGGTAAGCCCACCACAAAGTCCATCCCGACCATCTCCCAGGGCCTGTCTGTCACCGGTAGAGGGTAAAGCAACCCAGCAGGCCGTTGCCGAGGAGACCGATTCTGGGCGCAAGAAACGCATGCCTGAATATAGTCCCTGACATCTCGGGCCATATGCGGCCACCAGTATATTCTCGCCAGAAGCTCAGATGTCCTCTTGGTCCCAAAATGCCCACCCACTCTGGAGGAGTGAGCCCAAGAGAGAACCTCCGGTCGCAAATTTGCTGGCACAAAAGTCTTGCCCGGGGGCACAGACTCTAGCGAAACCGGAGCTACAGTTCTCAGGCTCTCAGAAGGGACAATAAGCCGAGGCTCCTCCTCCTCCTCCTTAGATGACACTACGGAGCGGGAGAGAGCATCGGCACGAACGTTCTTCTCCCCGGAGAGAAAATGGAGAGTAAAATGGAACCGGGAGAAGAACAGGGACCATCTAGCCTGGCGAGAGTTCAGCCGCTGGGCCGTCTGCATATACACCAAGTTCTTGTGGTCAGTGAAAACTTGGAAGGGAAAGCGAGCTCCCTCCAAGAGGTGACTCCACTCAGAAAAAGCCAACTTCATGGCTAGCAACTCCCTGTCCCCGATGGAATAATTCCTCTCCGCTGGTGTGAAGGTCTTGAAGAAGAAGAAGCAAGGATGCTTCCGACCTTGAGCATCCTTTTGGAAAAGGACTGCTCCAGCACCAACGGATGAGGCATCCACCTCCAAGATAAATGGTTTATCTACATCGGGGCGATGTAGGATGGGAGCGCTAGCGAAGTGTGACTTAATCGAGAGAAAGGCTTTGGAGACCTCCTCTGACCACAACTTGGGATTTGCTCCCTTCTTGGTGAGGGCAACCAAGGGAGCTACCAAAGTTGAGAAGTGTGGAATGAACTGGCGATAATAATTAATGAACCCCATAAAGCGCTGCACCGCTTTAAGAGAATGGGGTTCCTGCCAGTCCATTACAGCCTGTAGCTTGGCAGGATCCATAGCCAAACCCTGGGCAGAGATGATATAACCAATGAAAGGCAAGGACTCCTGCTCAAACACACACTTCTCCAACTTGGCGTAGAGGGAGTTTGCCCGTAAGAGGTCGAAGACTTTGCGAACATCTCTCCGATGGGAGTCAATATCTTGAGAGTAGATGAGAATATCATCCAGATAGACTACGACCGAGGTGGTGAGCATATCTCGGAAGATGTCGTTCACAAAGTCTTGGAAAACGGCTTGGGCATTACAGAGCCCGAAGGGCATCACCAGATATTCATAGTGCCCATCCCTGGTGTTAAAAGCCGTCTTCCATTCATCCCCATCACGGATGCGAATCAGGTTGTAAGCACCCCGCAGATCTAACTTTGTAAATACCCTTGCTCCCCGTAGCCTATCAAAAAGCTCAGATATCAGGGGTAATGGGTACTTGTTCTTAACGGTGATGGCGTTAAGACCCCTGTAGTCTATGCATGGACGTAAGTCTCCAGTCTTCTTCTGTACGAAGAAGAACCCAGCCCCTGCCGGTGACACTGACTTCCTAATGAATCCTCTTGCCAGATTCTTTTCGATGTACTGAGACATTGCCTCCATCTCCGGGAGAGATAACGGATAGACTCGACCCCGGGGAGGCTCAGCACCAGGCAAGAGGTCAATAAGACAGTCATAGGGGCGGTGAGGCGGAAGGGTCTCCGCAGCCCTTTTGGAGAACACGTCTGCATAGGGCCAATACTGCTTGGGGAGAGAGGAAAGATCTGCGGGTACCTGTGTAGTAGCAACCTGAACGCATTCCCTCTGACATCTACCCTCGCAGGATTTACTCCATCCCAAAATTCTCCCTGAGGACCACTCAATATGAGGAGAATGGTAGCGAAGCCATGGTATCCCCAACAAGACCTCATCAATTCCCTCAGGAATGACTAATAGGGAGATTATCTCCTGATGTGATGGAGACACAGAAAGCGTGATAGGAATGGTTTGGTGGGTAATCTGTGAGGGTAGTGTCGACCCATTTACCACTCGAACGGTTACTGGCTTGGCGAGCATCACCAAGGGTATTGCGTAACGCTGGGCAAAAGCGGAAGACATAAAGTTACCCTCTGCCCCAGAATCCACGTATAGCTCGACCATAAGAGTGGATGGGCCTATGGTAATTGTCCCCTTGAAGGACAACTTTGAGGCAAACGTCGCCGTGTCTAGTGTACCTCCTCCAACTGCCACTAGACGCTGACTTTTCTCTGACCGCTGAGGACCCTTGGAGGCAAGATGTCCTGACTGCCGGCAAACATGACGGACCTTATGTGCACGGGCGGACTGAGACTTGGATCCCGCTCGTGTCACCTCTAAGGCCTCATGTGACTCGGACGCCTGGACTGGAGATTCCAAAGGTTTGGCGAAGGTGGGAGCCAGCCGAAACCTCTGCCTACACTGGGCTCGCTCCAACCTTCGCTCGTGAAAACGAAGGTCTATGCGAGTAGATATGGCTATGAGCTCCTCCAGTGTGGCGGGAATCTCCCTAGTGGCCAAAGCGTCCTTCACATGGTCAGCCAGCCCCCTCCAAAATACGGGAATGAGGGTTTTATCTGGCCATTCCAACTCAGACGCTAATGTCCGGAAGTGAACAGCAAAATGGCTGACCATGGTTGAACCCTGAGTCAAAGCCAGCAGTTGGAGCGCTGTATCATGGGTGACTTGAGGTCCTAAAAAGACCTGTTTCAGAGTGTCCAGAAACCGAGGAACACTCCGCACCACATGATCGTTGTGCTCCCACAGCGGCGTAGCCCACTCCAACGCTCTGTCCGACAAGAGAGAGATTATGAATCCCACCTTTGCCCGCTCAGTAGGGAAACGTGCAGCCAGAAGCTCAAGGTGTATACCACATTGGCTCACGAAACCCCTACAGGACTTACTGTCCCCAGAGTATCTCTCAGGCAAAGGAAGGTGAGATAGGGTTGGAACAGAGGTGGCAGTGGGTAAAGCTGCTGCAGCCACGCTAGCAGCCTGAACAGCTATTGTGGTAACATCCACCGCCGAGGTTGCACGCTCAAGAGACGCCAACCGGCCCTCCAGCAGCTGGATGTACCCCTGCAATCGCAGTTCATCCGCCATTACTTAGGCAGATCCTGGCGCTAGTATACTGTTAGGGTTGGCGGAACGCACCAAATATATTATTTATTAAATGGAATTGGTGCGTTCGCAACCCGGGATCCACCGTGCAGGAAAGTACCTGCTGCTAAATAATGGCGGCTCTATATGGCGGTATATACCAACTCTGTTAGCTTCACAGAGTAACCGCGAGAGGAAAGCTCTGTGCCCTGTTAGACTTTCACAGAGGCACAGGCCAACTATCCAGACGTGAGCAGTGAGTGGTCATGCATGCATACAAAACTCCTCGCTGGAGATGCCAGCATTCTAGGGGCTTATTTCAGCCGGGTCCCTGAACACATTCATACACATGACCACATTGGCGCAAAGCATATAACATAAGACGATACTAGCGCATGGCCGTGCGGCCATGCGAGCCTTAAATAGCTGCAGCACATCTAGGACCTGTGAAAGAAGGACCAATGGAATTGCTGCAGCACCTGAGCAAGTGACCCCAGACCTCCACTGAGAGATCCTGCCATGGGCATGCTCAGTGTGCAAAGCAGAACTAGTCCTAGTACCTGCAGGACCTTCCGTGAGAAGGACCGATGGGAGTCGCTGCAGTACCTGAGCATTTGACCCTAGACCTCCACTGAGAGATCTTGCCCTGGGCATGCTCAGTGTGTGTAAATAAGCAAAAAACGAAAAGATGATCCAGCTTCCAAATAAAATATAAAAGTTTAATCCAACATATTAAAATAAGGAGACAACTCTTGGGACGGCATCATACACATAGTAAGGCGAGCGACGCGTTTCGACCAAGCGGTCTTTATCACAGCTGTGATGGAAGCTGGATCATCTTTTCGTTTTTTGGATATTCTTCACGTCACGTCAGGACGGAGATCCGTGCTTCCTGTATTTCCTCGGTGTGCTGGCTCCCTGCCTTTTGTGTAAATAAGGACTTAGTCTCAGAGAAGCCTGCTCGCCGCAGATCAGTGCAGGGTACAATAGGAGAGGCAGAAAAGGCAGTAGTAACCCTATGCACAGAATCAGCCTCAGCGAGACGCTGGGAGCGACGTCTCCGCTGAGCAGACCCCACTGCGGCCGATGCAGAATGGGAGACCTCAGCAGACACGGATCGAGATTCCCCCTGTGCAGCAGAGGAAACTCGACTCCTAACAGAACTGAACTTGGAGCATCAGCTTGGTAGTGGTAATATTGCGTTGGTTCTGGTCATGTTATGGTTCAAAGTTTCATATATATTAAAGAGCTTCAAAAGAGAAATAAAGAAGATACTTTTCATAGAGAAGCAAGTTGTGAGAGTCTGAGATTGTCTATTGTACCGGCATCCATTTTTTCTTACAGGTATCCCTTTAGACTTTGGCCTCTTTCACATTTCTATCTTTCAGCTCCCGTCACAATCCGTCAAATTTTGAGAATGCAGGATCCTGCAAAAAAATTTGCAGGATCCTGCGTTGTCTCATAGACTTGTATTAGTGACGGATTGTGACAGATGGCCATCCGTTTCATCCGTCATGCACTGGATCCTGCGTAAAAAACGGTCTGTCGGGCAGAGAAAACGTTCAGAGGAATGTTTTTTCTGCACGTCGGAAAATCGGTCAGCGTCGCATCCTGCGCTGCCCGTCACTGGCTACAATGGAAGCCTATGGGCGCAGGATGTGTCGCTGACTGTGAAAAGCAGGAATCCAGTGACGGGTCACATCTTTTCAAACTGAGCATGCGTGGAAGAATTTCCCATCGGGGAAATTCTTTCTCGCTCGCTCTCTTTCTCTTTTTACTATTGATGCTGCCTATGCAGCATCATTAGTAACAAGATATAGTGTTTAAAATAATAAAAACAAAAGAATCGCAATATTCTCACCTACCGACGTCCCACGCAGCATCACCGATGCTCCCGGCAGCTAGCGTTCCTGGTAGTACATTGCGAAATCTCGTGAGAAGTCGCAATGTATTACTAGGAACGCTAGCTGCCAGGAGCATCGCCGCGCGGGACATCGGTAGGTGAGAATACTGCAAAAACGCATACACAACAGGTGCACATAGCCTCGATGGGTCCGTCAGAAAGACGGGCCCAGTGCACACATTTTCCACAATCTGCACAGGATCCGTCATTTCAACGTCTTGCCGAATCCTGTGAAGATTTGGAAGACGGAAGTGTGAAAGAAGCCTTAGTCTAATTTTGTTTACATGCCTTTATTTGTGGTTTTGGGTTCTACCTTGAATCTAATTGATTATGACTTTGCTATTGATTGTGGTTATGAGTTATCCTCTCTCAATCTGCCTATTCATGTCTCTGCTATTGATAACTTTCCTCTTTCACAAAATCATATTGCAATGCACGTTTAGAACATATGTATTATGGAAGGAGGGTTATACTCTGAATCCATTTCTTTTGTGGTTCTACTTGCTCTACCTGCCATGTTAGTGTTAAGCCTGCCATGGTTATTAAAGCCAAACAAGAGGGTACGCAACTCACCCAAGCTTGAGGCGTCCTGAAGCAAGGAACTCAAGGGACGACTTGAAGTAGAACGCCAAAAGGAAGGAAATGTTCAAGCTTCATCAATTTGTAAAATTTATTCCAAGTAAAAGCATTCCATAGTTAAAGAAAAAGAATAGCAATGCGTTTCAAATGCACAAACTGCGTTCTTTATCAGAGCTGCAAGCATACTGTCCACAAATTCATTTATATGGTGATGCGCCAATGAAAGTGCACAATGTGGTCAGAAGGTACAGTGTGTAAGACCATATCTAAACAAATACTGCGTATATGCTACAAATATGCGGCAAATAAAGGAAAAACAAATAAAGAAAAATGTAAACACAAATCACATATGAGAAAGTACAAGTACAAAAGTCAATAATGGAACATTAATTCACAGCACCTGTTAAATCCATTTTGATGACATGGGTTCAGGTTGTACAACCAGAACACCTCCCGGTCTAATAGACGTCTTCTGATGTTTCCACTTCTTGGATTTGGAAGTACCCTTTCTATGCCTTAAATCTGCAGGGAAGAAATTTCTATATTGTGATACTGGATAAAGTGCCTGGATGCATAAGAAATTGTGTGGTTAGTATCACAGAGATAACAAATATCTGTTCTGGAATTGCTTTGTTTGACCTTGCGAATGGTGCAGCCAATGTATAATTTATGGCATGATTATATAGTACATGGCAACTGTTACAATGAATATAATGGTGAATATTGAATTGTTGCAATCCATCTGCCTTACAAAAATTCCTAGTGACCATAGCAAAACGGCATAAGCCGCATCTATAGAAACTTTTGCAGTCCAACCAGGTACGACAACGCTCAGTAGACCTATGAAAACGCTATTGCGCTACTTTAGCTGCTACCGGGCAGCTGGGACTTAAGATTTTAGAGACTATCGCATCCTCATGTAAAATGGATAGGTATTTCATAACTATTTTTTTTTATTTGTTGATATTGGGAACTAAATTGAATAGAAAGATAAGGCTTGTTTCACATGGGAACAATACTTTTGGAATGAGAAAATGTAATTAAATCTGTGATATTTTTATGTTTGACAATGTTTAGGCTCTATTTAGGGCTCAAGACGGACATATTTTACAGTCCAGTATTTCAGAGCTTCATTTATTAATATCACTACAGTTATGCTATGTCCAGCATCACTCATCCACCTGGATTGTTCTGATTGTAAGTTGTGAATGCCCGCTAGCTGCGTGCAAGATTATTTTACACTGGTCAACACAAAGAAATCATCAGCAAAGGTAATGTATCTGTTTTATGGGGTTTGATGTGCTGATTCGAAAAATATGCTTAGTTTTGCTCTATCACATAAAGTTTCTGAGATAGAAGCATTTTTGTTACTATGTTAGTTCTGCATTTTCAATGTATGTGGTTTTTCCTATGTTATTCCCATTTCCTTGCTTGTCTTACTTAATTGTGAATTTTCTTACAGGGACAACACCAGTAAAGGTTTTAGTGAGTTTTATGGGAAGGAGTATTGACCGTGCAGTCAACCAATGACTGCTTCTTAGAAAGTCACATGTTATGGGGAGGAGCTAACTGTTATGAGGCGGTAGGGTTTGAGTCAGTCAGACAAGGATGGTGACTAATGTTGAGCGATACCTTCCGATATTTGAAAGTATCGGTATCGGATTGTATCGGACGATATCCCAAAAATATCGGATATCGCCGATATCGATATCCGATACCAATACAAGTCAATGGGATGCAAATATCAGAAGGTATCCTGTAATGGTTCCCAGGGTCTGAAGGAGAGGAAACTCTCCTTCAGGCCCTGAGATCCATATTCATGTAAAAAATAAAGAATAAAAATAAAAAAATATCGATATACTCACCCCTCCGAAGAACCCTGGCTATAAGCGGTGTAACCGGCAGCCTCTGTTCCTAAGAATGCAGGGTGAAGGACCTTCGATGACGTCGCGGCTTGTGATTGGTCGCGTGACCGCTCGCGTGACCGCTCATGTGACCGCTCACGCGACCAATCACAAGCCGTGACGTCATCGCAGGTCCTTCACTCGCTCATTCTTAGGAGGGGAGACTGCCAATTACAGCGATTTCAACCAGGGCGCCTCCAAGGGTGAGTATATCAATATTTTTTTTTTTATTCTTTATTTTACACATGAATATGGATCCAGATACCGATTCCCGATATCGCAAAAATATTGGAACTCGGTATCGGAATTCCGATACCGCAAATATCGGCCGATACCCGATACTTGCGGTATCGGAATGCTCAACACAAATGGTGACGGCAGCAAGGACTGTTATGTGAGACTCTGACAGGAGACAGGACTCTACAGGGATCGGAGCCCTGCCACAGGGAGATAGAAGGTAAGGCAGCGGACAGATGCCATTGTGAGAGGATTTTCACTGCATTTCTGGAAGGGCAAGTCACCTCAGAGGGGAGAAAACAGCTCAGCCACTGAGGTGTAACTGAGTGAGGGTCTCCACAGAGAGAGAATCTGAAAGCAGCCAATATCACACTGAGAAACTGCCTGTCCGCAAATGTTCATCTGTAAGGAATAGGCTGACCCTTTTACCTCTCAACTGTATAAAGTTATCTACCAGTTTAGCTCCAGTAAAATCAGTTCTAAATACAAGCTGCCTCTGTCATCTCTGGGGAAATATCTACATATAGTCAGTCGGCTCATCGTATTTTCTTTTTAGTTTGTCACTTCCATTGAAATGAACTTACTCTACTGTTTGATCTGATTTAACCCCTTAACCCCCTGAGCTTTTTTCGTTTTTGCATTTTCATTTTTTGTTCCCCTGCTTCTCAGAGCCATAACTTTTTTATTTTTCTGTCAATATGGCCATGTGAGGGCTTATTTTTTGCTTGACAAGTTGTATTTTTGAACGACACCATTGGTTTTACAGTGTCATGTAACAGAAAGTGGGAAAAAATTCCAAGTGTGATGAAATTGCAAAAAAAAGTGCAATCCCACACTTGGTTTTTGTTTGGCTTTTTTGCTATGTTCACTAAATGCTAAAACTGACCTGCCATTATGATTCTTCAGGTCATTTTGAGTTTATAGACATCAAACATTTCTAGGTTCTATTTTATCTAAGTGGTGCAAAAAAAATTCCAAAGTTTGCTTAAAAAAAAAATCCCGCAATTTTCCGATACCGGTAGCATTTCCATTTTTCGTGATCTGGGGTCAGGTAAGGGCTTATTTTTTGTGTGCCGAGCTGACTTTTTTAATTATACCACGTTTGTGCAGATACGATCCTTTGATCACCCGTTATTTCATTTTAATGCAATGTCGCGGCGACTAAAAATAACGTAATTTTGGCATTTTGATTTTTTTCTCGCTACGCCATTTAGTGATCAGGTTAATTATTTTGTATTGATAGATCGGGCGATTCTGAATGCGGTGATACCAAATATGTGTAGGTTTGATTTTTTTATTGTTTTATTTTGATAGAAGGGTGATTTGAACTTTTATTTATTTTATTTTTTAATATTTTTAAACATTTTTTTTTTTATTTTGGCATGCTTCAATAGCCTCCACGGGAGACGAGAAGCATCCACTACTCGATTGCCTATGATACATAGAGGTGATGCACAGATCACCTCTATGCAGCAGAATTACAGCATTACTATGAGCGCCAAACTCTGGTTGTGATGGCAACGCACTGATGACCCCCAATCACATGATGGGGTCAGCAGTGCGTGTACAACTTGCCGCGTGGCCTGCAGCGCTTGTAAATGCAGCTGTCAGAGTTTGACAGCAGCATTTAACTAGTTAATGGGCATGGGCGGATTGTGATTCCGCTTTCGCCCATTGCGGGCACATGTCAACTGTTGAAAACAGCTGACATGTCTGACTTTGAGGTGGGCTCACCGCTGGAGCCCACCTAAAAGCTGGGGGATACTGCCAGCTGATGTACTATTCTGTCAGCTGGCAGAAAGGGGTTAAAGGAGAAAATGCCAAACAGTATATCAATCATCTGAACAGATTTTGCTATGTGTGTGGTTCTTTCACACCAAAAGGACAAGTACGTTCAATCACTCATGATATTTATCTACTATATAATTGTCTAAGGGTCACTTCCTTCTGTCTGTCTCAGATATTCATTGGTCGTGGCCTCTGTCTGTCATGGAATCCAAGTCACTGATTGGTCATGGCAAAACGCCCACGTCCATTGCCACGACCAATCAGCGACGGGCGCAGTCCGGCGGCAACATGGCTGCTCCTTCCTCCCCGCAGTCAGTGCCCGCTCCATAATCCCCTCCAGTCAGCGCTCTCACAGGGTTAATGGCATCGCTAATGGACCGCGTTATGCCGCGGTGTAACGAACTCCATTAACGCTGCTATTAACCCTGTGTGACCAACTTTATTACTATTGATGCTGCCTATGCAGCCTCAATAGTAAAAAGATCTAATGTTAAAAATAATTTAAAAAACTAAAAAATCATCATATATTCACATTCCGGCACCTTTCCCGCTCCTCGCGACGCTCCGGTAACCACTCCATGCAAGCGGCAGGTTCCGGTGGCAAGGATGGTATGCGACAAGGACCTCCCATGATGTCATGGTCATGTGACCGCGACGTCATCACAGGTCCTGCGAGAAAGACCTGCCATGATGTCACAGTCATGTGACCGCAACATCATCACATGTCCTGCGCCCATACCAACCCTGGGACCGGAAGCTGCCGCGTGCGCCGCACACAGGGCCAGGACTTCAACGGAGGGTGAGTATATGTTTATTTTTTATTTTAAGTCTGTATACTACATGGCTTTGTGCTGTATACTCCATCACTGTGCAATATACTACGTGGCTGGGCAATATACTACGTGACTGGGCAATATACTACGCGACTGGTCAATATACTACGTGGCTGGGCAATATACTACATGACTGGGCAATATACTATGTGGCTGGGCAATATAATACGTGGCTGGGCAATATAATACGTGGCTGGGTAATATACTACATGGCTGGGCAATATACTATGTGGACATGCATATTCTAGAATACCCGATGCGTTAGAATCGGGCCACAATCTAGTAAGATATACCAGATGTACTTTAAGTGTCCACTTAAACATATGATATGCTCAAGTTGTTCAAATGGTGTTCGTGACTGGTTGAACATGAGGAAAGTGGCTATGCCACTTGCTGTTCCCATGATTTGGAGAGAACCCAAAAATCATAGTGATGACTGTGGAAGGAAAAAATGAAAAAAATGAACATTTAACTTTTTTTTAAAACATTTTAATTCAGAATTATTTATTATTTTCACAAGTGTAAAAACAGAAATTTAACCATAACTTTTGTTGTGCAATTTCTCCTGAATACGCCGATACCCCATATGTGGGGGTAAACCACTCTTTGGGCGCACCGCTGAGCTTGGAAGAGAAGGAGCGCCATTTGACTTTTTCAATGCAGAATTGGCTGGAATTGAGATCGGATGCCATGTCGCGTTTGGAGAGCCCCTGATGTGCCTAAACAGTGGAAACGCTCCACAAGTGACACCATTTTGGAAACTAGACCCCTTAAGGAACTTATCTAGATGTGTGGTGAGCACTTTGAACCCCCAAGTGCTTCACAGAAGTTTATAAAGTAGAGTCATGATAATAAAAAATTGCATTTGTTTACACAAAAATGATCTTTTCGCCCACAAATTCTTATTTTCACTATGGTAACAGGTGAAATTTTACCAAAAAAGTTGTTGTGCAATTTCTCCTGAGTACGCTGATACCCCATATGTGGGGGTAAACCACTGTTTGGGCGCTCCACAGAGCTTGGAAGAGAAGGAGTGCCATTTTACTTTTTCAATGTAGAATTGGCTGGAATGGAGATTGGACGCCATGTCGTGTTTGGAGAGCCCCTGATGTACCGAAACAGTAGAAACCCACCACAAGTGACCCAATTTTGGAAACTAGACCCATTAAGGAACTTATCTAGAAGTGTGGTGAGCACTTTAAACCCCCAAGTGCTTCACAAAAATTTATAAAGTGGAGCCGTGAAAATAAAAAATCCTTTTTTTCCCTCAAAAATGATTTTGTAGCCTGCAATTTTTTATGTTCTCAAGGGTAACAGGAGACATTGGACCCTAAAATCTGTTGACCAGTTTGTCATGAATATGCTCATACCCCATATGTGGGGGGGGCACTCTTTGGGCACCCATCGGGGTTCGGAAGGGAAGGAGTGCCGCTTGGAATGCAGACCTTGATGGGATGGTCTGCGGGCGTTATGTTGCGTTTGCAGAGCCCCTGATGTACCTAAACAGTAGGAACCCCCCACAAGTGACCTCATTTTGGAAACTAGACCCCTCAAGGAACTGATCTAAATGTTTGGTGAGAACTTTGAATGCCAAGTGCTTCACAGGAGTTTATAATGCAGAGTCGTGAAAATAAAAAATATTTTTTTTTCCACAAAAAAGATTTTTTAGCCCCCAAGTTTTTATTTTCACAAGGGTAACAAGACAAATTGGACCCCAAAAGTTGTTGTCTAATTTGTCCTGCGTAAGCTGGTACCCCATGTATGGGGGGACCACTGTTTGGGCACACGGCAGAGCTTGAAAGGGAAGGAGCGCCGTTTTGGAGTGCAGACTTTGATAGAATGGTCTGCGGGTGTTATGTTGCGTTTGCAGAGCCCCTGATATACCTAAACAGTAGAAACCCCCACAAGTGACCTCATTTTGGAAACTAGACCCCCAAAGGAACTTATCTAGATGTGTGGTGAGAACTTTGAATGCCCAAGTGCTTCACAGAAGTTTATAATGCAGTCGTGAAAATAAAAAAAAAAATTTTTTCCACAAAAAAGATTTTTTAGCCCCCAAGTTTTTATTTTCACAAGAGTAACAGGAGAATTTGGACACCAAAAGTTGTTGTCCAATTTATGCCAAGTATGCTGATGCCCCATATGTGGGGGTAAACCACTGTTTGGGTGCACGGCAGAGCTCAGAAGGGAGGGAGCACCATTTGACTTTTTGAGCGCAAAATTGGCTGTCGTGTTTGGAGACCCCCTGATGTACCTAAAGAGTGGAAACCCCACAATTCTAACTCCAAATCTAACCTCAACACACCCCTAACCCTAAATCCAACCTGATCCATAATCCTAATCACAACGCTAATGATAATCTCAACTCTAACCCCAAAACAACCCTAATCTCAACCCTAACCATAACCCTAATCAAAACGCTAAATCCAACACACCCCTTATCCTAATCTCAACCCTAACCTCAAATCTAACCCTAATCCCAACACACCCTAACCCTAATCCCAAACCTAACCCTAATCCCAAACGTAACCCTAATGCCTACCCTAACCCTAATACCAACCCTAATCCAAACCCTAACCCTAATCCCAACTCTAACCATACCTTTAGCCGCAACCCTAGCCCTAACTTTAGCCCCAACCCTAGCCCTAACTTTAGCCCCAACCCTAAACCTAACCCTAACTTTAGCCCCAACCCTAAGCCTAGCCCTAACCCTAGCCCTAAGGCTACTTTAACACTTGCATCGTGTGGCATCTGTCGCAATTGGTCATTTTGGACAAAAAAGGGATCCTGCAAATGTGCCCGCAGGATGCATTTTTTGCCCATAGACTTGGATTGCCGACGGATCGCGACGGATGGCCACACGTCGCATCCGTCGTGCACTGGATCCGTTGTGTTTTGGCGAACCGGCGTTACAAAAAAATGTTCAATGTAATGTTTTTTTGTACGTCGCGTCTGCCATTTCCGACCGCGCATGTGTGGCCGTTACTCCGCCCCCTCCTCTCCAGGACATAGACTGGGCAGCGGATGCATTGAAAAACTGCATCTGCTGTTCACATTGTGAACAATTGTCACAACGTGCATCGGTACGTCGGGCCGACTCATTGCGACGGCCCCGTACCGACGCAAGTGGGAAAGAAACCTAACCCTAGCCCTAACCCTAAATTTAGCCCCAATCCTAACCCTACATTTAGCTCCAACTCTAACCCTAACCCTAAATTTAGCCCCAACCCTAACCCTAACCCTAAAATTTAGCCCCAACCCTAACCCTAACCCTAAATTTAGCCCCAACCCTAAACCTAACCCTACATTTAGCCCCAACCCTAACCCTAAATTTAGCCCCAATCCTAAACCTAAATTTAGCTCCAACTCTAACCCTAACCCTAAATTCAGCCCCAACCCTAACCCTAACCCTAAAATTTAGCCCCAATCCTAACCCTAACCCTAACCCTAAATTTAGCCCCAACCCTAAAACTAACCCCACATTTAGCCCCAACCCTAACCCTAAATTTAGCCCCAAACCCTAACCCTAAATTTTGCCTCAACTCCTCTAGCTGGCGGCCGACAGATCATGGCGGGTGCACTGCGCATGCGCCCGCCATTTTCTTACCGAATGAAGAAGCCGACGGGCAGGAGGGGATGCAGGAGAACCCCGGTAAGTATGATAGGGTCCCTGAATCCCCCTATTTCTCTGTCCTTTGATGTGCAATCACATCACAGGACAGAGAATGACAAATTGCTTTTTTTTTTTTTTGTGGCCGCCGGTAAACAGTTAATTACCGGCGATCGCAAAACAGGGGTCGGTAAAAACCGACCCCGATCATGTTCTTTGGGGTCTCGGCTACCCCCAGCAGCCGAGACCCCAAAGATCTTCTGGATACCGGCTGGCGGGCACAGTGCGCACGCGCCCACCATTTTTTGGTCGGAACAAGATGGCGGCGCCCATCGGGAGCCACGAGGAGCACTGGGGTAAACAGATGAGTATCGGGGGGCTTTCGGTGACCCCATTTCTCTGTCCTCTGATGCCATTTTTTTAAACAACATCCAAATGATCAGCGCAAAGTCATCTGTCAAAAATGTTCAACTACCTTAAGCAGAGGTCAGAATCTTAAAAGTCTAAATACAAGTTGCATGCGTAGACATTTAACCACCATGCATTTGCAAGCCTGGACTAACTACCAAACGTCCCTTAAGGTTGTAGCACCCTCGGCCAATGAAGCTAAGCAGCAATGCTACATCCCTTCCCTCACTGTAAGCCCACCATTTCCCGCACCACCTGCAGTAAATGTGCAGGTTTCGTCGCGAGGCCAAAGCTGTCAGGGAATCACCAGGTTCGTGGTAGGAAACACTGCATGTAGCGCACCAGCAAGAATACCATCTCCAACCCTCTCTCAGTCTGCCCCCGCAAGTTCCACCATCTGCAGCTCTCCAGTCCAGCTCACCCTACATGAGACTCTCGTTAGGAAAAGGAAGTACTCATCCTCACATCCGCGTACACAGGGTTTGATCGCCCACATTGCTAGACTAATCTCGTTAGAGATGATGCCCTACCGGTTAGTTCAAAGCGATGCTTTTAAAGCCCTGATGGACTACGCTGTACCACGCTACGAGCTACCCAGTCAACACTTCTTTTTGAGAAAAGCCATCCCAGCCCTCCACCAGCATGTAAAAGACCGCATCGTCCATGCACTCAGGCAATATGTGAGTACAAAGGTGCACCTGACAACAGATGCATGGACCAGTAGGCATGGCCAGGGACGTGACAGATGCCACACACAGGACTGGCACTGAGGCAGAAATGCCAATCTTAATCTCCCACTATTTTTTTTTCTGGGAGAATTTAAAAAAATCTGGCCCAGTATTACACACTAGGTTTTCTGTGGCACAAAATTAAAGACAGATGCCACACACACGACTGGCACTGAGGCAGAAATGCCAATCTTAATATCCCACTATTTTTTTTTATTTATGGGAGAATTGACAAGAAATCAGGCCCACTATTAGACTGTATGTTTTCTGTGGCACAAAATGAGAGACAGATGCCACACACAGGACTGGCACTGAGGCAGAAATGCCAATCTTAATCTCCCACTATTTTTTTTTATTTATTGGAGAATTGGCAAGAAATCAGGCCCACTGTTAAGGCCCCGTCACACATAGCGACGCTTAAGCGATCCCGACAACGATACGACCTGTCAGGGATTGTTGCTGCGTCGCTATGTGGTCGCTGGTGAGATGTCACACAGTGCGATCTCCCCAACAACGCAGCAGCGATGCGGCGACCTGTAGCGACCTGTAGCGACCTGTACAACGATGCTATTTCATGATGATTCAATGGGACGTCCTGTCAAAGAGGTCGTTGGTAAGGTGTCAAACACAGCGATCTGTGCTACCCAGCGGGACCTCAACGATCAAAAAACGGTCCAGGCCATTCCGACACGACCAGCGATCTCACAGCAGGGGCCTGGTCGCTGGTACGTGTCACACATAGCAAGATCGCTACTGAGGTCGCTGTTGCGTCACAAAACTTGTGACTCAGCAGCGATCTCGCTAGCGATCTCGCTATGTGTGACGGGGGCTTTAGTCTGTATGTTTTCTTTGCGACAAAATGAGAGACAGATCCCACACACAGGACTGGCACTGAGGCAGAAATGCCAATCTTAATCTCCCACTATTTTTTTTATTTATTGGAGAATTGGCAAGAAACCAGGCCCACTGTTAGACTGTATGTTTTCTGTGGCACAAAATGAGAGACAGATGCCACACACAGGACTGGCACTGAGGCAGAAATGTTAATCTTAATCTCCCACTATTTTTTTTCCAGGGAGAATTATAAAAAAAATCAGGCCCAGTATTACACACTAGGTTTTCTGTGGCACAAAATTAAAGACAGATGCCACACACACGACTGGCACTGAGGCAGAAATGCCAATCTTAATTTCCCACTTTTTTTGTAACTTTATTGTGGGAGAATTGTCAAGAAATCAGGCCCAGTGTTACACACTAGGTTTTCTGTGGCACAAAATAAAAGACAGATGCCACACACACGACTGGCACTGAGGCAGAATTGCCAATCTTAATCTCCCACTTTTTTTTTTCTGGGAGAATTGTCAAAACATCTGGCCCAGTATTACACACTAGGTTTAATGTGGCACAAATTTAGAGACAGACGGCACACACAGGACTGGCACTGAGGCAGAATTGCCAATCTTAATCTCCCACTATTTTTTTTTCCTGGGAGAATTTAAAAAAAATCTGGCCCAGTATTACACACTAGGTTTTCTGTGGCACAACATTAGAGACAGATGTCACACACAGCACTGGCACTGAGGCAGAATTGCCAATCTTAATCTCCCACTTTTTTTCTGGGAGAATTGTCAAAAAATCTGGTCCAGTGTGTTAGGTCTCGAGTTCCCGCTTCTGCTCAGGGGGAATCTCGAGCCATCTCCGCTGCGGTCTCCCATTCTTATCCAGCCGCAGTGGAGTCTGCTCAGCAGGGACGTCGGTCCCATCGTCTTGCTCAGTCTCACGCTGTACAGAGAGTTACTGCTGCTTCTTCAGCTTCTGCCATTAAAGTCAGTGCTGGTCAGCAGTGAGCGGACTTCTCTGGGACTAAGTCCTTGTCTGCACACACTGAGCATGCCCAGGGCAAGATCTCCCGTTGGAGATCGAGGGTCATGTGCTCAGGCTCTGCAGCACATTCCATTGGTCCTCTTGGCAGGTCTTGGAAGGGCAAAGTTTCTGTGGCCACTTTCTGTGCTGCAACTATATAAACTGCGCATGACCGCACGGCCATGCGCTAGTGTACTATTGTTAATGTGTGTATGTTGTGAGTGCAAGTCGTCCTTGGATACCCCTACCCTATTGAATGTCTGTTCGCGGAAGGTGTATGGTTGCTATCTAGCGCCCGACTTAGCCTACAGCACGAATCACACATTACAGCGTCCAGTTGCTGTGACCGCCAGTACGGCGCCGTGCACTTCCTTTGTGCTTTCCTTACCCAAGCCTGGGTGGTTAGTGGCGTTCGTCAGTGTGGCACCGCATGCACTCTTGTGCCTTAAAATCGTTATTTAGTTTCCTTACACACCCAGTTGCGGTGTTATGCCAGCAAGGATCTAATCGGACTTCAATCCTAGTTGGGGTTGAGTTCGCTGACTACTTGCTCGCGCTCTATGTGCGGTACCACGGTCCTGTGACGCAACAGGATCGCTTCCTTCACGTTGGGTGAAGTTTAACCCACGTGTGTATACTTATGAGTACCGCCATATAGTCCGTCGTTACTTGGCAGCAGGTTCCATCTCTGCACGGTGGACCCCGGGCTGTGAACGCACCATACTCCATCTGTCTTAATATTTGGTGCTTTCCGCTAGCCCTAACACAGTGTTACACACTAGGTTTAATGTGGCACAAAATTAGAGACAGATGGCACACACAAGACTGGCACTGAGGCAGAAATGCCAATCTTAATCTCCCACTATTTTTTTTTTCTGAGAGAATTTTAAAAAAATCTGGCACAGTATTACACACTAGGTTTTCTGTGGCACAAAATTAAAGACAGATGTCACACACAGCACTGGCACTGAGGCAGAAATGCCAATCTTAATCTCCCACTTTTTTTGTAACTTTATTGTGGGAGAATTGTCAAGAAATCAGGCCCAGTGTTACACACTAGGTTTTCTGTGGCACAAAATAAAAGATAGATGCCTCACACATGACTGGCACTGAGGCAGAATTGCCAATCTTAATCTCCCACTATTTTTTTTTCCTGGGAGAATTTAAAAAAAATCTGGCCCAGTATTACACACTAGGTTTTCTGTGGCACAAAATTAGAGACAGATGTCACACACAGCACTGGCACTGAGGCAGAATTGCCAATCTTAATCTCCCACTTTTTTTTCTGGGAGAATTGTCAAAAAATCTGGCCCAGTGTTACACACTAGGTTTAATGTGGCACAAAATTAGAGACAGATGACACACACAGGACTGGCACTGAGGCAGAAATGCCAATCTTAATCTCCCACTATTTTTTTTTTCTGGGAGAATTTTAAAAAAAATCTGGCACAGTATTACACACTAGGTTTTCTGTGGCACAAAATTAAAGACAGATGCCACACACAAGATAATAAACCATCTTCAGGGGGATCGGCAAACTAAACATCTGTACATGAGTAATTGGGAGTCTATTTTGGGGAGGGGTCTGTCACTTCAAACTTGGCAAAATATTTGGGATAGGTCAGCTAAGTCTTGTATTTGTACTCTATATAAGGAGAATCAGAATAAAATTTTGATGCTCTGGTATCACACCCCGGACCTCCTCCATAGATTGAACCCCAGCTCTCGAACCTCTGTTGGCATTGTGGCTTGGAGGCTGGCAATCAATACCAAATTTTTGTTCTTGTGACGATTATATTGGCGAATATTGCAAATTTGGCGAACATAAACCAAACCGAATATTGAAATATTCGCTCATCTCTAGTCATAACAGTTAGGATAGAAAATATAGCCCAAGTTATGAAAATCTCACGAGGCACTGTTTAATCCTTCATCAAAAAATTGAAGGAGTATGGCACAACTGCAAACCAATTAAGTCATCTGACTGAAATCTCAAGCAAGGAGAGAACAAATTAGAAAAGCAGTCAAGAGGTCTATGGTCACTATACAGGAGCTGCAGAGATTCACAACTCAGGTGGGAGAATCTGTCCTCAGGACAACTTAGTTGTATACTCCACAAATCTGACCTTTGTGGAATAGTGGCAAAAAGAGCACAATTTTTGAAAGCAAGCCATAAGAAGTACCATTGGCAGTTTTTCTAAAGGTATTTAGGGGACACAGTTATGTGGAAGAAGATGCTTTATTCAGATGAGACTAAAGTAGAAATTGTGGCCGATACCCGATACTTGCAGTATCGGAATGCTCAACACTAGTCATGAGTTTTGCGCCAATGTGGTCATACATGTGTGTATTCAGGGCTCGGCTGAAATAAGCCACTAGAATACCGGCACCTCCGGTGAGGAGATTGTATGTGTGCCTATATAGTGCCGCCATTTGCCAGCAGCAGGTTCTCTCCTGCACGGTAGAACCCGGGCTGCGAACGCACCAAATATCATCTCACTATTTACTCGGTGCGTTCCTCCAGCCCTTAACATAAGCTATCATTTCCTTTACACTTCACAAATACTTGCTGTGTTGATATATCACATAAAATCCCAATAAAATACATTTACTTTTGTAGGTATAACATGAAAAATTGTGGAGCAGTTCAAAGGGTATGAATACTTTTTTAAAGCACTGTACAGTCATGGACAAAAATTTTGAGAATGAGACAAATATTAATTTTTCCAAAGTCTACTGCTTCATTTTTTCTAATGGCAATTTGCATATACTCCTGAATGTCAGAGTGATCAGCTTAACAGCAATTACTGTACTTGCAAAGTCAATATTTGCCCAGAAAATGAACTTTAACCCCCAAAACACATTTCAACATCATTGCAGTCCTGCCTTAAAAGGAGCAGCTAACATCGTTTTAGTGATTGATCCATTAACACAGGTGTGGGTGTTGATGAGGACAGGGATGGTGATCAATCAGTCATGATTAAATAAGAATGACATCACTGGACACTTTAAATGGAGGCTGGTGCTTGGTATCATTGTTTCTCTTCAGTTAACCATGGCTATCTCTAAAGAAACACGTGCAGCCATCATTGCACTGCACAAAAACGGCCTAACAGGGAAGAGTATTGCAGCTACAAAGATTGCACCTCAGTCAACAATCTATCGCATCATCAAGAACTTCAAGGAGAGAGCTTCCATTGTTGTAAAAAAGGCTCCAGGGTGCCCAAGAAAGACCAGCAAGCGCCAGGACCGTATCTTAAAACTGTTTCATCTGCGGGATCGGACTACCAGCAGTGCCGAGCTTGCTCAGGAATGGCAGCAGGCTGGTGTGAGTGCTTCTGCATGCACTGTGAGGTGGAGACTCTTTGAGCAAGGCCTGGTTTCAAGGAGGGCAGCAAAGAAGCCACTTCTCTCCAGAAAAAACATCAGGGACCGACTGATATTCTGCAAAAGGTACAGGGAATGGACTGCTGAGGACTGGGGCAAAGTCATTTTCTCTGATGAATCCCCTTTTCGATTGTTTGGGACATCTGGAAAACAGCCTATTTGGAGAAGAAGAGGTGAGCGCTACCACCAGTCTTGTCTCATGCCAACTGTAAAGCATCCTGAAACCATTCATGTGTGGGGTTGCTTCTCAGCCAAGGGAATCGGCTCACTCACAGTCTTGTCTAAAAACACCTTGCCATAAAGCTAAGGTGATAATTAAATGGCTCATGGAACACAACATAGAGATTTCGGGTCCAAGGCCTGGAAACTCCCCAGATCTTAATCCCATTGAGAACTTGTGGTCAATCATCAAGAGACGGGTGGACAAACAAAAACCAACAAATTCTGGCAAAATGCAAGCATTGATTATGCAAGAATGGACTGCTATCAGTCAGGATTTGGTCCAGGAGTTGATTGAGAGCATGCCAGGGAGAATTGCAGAGGTCTTGAAGAAGAAGGGTCAACACTGCAAACATTGACTTGCTGCATTAACTCATTCTAACTGTCAATATAACCTATTGGTACTCATAATATGATTGCAATTATATTTCTGTATGTGATATAAACATCAGACAAACACTAATAAAAACCAGAGGGCAGCAGATCATGTGAAAATATAATTTTGGTGTCATTCTCAAAAATTTTGGCCATGACTGTATAAATACAAAATATGCCATTGCACAGTTTTTATTATGTCACAACTATTTTTTATTTCATGACTTTTTTTCAATTTTTTTTTATTAGTTTACAAGACTGCCTCATGGAATCTAGTTTCTTTTGCTAATATATAGTAAATTTGCTTCTCAATTAGAATGGCAGTGTGGCTTCCATTCCACAATTAGTCACATACATTAGTAGTACTGACAGCAATTTGATTTTTTTTCTTTTCTATATATCTTTCTAACAAGAGATGCTGAATATGCATTACAAAAATGTTGCATATAAATGAAAGCTATATTTGGTACTTCCGTCCTACTCCTCAAGAGTAACCATTACAAGCACAACATCAAAAATCTTCCTGTTATGCAATTCATCAGAGCACAGCATAATTCTAATGAATTTGAATTATATCCACATGAATATAAAAAAATAGACAAATAATTTTTCAATAGAAGGTACAAAAACATGATGTACAAAAAAGGAAAAAAAAGCAACACTAAAATAAGGAATTAATATCATTTTACGCTTAACACTAGTAGATACAACATTAATATGGCATCTAATTAAATAATATTTTAATAACAATTATCATGATATAAATCATATTTAAAGGGAACCTGTCACCCCAAAATCGAAGATGAGCTAAGCCCACCGGCATCATGGGCTTATCTACAGCATTCTGTAATGCTGTAGGTAAGCCCCCGATGTATCCTGAAAGATGTGAAAAAGAGGTTAGATTATACTCATCCAGGGGCGGTCCCGCTGCGGTCCAGTCTGATGGGTGTCGCAGTCCGGTCTGGGGCCTCCAATCTTCTTACGATGACGTCCTCTTCTTATATTCACTCTGCAGCTGAAGCACAGGCATACTTTTTCTGCCCTGTTGAGGGCAGAGCAAAATACTGCAGTGCGCAGTCAGAGAGGCCCGGCGCCTGCGCACTGCAGTACTTTGCTCTGCCCTCAACACGGCAGACCAAGTACGCCTGCGCCAGAGCCACAGCGTGAAGACAAGAAGAGGACATCATCCTATGAAGATGGGAGGCCCTGGACCGGACCGCAACGCCCATCGGATCGTTCCGCCCCCCAGGTGAGTATAATCTAACCTATTTTTCTCATTTTTTGGGATACATCAGGGGCTTATCTACATCATTACAGAATGCTGTAGATAAGCCCCTGATGCTGGTGGGCTTAGCTCATCCTCGATTTTGCGGGTGACAGGTTCCCTTTAAAAAAACATTTTCAATGTTCAACAGAGACCCTGATTTATATCAAACATTGAAGATGGTTTACTTATCATTCTGAAATTTAACAATGATACTAAAGAGCAAAAGTAGAGTAAACATAAACCTCAAGGAATAGAATAAAAAATAAAAGAATATTTTTATGTAGAAAATCACATAAAATATTATGTACCCTATATCAAACAATTATTTTATGAGGCAAATACATAGAGAAAATCAACCAGACGGTGATATCATTTATGGCGCGTGGCATAGATGTGATCAGCCTGTGGCACTGCTGAGGTGTTATAGAAGTCAGGTTACTTTGATTGCAGCCTTCAACTCCTCTGCATTGTTGGGTCTGGTGTCTCTTATCTTCCTGGTTGTCTATGGTCATTAGTGGCTTGACACAAGGAATGTGACACTTGTAGCCCATGTCCTGGATACGTCTGTGTGTGGTGGCTCTTGAAACAATGACTCCAGCAGCAGTCCATTCCTTGTGAATCTCCTCAAAATTTTTGAATGGCCTTTTCTTAACCATCCTTTCAAGGCTGCAGTTATCCCAGTTGCTTGTGCAACTTTTTCTACCACATTTTTTCCTTCCACTCAACTTTTCATTAATATGCTTGGACACAGCACTGTGGGAACAGCCAGCTTCTTTAGCAATTACCTGTTGTGGCTTACCCTCTTTGTAGAGTGTGTCAATGACTTCCTTCTGGACATCTGTCAAGTCAGCAGTCTTCCCTATGATTGTGGAGCCTACTGAAACATTAGGAAGCCTTTGCAGGTGTTTTTTGTTAATTATTCTAATTTACTGAGATAATGACTTTTGGGTTTTCATTGGCTGTCATTGTAATGACTCTATATAGTATATAAGCTTCACTTTTGTATTGAAGTGAAATAAATTAACTTTTTGGTGATATTCTAATTTTGTGAAAACACCTGTAACTTCATCATTCTCTTCTACTAGAGGGCAACACAATGTGAAGGGTGTCTTGTCCATTAATTTTGAGTGCCCTATGGTCATAACAGAACAGCTAAAGCTCTAGTATTTTTACTGTTGCATTACAAATGACTGCATGCCCTATTTACTTTAGGTCAGACATTCTGTGAGTTGTAGAGATAGGAGTTTTATAATGTAGAGAACATACTAACCTTTATGGTATTTACCACTGAGGCATTACAGGATTGTACCTGCCTCTCAAATTCTATTTACCCTCTATATGTAAGGCATGAACTGCAACTCTCTATCTGCCCTCAATGTATATTGTGGGGTCTATGTATAGTGAAGGGCCTGTCACTGTTGCTTACACTTCTTATGTAATGCAGGGCCTGTCACACTCTACCTGCCCTCCATGTATACTGAAAGGTCTGCCACTCCATGCCATACTTATCATTCATGTTTGATAGTGGGGTCTGTCACTTTGCCTGCCATGTGTAGTGTAAACTTTGTCACTCTGTGTCTTCCCTTTATGTGTTGTGGGGGGCCTGTCACTCTCTACCTGCCCTACATGTATAGCTATTATTATCAACTATAAGTCCTGCATGTCCTCCCAAGACACAAGTGCTAATATGTTTTGAAAAGACTGTGACTTTGAAAAACTAGTTGAGTTGCATGCCTGTTGTCAATTAGAGATGGGTGAATTTGTTAGAGTGGAATGAAATGCTTCTTGAATATTACAACAAACCATATTCTCCAAAATACATATTTCTTGTAATTCACTCCATGGGAATTCAGTAATATGGCAGCCAGCTGTGGCCGCTATTTTGGTGAACTATACAAGGCCCGCAAATTGTGAAATAAATAAATAATGTTCACCTCAATGTTCACCTGTCCCTCCCCCCCCCACAGCCTCCAATGTATGCAGATGACCATCTGGTTCTCAGGGTTTCTTCTTCCACAGTTGCACCCAATGATATTATTATAAAACAGGACTTCCAGCTGTGACCAGGCCTCAGAGGTCACGGGATATTACCGTATATACTGAAGTATAAGCCGAGATTTTCCACCCAGCTTTTAATGCTGAAAGTGCCCCTCTCAACTTATACTCAAGTCAATGTCCCAGGGGGTCGGCGGGGGAGTGGCAGGAGTGGCGGCTGTCACATCATACTCACCCCCTCCTGATGCAGTCTCTGCACTTCCCTGCTTCTCAGATGGTCTCCAGCACCGGAAGCTCTTCCTGTGTTCAGCGGTCACATGGTACCACTCATTAAAGTAAAGAATATGGACGCGCCTCCACTCCCATAGGCGTGGAGCGCATATTCATTACTTTAATGAGCGGTACCATGGGACCGCTGAACACAGGAACAAGCTGTCGGAGAGACCATCAGAGAAGCAGGGACTTGCAGAGACTGCAACAGGAGGAGGAGAGCATGGCAGAGGAGGGTGAGCCATGCCATTCACCTGTCCGCATTCCACTGCCGTGCTGTGCCTTCCATGTCCTCTTGCTGTGACGTTCAGGTCTGAGGGTGCAATGACGTGTTTAGTGTGCACCCTCTGCCTGAACAGTCACTGTAGAGACCCAGAAGACACAGCGGCGTGCAGTGGTGGAACAGGGACAGCGTGAATATCGCAAGTGCCAGGGGCCTGAGCCAGCGGCAACACCGGCTCCTGGCCCCCATAGTTTGCCGGTGTCCCTGCCTGCTCAGGACACTGGTACCTGGCTCCCAGCCACGAGAGGTGAGTATATCATTTTTTTTTTATCACAACAGCAACAGCATATGGGGCATATTATTCTATGGAGCATCTTATGGGGCCATCAACCTTTATGGAGCAGCATATGGGGCATATTATTCTATGGAGCATCTTATGGGGCCATCAACCTTTATGGAGCATTATATGAGGCATATTATTCTATGGAGCATCTTATGGGGCCATCATTAACCTTTTATGCAGCATTATATGGGGCATATTTTAATATGGAGCATCTTATGGGGCCATTATTAACCTTTGTGCAGCATTATATGGGGCATATTTTTGTATGGCGCATCTTATGGGGCCCATCGTGAACTGTATGGAGAATTATATGGGGCTCCTGATTCAATATGGATATTAAAAAACATTTAACCTACTGATGTCTCAATTAATTTTACTTGTATCGGTATCTATTTTTATTTTTGAAATGTATTAGTAGTTGCTGCATTTCCCACCATAGGCTTATACTCGAGTCAATAAGTTTTCCCAGTTTTTGTGTCAAACTTAGGGGTCTCGGCTTATACTGGGGTCGGCTTATACTCGAGTATATACGGTATATATAACATCATGACATCATGATGCACTCTGATATCCAAGACCGCATTGTGGCTGAATGCTTCATTGCAAATTTCCCAGTAAACTCCATGCTGTTTGTCAAATTGGAATCTCACCAGATCCTCTCATCTCTGGTGTTAGTGGTAAACTATTGGTATGTGCTTGTGGCTATGCAACGTACCTTCACTTGTAGGTACAGTGAACCTAGTATTTTTTGGCACACTGCAGTTTGTACTTATGCCTATATAACTGGCACTTATTAGGATATTGTATGCTAAAAATTGCCCATGATGGGAGACAAAAAATGGATTGCAGGGTAATAAAATGGAGGCACTTGTCTTCTCCGATCCACTGTGTCCCTTAATTTGATTTAAAAGTCTACATTGAAGTTTAAATATTGCATTACTTTGTACCTAACATGTATACCTTGGTGGTCTTTTACATATAAATTAGCATAAATATTAGTCAGCATTAATTATCATTGTTGCCTCATGTTTCTAAGTTTTAACCATAGGTAACAACCATTTGGAAACTCATGAATGAGAAGCAATGGTTGAGGTATGTGCTCATACATCCATATGTATATATCCATATAAACGGTGGTCGATGGAGCATGCTACAACATATCAGTTGGCATCGGTCCACTGACAGTGACAGCAACTTTTGCCTATTAATCAGATCTCTTGTGTGAAAGGTTGTGTCAATTCTTAGAAGCCGGCTTGCAAGTCAAGAGATCCCTGTAATACATATTTAAGCCCCCTAGGCTTATATAAATATGAGTGTGGTCACGGCTTGCTAATACAGGCATTGCTCCATGTACAGGTATATAGTTTCAAGTGCAGACATTACATGGAAAAATTAATCATTCACCTTTCAAGGTCCTTGATTAGTTCCTGTTTATTAACAAAACAAAGGTTCTATAGATATTTCTGGTCACGACTTGTGGTACAAAGACTTTCTATCTGAATTCAAGACGCAATTTATAGTGTCACTGAAAGAGACTTCATGGTTTTGTCCCTTTGAACTACTTGTACTCCAGCTATTAATAAAATATGCA
Source organism: Ranitomeya imitator (assembly GCF_032444005.1). Taxonomy (NCBI): domain Eukaryota; kingdom Metazoa; phylum Chordata; class Amphibia; order Anura; family Dendrobatidae; genus Ranitomeya; species Ranitomeya imitator. The sequence goes on along the minus strand of NC_091283.1, from coordinate 608,293,516 downwards.
GCAGCACTAGTCGATTCCATGGTGTTGTTGAATCATAAACAGTGTTAGGTCACTCTCTTCTTATTATCATTCTGTACACAAAGCACAGTCATTACGGCGTTATTGTTCAAAATGTGCAAATCTAACATCAAAGACAATGAATAAAGTATTTTTTGCAGTAATATAATCTGCAATATATTAAACCCCTTAGCAGTGAGAATTTCATATATATATATGATGCACTGATGAATACTTTGCACAATCCACCATGCATTTAAGGTATGGAGTTGGAGCAGTTTCCAATGGTGGGCGGTGGCTGTGTATTACAGCTGACACTCTGCAGCAATGGCCACTATTGGTGCTACCGCAGATCAAGACTGCTTCTCCCCATAGATGCAATGGTCAATTAAAGGGAACCTTTCACCTGAATTTGGCGGGACTGGTTTTGGGTCATATGGGTGGAGTTTTCGGGTGTTTGATTCACCCTTTCCTTACCCGCTTGCTGCATGCTGGCCACAATATTGGATTAAAGTTCATTCTCTGTCCTCGGTAGTACAAGCCTGTGCCCCCCGAGGAAGCATTGTAGCGAAACGCGCGTTGGGGTTGTTTTCCACATCCCCTTTTCCTCATAGTTTGTAAGCTTGCGAGCAGGGCCCTCATTCCTCTTGGTATCTATTTTGAACTGTGATTTCTGTTATGCTGTAATGTCTATTGTCTGTACAAGTCCGCTCTATAATTTGTAAAGCGCTGCGGAATATGTTGGCGTTATATAAATAAAATTATTAATATTATTATTCTAGCTGCAGAAGTCTGGTTTGTAATGCAATGTGTTCAGGTTTGTAAAGGCCCATTTCCAACAACAATCACTTCAGTGTTCTTATGGTATTTTGTGTTTGCTAACTGTGTAAGCTGTAGCTTATGGCCTGTTATATATTAATATCATTTAATATTATTATCAGCCTTGCTGTTTATTAATTTTTAGTATGCCCTTTGGATTGTTTTGACCACCTATTAGACGTGTCACTTGGTGTCACTTTAACCCTATTTTTCTGTTTTTCATGTTTTTTATGTATTTATTTATTAAAATGATGATGAAATTGTATTTTTAATATAATCATGAACAAAATGTATACATTTTTATTGCTCTGTGATCCATTCTTCTGTTTTTGGATTATAATTATTTATTTATGGATGAGCTTATAATTTGAAGCCCCCCCCTTTTTTTGGTTAACACTGCCTAAGTATGTAGCAGTACAGACACAAAGGGCTATTACCTGTATAAAGTGTATGAGAACATGATGCGAGGAACCTGATTATGGTTTAAGGTTTTTTTTTGTTTTAATGGGCCACACAGGGATAGTTAGGTTAATGCGTTGAGGCGGTAGGGCAATCTGAACAAATTAGTTTTTAGGACACGCTTAAAACTGTGGGGATTGGGGATTAATCGAATTAACCTGGATAGTGCATTCCAAAGAATCGGCGCAGCTCGTGTAAAATCTTGGAGATGGGAGTGGGAGGTTCTGATTATTGAGGATGCTAACCTGAGGTCATTAGCGGAGAAGAGGGCACGGGTAGGGTGGTAGACTAAGACCAGAGAGGAGATGTAGGGTGGTGCTGAGCCATGGAGTGTTTGTGGATGAGGGTAGTAGTGTAATGACTGGCACAAGGTAGAGGCATCAATGTAACGGTTGGTGAGGAATATTATGATCCTGGCAGCCTCATTCAGGACAGATTGGAGCGGGGAGAGTTTGGTAAGAGGGAGACTAATAAGTAGAGAGTAACAATAGTCCAGATGAGAATGAATACGTGAAACAGTAAGAGTTTTTGCAGAGTCGAAAGTAAGAAAGAAAAGGGCGAATTCTAGAAATGTTTTTGAGGTGCAGATAAGAAGAGCGAGCCAGTGATCGGATGTGGGGGGTGAATGAAAGCTCGGAATCAAGTATGACCCCGAGTGTTATGACCTGGTGGTAAGGACAATAATGGACCTGGTGGTTAAGAGCACACGGAATGACCTGATAGTTACTAATAATATAGGACGAGCTCTGAGACGTGGGAACTCTGCTGACCGCAATCCCTAAGGCTATGTTCACACTTTGCGGATTCCACTGCGGATTTTTCCGCAGCAGAATTCCAAAATCTGCAGTGAAAACCCGTTGCGGTTTTTACTGCGGATTTATCGCGGTTTTTACTGCGTTTTCTTCTGCGGATTTTCATCTGCAGTTTTCTATTGGAGCAGGTGAAAATCCGCAGAAAAGAAGTGACATGCTGCGGAATGTAATCTGCAGCGTTTCCGCGCGGATTTTTCTGCAGCATGTGCACAGCGTTTTTTGTTTCCCATAGGTTTACATTGGAATGTAAACTCATGGGAAACTGCTGCGGATCCGCAGCGGTCAAATCCGCTGCGGATCCGCAGCAAAATCCGCAAAGTGTGAACATAGCCTAATCCTATCACACACACTAGAAATAGCCGTGGATTGCTCCTAACGCTCCCTATGCAACTCGACACAGCCTAAGAAACTAGCTAGCCCTAGAGATAGAAAAATAAAGCCTACCTTGCCTCAGAGAAATTCCCCAAAGGAAAAGGCAGCCCCCCACATATAATGACTGTGAGTAAAGATGAAAATTACAAACACAGAGATGAAATAGATTTAGCAAAGTGAGGCCCGACTTACTGAACAGACAGAGGATAGGAAAGGTAACTTTGTGGTCAGCACAAAAAACTACAAAAAGACCACGCAGAGGGTGCAAAAAGACCCTCCGCACCGACTCACGGTGCGGAGGCGCTCCCTCTGCGTCCCAGAGCTTCCAGCAAGCAAGACAAAAATCAAAATAGCAAGCTGGACAGAAAAATAGCAAACCAGAGAAAAACAAGCAGGAACTTAGCTTCTGCTGGGAAGACAGGTCACAAGAACGATCCAGGAGAGAACTAGACCAATACTGGAACATTGACAGGTGGCATGGAGCAATGATCTAAGTGGAGTTAAATAGAGCAGCCAGCTAACGAATTACCCTCGTCACCTGTGGAAGGAAACTCAGAAGCCGCAGCTCCACTCACAACCACCAGAGGAAGCCCATGGACAGAACCAGCCGAAGTACCATTCATGACCACAGGAGGGAGCTTGACAACAGAATTCACAACACCCGAGGCAGCGGGCATGTTGCTTTAGAGTAATGGTGGAACCGCACACGGAGATGGCAATGTCAGGCAAATGTAGGTTAGTAGAGGGAGAAAACACAAGGAGTTCAGTTTTTGACAGGTTCAGTTTCAGATAGAGGGAGGAAATGATGTTAGAGATGGCGGTAAGACAATCACTGGTGTTTTCTAAAAAGGTCAGCGTGATATCAGGAGAAGAAGTGTATAATTGGGTGTCGTCAGTATAGAGATGGTACTGTAAACCAAATCTACTGATTGTTTGTCCAATAGGGGTGGTATAGAAAGAGAAGAGGAGGGGGCCAGAGGACTGATCCTTGAGGAACCCCTACAGTAAGGGGAAGGTGAGAGGAGGAGGAACCAGCAATAGATACACTGAAGGATCGGTCTCCTTCATCAGCATCCCCAGCGCCTGCGCTGTTGGTTTTTTCTCTGGGCATGCGCAGTTGCGCTGCCCTTCGAACTTACAGCGCAGGTGCTGGGGACGCTAATGAAGGAGAGGAGGCGGCTCCCGTGCGCAGAGGCCATGAGTCATGGCTGGGAGGCATTTGGATTAGCCGGGAAAGACCTGCCTCCCTGGCGATTTCACAGGTATGAGGGACAAACTTCAAAAGCGATTATTTCAGCAGTGCCAGGGAGCCTAACTAAAAGAGCCACCTTGTCAGAATGCAGCATTAGTGCAGCACAAGGTGGCTCTTTTAGTTACAAACGTTTGACAGGTTCCCTTTAATTGATTTAGGAATACACTCTATACATTGTTAATGTGGTAAATGACTTTTCTAGCTGCAGATGTCTGGCTTGTAATGCAATATCTTCATAGGTGTATAGAGGCCCATTTCCAACAACCATCACTCCAGTGTTCGTATGGCACTTTGTGTTTGCTAACTGTGTAAGTAGGCTAATGGATGGTTAGCATACCCATGAAAACCTTTCTGGACAAACTTCAAAAGCAATTATTGCAGCAGTGCCAAGGACCCGAACTAAAAGAGCCACCTTGTCAGAATGCAGCATTAGTGCAGCACAAGATGGCTCTTTTAGTTACAAACGCCTGGGGGGTGACAGGTTCCCTTTAATGTTAGCTTCATTAGAAAAAACTGTGCTTTTCTTTAAAAAATAAGGAAATTTCTAAGTGACCCTAAACTTTTGAACGGTAGTGTATAAATCTCAAAAAAGCATAACATTTTTTAGCAGGGTTAAATTTGTCACCGATAAAGTATTGCGTGGACTGGGGTATATTTCTGCAATTTATAAAACTGAAAAAAAGGGTTACATTTTTTTGCAGGCTTACATGTCTTAGCCATACAGTTTAACGTTGTCTGTGGTACAATTCTGTGATAACTAGCACTCCAAAAAAGAGTGAAAAAAAAGTAGCTGGATTATATTTCTCAACCATACACTATTCTGTAGCCTAGGGTAAATTTCTGTGATATTAATTAACTCTGCAAAAAGCATTTAAAAAATTGACTGGATTACAGTTCTCACCTATTAACTATTCCATGGTCTGGGGTACATTTCTGTGATCTATAAAACTGAAAAAAAGCATAAAAAAATTGTGGGCTTAAATTTCTCAGCCTTACAGTTTCTCATGTTCTGTGGTACATTTATGTGACGTCTAACACTCCCCCCAAAAAATAGCTGGATTACATTTCTCACCTATACACTATTCCGTGATCTGAAATAAATTTCTGTGATAATATCTAATACTACAAGAAAGTGTTAAAAAAATTGGCTGGATTACAATTTTCATTCATACACTGTTGTATGGTCTGGGGTACAATTCCTGTCATCTATAAAAAGGAAAAAAGCGTGTTAAAATTTTCCAGTTTTAAATTTATCATCAATGCAGTTTCACTGTGGTAGATTTCAGTGATATCTAATGCTCTAACAAAGCGTAAAAAAATTGGTAGGATTACAGTTCTCACCCTTACACTATTCTGTGGTCTGCAGGCCTAAAGTATTACATCATCTTGGGAACATTTCTATGACATATAACACTCAAAAAAGAGTTTAAAAATTTTGCTGGGTTAAATTTCTCACCCATGCAGTATTAAGCGCTTTGTGGTACATTTATGTAACATATTACACTCCAAAAAAGGGTCAAAAAAATTTTCTGGATTTAATTTGATTGTTATCCATACACTTTTGCATTTTTTTGTTATCATGGTATTGAACTCCCCAAAAATGCTTTGCCTACTGCAGGTGATCAATTTTTTTGTTTTACCAAAAATCAGCTTGGTTTCAAGAGACCAAGCAATTACAAAATGCAGGAAAGGAACTTGGAAGTGGAAGTGTTGATGATTGTGCATGCAGATGCCAAGAACGTGGGGCAGATGCGACTATGCGTGTTGCTGGGGCACAAGAAAATCTGCCATTTATGACACACGGGTTCCTGTCCCACTTTGCAGAGAGGCATGGTACACTCCCTCTGAAGCCAGAGCAGTGTGAATACATGGTCAGTTGGATAGCAGATAATGCTTCCAGCAAGCTTGGCAGCACTACCCAGTCTTCAAAATGGTCCAGTCTCAAGAGCCTACTGTCTGGATCACCCTGACCCTCACCCTGATCCTTCTTCCTCCCACCATGTTGAGTCCCTGAAGACTAGTGATTTCACACTAGGACACAATGAGCTCTTTACAACATAATTTCTTAATTGTCACCTCTCAACTTGCATGCTCTAAGAGGGGCAGTAGAACATACTGTTTAGTGATGCACAAAACTTAGACCATCCACCGCCACAAGAGGATGATGGTGGTGAACGGCAAATTTTGTTTAAGGAGGAAGGTGATGATGAGACACAGTAGCCGCTAACTCTTTTTGTTTTTAAGTCACAAAGTCAGAAGGCCAGGGTGCAGTTGTGGAAGATGAAGTGGTGGATTACAAAGTCACCAACTCAACTTGGGTAGCTGGTATGCAGAGCGAGCCCAGCAGTGCTGAGTGGGAGGGACCGGCAGCACCGAATCAGACAATGACGTGACCAGAGTGTGAAGGCAGGCAAATGTTCCGCAGAGCAGTGACACTCCTGAATTTCTCCATCAAAGTGTTAGGTGTTCCCCAGTCTGGCACTATTTTTAAAGAGAGTTCTGAGACAAACAAAGCGGCCATTTGGAACCTGTATCAAGCCAAGATCAGCAGGTGCCTGACCACTAATAACCTAACTATCACCAGCATGATCAGGCACATGTCATCTAAGCACCTGAATCAGTGGGCCGAACACCAGAGTCCACAATTGGCGCAATCAGGTGACACGACTGCCCTCTCCCCTATGCTTGGTGCTTCCCAATCCCTTGTTCAAAACACCGGCACAGATGCCTCCTGCCCTGCACCTATCCTTGCACATTGTGACTTACCATCATGAGGCAATTCCAATTCCTTTTCCCAGCACAGCGTTCAGCTGTTCCTATCCCAGGCCTTGAAATGAAAGAGAAAGTTTTCGGCCAACCATCCACAGGCCCAAAGGCTAAGCAGACACATTTCCAGACTGCCAGTTGTGGAAATGTTGCTGTTTCGGTATGTTGACATGGATGATTTGTGCCAACTCATGGTGGTAGCCGCCCCTTGGTACTCGATCCCCAGCCTTCACTTTTTCTCCGAGTGTGGTGTCTCCACCTTGTACCAGCACATGTCCAGGTATATTTTCCATGCCCTTGCCAATGCGATTAATGGGATTGTCCACTTAACGATTGACACGTGAACAAGCACTTGTGGCCAGGTACACTATATTTCCCTTTACGACACACTGTGTGAACATCTTCTACTGATGCTAAAACTTGCTGCTCCTACTGAAATCAAGGTTTTCTCCACCTCCTACATCAGTTCCTGCAGTCCCTCCTTCTCCTCCTTATCCTCCAACTCTATTGTGCTATCTCAGAACATGTCATTCATATCTGCCTGAATCTCTGTAGCACTGCTTCAGCCCTGCTATGTGTAGCACAGGCAATTGGATGATCACTAGTGTTGAGCAGTCCGATACTGCAAATATCGGGTATCGGCCGATATTTGCTGTATCGGAATTCCGATACCGAGTTCCGATATTTTTGCGATATAAGAAATCGGAATCGGAAGTGTTCCCAGTCATCTTCGGCGTGTGCGGTGCATATGGTTCCCAGGGTCTTAAGGAGAGGAAACTCTCCTTCAGGCCCTGGGATCCATATTCATGTAAAAAATAAAGAATAAAAATAAAAAATATGGATATACTCACCCCTCCGACGAACCCTGGCTCTCAGCGGTGCAACCGGCAGCCTCCATTCTTAAGAATGCAGTGAGTGAAGGACCTTCGATGACATCACGGTCACGTGAGCGGTCAGGAGACCGGTCACCTGACCGCGACGTCATCGAAGGTCCTTCACTCACTGCATTCTTAGGAACGGTGGCAGACGCTTGCAGCGGTGACAGCCATGGTCCGCCAGAGGGGTGAGTATATCCATATTTTTTAGTTTTATTCTTTATTTTTTACATGAATATGGATCCCAGGGTCTGAAGGAGAGCTTCCTCTCCTTCAGACCCTGGGAACCATCCAGGATCACTTCCAATATTTGTGTCCCATTGACTTGCATTTTTATCGGGTATCGGTATCGGCAATATCCGATTTTTTTTGCATATCGGCCGATACCATCCGATACCGATACCTTTGAATATCGGAAGGTATTGCTCAACACTAGAGTTGAGCGACCTTGACCTTTTTAGAGTCGAGCCGGGTTTTGCGAAACCCGACTATGTCCAAAGTCGGGTCGAGTGAAATCGGCCGATTATGACGTAAAGTCGGGATCGACCGAAACACGAAACCCAATGCAAGTCAATGGGGCAGCATAGTCGGCAGTGAGTGGGGGCCAGGAAAACACCTAGAGTGGCCATTTTAATGTCAAAACCATCCATTCTTCTTAATGAAGCTTGTCAAGCGTAATTTACCTTATAATAATTGGAAGGCATTTGAAATTGGGGGTCATTTGGCTAAAGTTGTGGGGGGTAGGGCTGGTTCAAGTAATTAGTGGGCCCAGGAAATCTGGACCACGTCACGGCAGTGGAGCAGGGAGAGGTAAGTATTTCAACTTTGCAAGTGCTGTGAACCTGAGCAAGCAGGGGGGGCCCACTCGTTGGCATTGGCACTGGCACAGGGCCCCTCAAAGTACAGCGGTGTGTTTGCACGGCGGGGGCGCCTCCCACCGGCAGCAACACTTTTGCGTACTATGAGAGGCCCTGTGCCAGTGACGTCGCCAACTAGTATTCCTCCCCCCACCTGATGAAGGAACCTGCACTTTCATCTGCACCTTCCTCTTTGTCCCCGTGTAAGGTGGTATGGTATGCGGGAAGAGCAACCTGACTTTCAGCAGGGTCACAATGTTGTTGTGTAGCGTGCACGGGGAATGTTGCGTTATGGGTCAATGTACCAGCAGACTCATCTATCACTGGCTGGGCAATGGGCACGATGAAGTGGAAACACAGATATAGGCCCAAAGAAGAAAGTGGGCTAAATGCAGTTCAAAATTGGTAACACAGGAATAACCAGGGGGCATTGCAGTGGAGGACAACTGGAATGAGAGGCTGACACAGAGAGTAGGGCCAAATCAGTAAGTAGTCGAAATGCAGTTCAAAATTGGCAACCGTAGTAAACAGGCGGCACAGCTTTGTTCAGTGGAGGAGAACAGCAAGGAGTGGCAGACACCGATAGTAGGCCCCAAACCAACTAGTACGCCAAATGCAGTTGTTCCATTTAACCACAATTTAATGAGAGCCTGAAGATAGAAGCTCAGGAAAGGCAACCTGGGGAACACCTTGGAGTGTAACACACCATCTCTCTCCACCCCATACCCATTTTGTATGGCCTAATGCAGTGTACTTTTCTACAACTACTAAACGAGAGTCGGAAGACCGAAGCAATGGCAAGGAAACCTGGGGAACACCTTAGAGTGTAACACACCCTCTCTCTACACCCCATACCCAATTTGAAGGCCTAATGCAGTGTAGTTTCCAAGAACTACTAAACGAGAGCCGGAAGATCGAAGCTCAGGAAAGGCAACCTGGGGAACACCTTGGAGTGTAACACACCCTCTCGCTACACCCCATACCCAATTTGAAGGCCTAATGCAGCGTAGTTTCCAACAACTACTAAACGAGAGCCGGAAGATCGAAGCTCAGGAAAGGCAACCTGGGGAACACCTTGGAGTGGAACACACCATCTCTCTACACCCCATACCCAATTTGAAGGCCTAATGCAGAGTAGTTTCCAAGAACTACTAAACGAGAGCCGGAAGATCGAAGCTCAGGAAAGGCAACCTGGGGAACACCTTGGAGTGTAACACAACGTCTCTCTACACGACGGAAGGGCTGATTCTTAGGAAGGAAGGCTGTTGGAAATAAGCATTGCGCGTCCGAGGGTGATTATATTCTTATTAGGTATATACTCACCCTCGGACGCGCCCTGCTTCTTTATTTGGAATGAATGTTTATTTGCAATGTGGTGTTGACTTTCTCTATTATTTTGGTAATTAATGATTTTATTATTTTCATTATTTTGCATCTTCTCGGCAATAATATAAAGAAGACGCGACAGGACAACACTCGGTGGATGCCATATGTGTGTTTTCAATTTAAAAAAACTTTCAGTTAACTACTTGCAGGAGAAAGTAATTGTAGCTGGTGGCCATTTTTAGTACTGTACCAGATTAGAGTTGTGTGTTTGTTTTTAATGTTAAAATGTCTGCATTTGATATCTCACCAGTATTTTCTTTTTTATAAGCAAAATACTTATTTTTATATTTTCTGATGTTGGTTCCAGGGGTACACGGCCAGCAGTGCCCTGGTCAGTGTAGTAGTAGTTGAAAGAATGGACCGCAGACAGGCATCGAAGGCCTAAAATAATAACACATGGCTGTAGGCAATTTTAAATTGGTTCCAGGGGTACACGGACAGCAGTGGTGTGGTCAGTGGAGGCCTAGTGGAAGGAGTGACCGCAGACAGGCATCGAAGGCCTAAAATAATAACACATGGCTGTAGGCAATTTTAAATTGGTTCCAGGGGTACACGGGCAGCAGTGACCTGGTCAGTGTAGTAGTAGTTGAAAGAATGGACCGCAGACAGGCATCGAAGGCCTAAAATAAAAAAATTGGGCTGGCTGTAGGCAATTTTAAATTGGTTCCAGGGGTACACGGGCAGCAGTGACCTGGTCAGTGTAGTAGTAGTTGAAAGAATGGACCGCAGACAGGCATCGAAGGCCTAAAATAAAAAAATTGGGCTGGCTGTAGGCAATTTTAAATTGGTTCCAGGGGTACACGGGCAGCAGTGACCTGGTCAGTGTAGTAGTAGTTGAAAGAATGGACCGCAGACAGGCATCGAAGGCCTAAAATAAAAAAATTGGGCTGGCTGTAGGCAATTTTAAATTGGTTCCAGGGGTACACGGGCAGCAGTGACCTGGTCAGTGTAGTAGTAGTTGAAAGAATGGACCGCAGACAGGCATCGAAGGCCTAAAATAAAAAAATTGGGCTGGCTGTAGGCAATTTTAAATTGGTTCCAGGGGTACACGGGCAGCAGTGGTGTGGTCAGTGGAGGCCTAGTGGAAGGAGTGACCGCAGACAGGCATCGAAGGCCTAAAATAATAACACATGGCTGTAGGCAATTTTAAATTGGTTCCAGGGGTACACGGGCAGCAGTGACCTGGTCAGTGTAGTAGTAGTTGAAAGAATGGACCGCAGACAGGCATCGAAGGCCTAAAATAAAAAAATTGGGCTGGCTGTAGGCAATTTTAAATTGGTTCCAGGGGTACACGGGCAGCAGTGACCTGGTCAGTGTAGTAGTAGTTGAAAGAATGGACCGCAGACAGGCATCGAAGGCCTAACATAACAAACTTGGGCTGGCTGTAGGCACTTTTAAATTGGTTCCAGGGGTACACGGGCAGCAGTGACCTGGTCAGTGTAGTAGTAGTTGAAAGAATGGACCGCAGACAGGCATCGAAGGCCTAAAATAAAAAAATTGGGCTGGCTGTAGGCAATTTTAAATTGGTTCCAGGGGTACACGGGCAGCAGTGACCTGGTCAGTGTAGTAGTAGTTGAAAGAATGGACCGCAGACAGGCATCGAAGGCCTAAAATAAAAAAATTGGGCTGGCTGTAGGCAATTTTAAATTGGTTCCAGGGGTACACGGGCAGCAGTGGTGTGGTCAGTGGAGGCCTAGTGGAAGGAGTGACCGCAGACAGGCATCGAAGGCCTAAAATAATAACACATGGCTGTAGGCAATTTTAAATTGGTTCCAGGGGTACACGGGCAGCAGTGACCTGGTCAGTGTAGTAGTAGTTGAAAGAATGGACCGCAGACAGGCATCGAAGGCCTAAAATAAAAAAATTGGGCTGGCTGTAGGCAATTTTAAATTGGTTCCAGGGGTACACGGGCAGCAGTGACCTGGTCAGTGTAGTAGTAGTTGAAAGAATGGACCGCAGACAGGCATCGAAGGCCTAAAATAAAAAAATTGGGCTGGCTGTAGGCAATTTTAAATTGGTTCCAGGGGTACACGGGCAGCAGTGACCTGGTCAGTGTAGTAGTAGTTGAAAGAATGGACCGCAGACAGGCATCGAAGGCCTAAAATAAAAAAATTGGGCTGGCTGTAGGCAATTTTAAATTGGTTCCAGGGGTACACGGGCAGCAGTGACCTGGTCAGTGTAGTAGTAGTTGAAAGAATGGACCGCAGACAGGCATCGAAGGCCTAAAATAAAAAAATTGGGCTGGCTGTAGGCAATTTTAAATTGGTTCCAGGGGTACACGGGCAGCAGTGACCTGGTCAGTGTAGTAGTAGTTGAAAGAATGGACCGCAGACAGGCATCGAAGGCCTAAAATAAAAAAATTGGGCTGGCTGTAGGCAATTTTAAATTGGTTCCAGGGGTACACGGGCAGCAGTGACCTGGTCAGTGTAGTAGTAGTTGAAAGAATGGACCGCAGACAGGCATCGAAGGCCTAAAATAAAAAAATTGGGCTGGCTGTAGGCAATTTTAAATTGGTTCCAGGGGTACACGGGCAGCAGTGGTGTGGTCAGTGGAGGCCTAGTGGAAGGAGTGACCGCAGACAGGCATCGAAGGCCTAAAATAATAACACATGGCTGTAGGCAATTTTAAATTGGTTCCAGGGGTACACGGGCAGCAGTGACCTGGTCAGTGTAGTAGTAGTTGAAAGAATGGACCGCAGACAGGCATCGAAGGCCTAAAATAAAAAAATTGGGCTGGCTGTAGGCAATTTTAAATTGGTTCCAGGGGTACACGGGCAGCAGTGACCTGGTCAGTGTAGTAGTAGTTGAAAGAATGGACCGCAGACAGGCATCGAAGGCCTAACATAACAAACTTGGGCTGGCTGTAGGCACTTTTAAATTGGTTCCAGGGGTACACGGGCAGCAGTGACCTGGTCAGTGTAGTAGTAGTTGAAAGAATGGACCGCAGACAGGCATCGAAGGCCTAAAATAAAAAAATTGGGCTGGCTGTAGGCACTTTTAAATTGGTTCCAGGGGTACACGGGCAGCAGTGACCTGGTCAGTGTAGTAGTAGTTGAAAGAATGGACCGCAGACAGGCATCGAAGGCCTAAAATAAAAAAATTGGGCTGGCTGTAGGCAATTTTAAATTGGTTCCAGGGGTACACGGGCAGCAGTGACCTGGTCAGTGTAGTAGTAGTTGAAAGAATGGACCGCAGACAGGCATCGAAGGCCTAAAATAAAAAAATTGGGCTGGCTGTAGGCAATTTTAAATTGGTTCCAGGGGTACACGGGCAGCAGTGGTGTGGTCAGTGGAGGCCTAGTGGAAGGAGTGACCGCAGACAGGCATCGAAGGCCTAAAATAATAACACATGGCTGTAGGCACTTTTAAATTGGTTCCAGGGGTACACGGGCAGCAGTGGTCTGGTCAGTGGAAGTCTAGTGGAAGGAGTGACCGCAGACAGGCTTCGAAGGCCTAACATAACAAAATTGGGCTGGCTGTAGGCACTTTAAATTGGTTCCAGGGGTACATGGGCAGCAGTGTATGGTCAGTGGAAGTCTAGTGGAAGGAGTGACGGCAGACAGTCTTCGAAGGCCTAACATAACAAAATTGGGCTGACTGTAGGCACTTTTAAATTGGTTCCAGGGTAACACGGCCAGCAGTGGCCTGGTCAGTGTAGTAGTTGTAGAAAGAAGGGACCGCAGACAGGCTTCGAAGGCCTAACATAACAAAAATGTCAAAACAATGGTATTGTCAGTGCCAGGCATTGAACGATGTCAGCGGCTAGACTACACATTGGTGAAGCTGTGAGAGATAATTTTGCTAGTGGTAGAGCACTGTTTGAGCTGGGGGGGGGAACTGTCTTGTGGCCGGCGGTACAGGCACAGGGCCCCTCATATTACAACGGTGTGTCTGACGTTGGGTGCGCACCACCACCGCCAGAGACACTTTATTGTACTATGAGGGACCCAGTGGCAGTGCCGTCGACCAAAAGCGGCCACACCCACCTCTTCAGACAAACAGCACTCTCAAGGGTCCAAGCGCAAAGTGGCGATAGCACGGCCCCGTGTGGGGAGTTTGGCCATTTCGTGAGGTGGAAACATGTCGTATGCTGGACAATCAGGTGAAGAAAATTACGAGATTGGAAAAGTCATTCAGAATAGTCCACAGGCAAGACCTTTTCATAGGAAAGCTAGGTGTCAGCCGGGCAGGGTGGGGCAAAAGATTTTGAAATCCAGTTGTGGTTCATTTTAATGAAGGTTAGATCATCTACATTTTGGGTAGCCAGACGAGTCCTTTTTTCTGTTAGTATTGAACCTGCAGCACTGAATACTCTTTCTGATAGGACACTAGCTGCCGGGCAAGCAAGCTCCTGCAATGCATATTCTGCCAATTCTGGCCAGGTGTCTAATTTGGATGCCCAGTAATCAAATGGGAATGACGGTTGAGGGAGAACGTCGATAAGGGATGAAAAATAGTTTGTAACCATACTGGACAAATGTTGTCTCCTGTCACTTTGAATTGATGCTGCAGTACCTGTCCTGTCTGCGGTCATAGAAAAATCACTCCACAACCTGGTCAGAAAACCCCTCTGTCCAACGCCACTTCTGATTTCTGCCCCTCTAACACCTCTGGTCTGCTGGCCCCTGGAGCTCGTGTGAGAACGATCACGGGCGCTGTGTGCAGGGAATGCCAGAAGCAAACGGTCAACAAGAGTTGATTGTTTTGTTGCTAATATTAGTTCCAAGTTCTCATGTGGCATAATATTTTGCAATTTGCCTTTATAGCGAGGATCAAGGAGGCAGGCCAACCAGTAATCGTCATCGTTCATCATTTTTGTAATGCGTGTGTCCCTTTTGAGGATACGCAAGGCATAATCCGCCATGTGGGCCAAAGTTCCCGTTGTCAAATCTGCGGTTGTGCTTGGTTGAGGGGCAGTTGCAGGCAAATCTACGTCACTTGTGTCCCTCAAAAAACCAGAACCCGGCCTTGCCACGCCACCAATTTCCCGTGCCCCCGGGAAAGCTTCCTCATTAAAAATATACTCATCCCCATCATCCTCCTCATCCTCCACCTCCTCTTCGCCCGGTACCTCGTCATGTACACTGCCCTGACCAGACAATCGCTGACTGTCATCAAGGCTTTCCTCTTCCTCTGGTGCAGACGCCTGATCCTTTATGTGCGTCAAACTTTGCATCAGCAGACGCATTAGGGGGATGCTCATGCTTATTATGGCGTTGTCTGCACTAACCAGCCGTGTGCATTCCTCAAAACACTGAAGGACTTGACACATGTCTTGAATCTTCGACCACTGCACACCTGACAACTCCATGTCTGCCATCCTACTGCCTGCCCGTGTATGTGTATCCTCCCACAAAAACATAACAGCCCGCCTCTGTTCGCACAGTCTCTGAAGCATGTGCAGTGTTGAGTTCCACCTTGTTGCAACGTCTATGATTAGGCGATGCTGGGGAAGGTTCAAAGAACGCTGATAGGTCTGCATACGGCTGGAGTGTACAGGCGAACGGCGGATATGTGCGCAAAGTCCACGCACTTTGAGGAGCAGGTCGGATAACCCCGGATAACTTTTCAGGAAGCACTGCACCACCAGGTTTAAGGTGTGAGCCAGGCAAGGAATGTGTTTCAGTTGGGAAAGGGAGATGGCAGCCATGAAATTCCTTCCGTTATCACTCACTACCTTGCCTGCCTCAAGATCTACAGTGCCCAGCCACGACTGCGTTTCTTGCTGCAAGAACTCGGACAGAACTTCCGCGGTGTGTCTATTGTCGCCCAAACACTTCATAGCCAATACAGCCTGCTGACGTATGCCAGTAGCTGCCCCATAATGGGAGACCTGGTGTGCAACAGTGGCAGGTGCGGATGGAGTGTTTGTGCGACTGCGGTCTGTGGACGAGCTCTTGCTTCTGCAGGAGGACGAGGAGGAGGAGGAGGAGGGGGTGCGAACGGCTACAGACAACTGTTTACTAGACCGTGGGCTAGGCAGAACTGTCCCAAACTTGCTGTCCCCTGTGGACCCTGAATCCACCACATTTACCCAGTGTGCCGTGATGGACACGTAACGTCCCTGGCCATGCCTACTGGTCCATGCATCTGTTGTCAGGTGCACCTTTGTGCTCACAGATTGCCTGAGTGCATGGACGATGCGCTCTTTAACATGCTGGTGGAGGGCTGGGATGGCTTTTCTGGAAAAAAAGTGTCGACTGGGTAGCTCGTAGCGTGGTACAGCGTAGTCCATCAGGTCTTTGAAAGCTTCGCTTTCAACTAACCGGTAGGGCATCATCTCTAACGAGATTAGTCTAGCTATGTGGGCGTTCAAACCCTGTGTACGCGGATGCGAGGCTAAGTATTTCCTTTTTCTAACCATAGTCTCATGTAGGGTGAGCTGGACTGGAGAGCTGGAGATCGTGGAACTAGCGGGGGTGCCGGTGGACATGGCAGACTGAGAGACGGTGGGAGATGGTATTGTTGCCGCCGGTGCCCTAGATGCAGTGTTTCCTACTACGAAACTGGTGATTCCCTGACCCTGACTGCTTTGGCCTGGCAAAGATACCTGCACAGATACAGCAGGTGGTGCGCTAAATGGTGGTCCTACACTGCCGGAAGGGATGTTGCGTTGATGACTAGCTTCATTGGCCGAGGGTGCAACAACCTTAAGGGACGTTTGGTAGTTAGTCCAAGCTTTCAAATGCATGGTGGTTAAATGTCTATGCATGCAACTAGTATTGAGACTTTTCAGATTCTGACCTCTGCTTAAGGAAGTAGAACATTTTTGACAGATGACTTTGCGCTGATCAATTGGATGTTGTTTAAAAAAATGCCAGACTGCACTCTTTCTAGCATCGGATACCTTTTCAGGCATTGCAGACTGAGCTTTAACCGGATGGCCACGCTGTCCTCCACCAGGTTTTGGCTTTGCCACGCGTTTTGGGCAAGATACGGGCCCGGCAGATGGAACCTGTGGCGATGTTGATGCCTGCTGCGGCCCCTCCTCCTCCTCTGCTTCAGAACTGCTGCCGCCTGCACCCTGTTCCCCCAATGGCTGCCAATCGGGGTCAAGAACTGGGTCATCTAATAACTCTTCTTGTACCTCCTGCGCAACTTCGTCTGTGTCACCGTGTCGTTCGGTGGTATAGCGTTCGTGATGGGGCAACATAGTCTCATCAGGGTCTGATTCTTGATCAGCACCCTGCGAGGGCAATGTTGTGGTCTGAGTCAAAGGACCAGCATAGTAGTCTGGCTGTGGCTGTGCGTCAGTGCACTCCATGTCAGATTCAATTTGTAATGGGCATGGACTGTTAACTGCTTCACTTTCTAAGCCAGGGACGGTATGTGTAAAGAGCTCCATGGAGTAACCCGTTGTGTCGCCTGCTGCATTCTTCTCTGTTGTTGTTTTTGCTGAAGAGGACAAGGAAGTGACTTGTCCCTGACCGTGAACATCCACTAACGACGCGCTGCTTTTACTTTTACCAGTTTCACGAGATGAGGCAAAAGAGCTAGAGGCTGAGTCAGCAAGATAAGCCAAAACTTGCTCTTGCTGCTCCGGCTTTAAAAGCGGTTTTCCTAATCCCAGAAAAGGGAGCGTTCGAGGCCTTGTGTAGCCGGACGACGAACCTGGCTCCACAGCTCCAGACTTAGGTGCAATATTTTTTCCCCCACGACCACCTGATGCTCCACCACTACCACTACCCTCATTACCAGCTGACAATGAACGCCCCCGGCCACGACCTCTTCCACTAGACTTCCTCATTGTTTTAAAAACGTAACCAAACTAACGTTATTTGTTGCAGTCACACAACTTACACGGTGAGCTATAACTTCAGTATGATTTAGCTACCCCTTTACAGGTTGGTGAGACCACAGCGAAAATCAGGCCCAATGTTACACACTCTTTTTTTGGTGGCTGCAAATTAGAGAGATGCCCCACACGCAGGACTGTCACTGAAGCACAAATGTTAATATTAATGTCACACTATTATTTTTTTTTTATTTTTATTTTTTTCAGGAACACTTTAGAAACCCCCCAAAAAAAAAAAAATAGATTTTTGCAGGGAGAATTTAGAAAACAAATGTAACAAACTATATGCTTTCTATGGGCCACTGAGTGAGAGATGACGCACACAGGAATCAGGAGTGGCACACAAGCCCAGAGGCCAATATTTTTCTACCAATGATTGATGGAGTTATTTTCTCTGGTAGATTTTGGAACCCAAATCAAGGAAAAAAAATGTAGGCTTTCTATGGACCACAATTGGAGAGAGAGAGAGAGAGAGATGGCACACCCAGGAGTCAAGACTGGCACACAAGCAGAAAGGCCAATATTAATCTCCCACTGTTTTTTTTGGTTGTTTTTTTTTTTTTTTTTTTCAGGGAGACTTTAGAAAAAAAAATAATAAAAAAAATATGATTTTATCAGGAAGAATTTAGAAACCAAATAAAATAAAATGATTTTTTCAGGGAGAATTTAGAAAACAAATAAAACCAAAAATAGGCGTTCTATGGCCCACTGACTGAGAGATGACGCACCCAGGAGTCAAGACTGGCACACAAGCAGAAAGGCCAATATTAATCTCCCACTGTTTTTTTTGGTTGTTTTTTTTTTTTTTTTTTTCAGGGAGACTTTAGAAAAAAAAATAATAAAAAAAATATGATTTTATCAGGAAGAATTTAGAAACCAAATAAAATAAAATGATTTTTTCAGGGAGAATTTAGAAAACAAATAAAACCAAAAATAGGCGTTCTATGGCCCACTGACTGAGAGATGACGCACCCAGGAGTCAAGACTGGCACACAAGCAGAAAGGCCAATATTAATCTCCCACTGTTTTTTTTGGTTGTTTTTTTTTTTTTTTTTTTCAGGGAGACTTTAGAAAAAAAAATAATAAAAAAAATATGATTTTATCAGGAAGAATTTAGAAACCAAATAAAATAAAATGATTTTTTCAGGGAGAATTTAGAAAACAAATAAAACCAAAAATAGGCGTTCTATGGCCCACTGACTGAGAGAGAGAGAGAGATGGAACGCTTAGTACTGGCACACAAGCCCAAAGGGCAATATTAATCTCCCTTTTTTTTTCCAGGGAGAATTTCTGAAACCCAAAAAAAAAATAAAATAGGCTTTCTATGGCCCACTATTTGTGAGAGAGATGGGACGCTCAGGACTGGCACAGATGGCACGCTCAGGACTGGCACAGAAGCCCAGAGGCCAATATTAATCTCCCTTTTTTTCTGGGAGAATTTATAAAACCAAAAAAATATTTAAATAGGCTTTCTATGGCCCACTATTTGTGAGAGAGATGGCACGCTCAGGACTGGCACAGATGGCACGCTCACAACTGGCACAGAAGCCCAGAGGCCAATATTAATCTCCCTTTTTTTCTGGGAGAATTTATAAAACCAAAAAAATATTTAAATAGGCTTTCTATGGCCCACTATTTGTGAGAGAGATGGCACGCTCAGGACTGGCACAGATGGCACGCTCACAACTGGCACACAAGCCCAGAGGCCAATATTAATCTCCCTTTTTTCAGGGAAAATTTATAAAACCAAAAAAAAAATTAAATAGGCTTTCTATGGCCCACTATTTGTGAGAGAGATGGCACGCTCAGGACTGGCACAGATGGCACGCTCACAACTGGCACACAAGCCCAGAGGCCAATATTAATCTCCCTTTTTTCAGGGAAAATTTATAAAACCAAAAAAAAAATTAAATAGGCTTTCTATGGCCCACTATTTGTGAGAGAGATGGGACGCTCAGGACTGGCACAGATGGCACGCTCAGGACTGGCACAGAAGCCCAGAGGCCAATATTAATCTCCCTTTTTTTCAGGGAGAATTTATAAAACCCAAAAAAAAATAAAATAGGCTTTCTATGGCCCACTATTTGTGAGAGAGATGGCACACTCAGGACTGGCACACAAGCCCAAAGGCCAATATTAATCTCCCACTGTATTTTTATCAGGGAGAATTTATACACCCCACAAAAAAAAATACAGAAAAATGAAAAGGCTTTCTATGGCCCACTATGTGAGAGAGATGGCACACACAGGGATGGCACTCTAGCAGAAATGCCAAATTGCCAATCTTAATCTCCCACCAAAAAAAAAAAAAAAAAAAAAACAGGGAATGTCCTACAATTACTATCTCCCTGCCTGCAGTAATCTCAGCCAGGTATGGCAGGCAGCTACTATCTCCCTGCCTGCAGTAATCTCAGCCAGGTATGGCAGGCAGCAATAAGGAGTGGACTGATGCACAAATGAAATAAAAAGTGTGGACAAACAAAAAAGATAGCTGTGCAGAAAGGAAGGAACAAGAGGATTTGTGCTTTGAAAAAAGCAGTTGGTTTGCACAGCGGCGTACACACAGCAATGCAGCTATCAGGGAGCCTTCTAGGGCAGCCCAATGAGCTACAGCGCTGAGGGGAAAAAAAAAAAAAAAAAAAATTCCACTGTCCCTGCACACCGAGGGTGGTGTTGGACAGTGCAAATCGCTGCAGCACAAGCGGTTTTGTGGTTAATGGACCCTGCCTAACGCTATCCCTGCTTCTGACAAAGCGGCAGCAACCTCTCCCTAAGCTCAGATCAGCAGCAGTAAGATGGCGGTCGGCGGGAACGCCTCTTTATAGCCCCTGTGACGTCGCAGACAGCAAGCCAATCACTGCAATGCCCTTCTCTAAGATGGTGGGGACCAGGACCTATGTCATCACGCTGCCCACACTCTGCGTTTACCTTCATTGGCTGAGAAATGGCGCTTTTCGCGTCATTGAAACGCGACTTTGGCGCGAAAGTCGCGTACCGCATGGCCGACCCCGCACAGGGGTCGGATCGGGTTTCATGAAACCCCGACTTAGCCAAAAGTCGGCGACTTTTGAAAATGTTCGACCCGTTTCGCTCAACCCTACTCAACACTAATAATCACAGCTTATAGTTTCCCTTAGAGACTATTGAAGCCAGTAAAAAGTTAAAAAAAAGTTTTAAAAATATTCAAGTTAAAACAGTTTAAAAAATAAAAATACACATATTTGGTATTGCTGCATTCAGAATCGACCAATTTATCAATATATAAAAATAATTAATATGATAGATAATTGGAGTAATGAGACTAAAAATCAAAATGCCAAAATTAGGTTTTTGGACGTTATATTAAAATGCAATATCAAGTGATCAAAAGATTATATATACCAAAATGGCATCAATAAAAATGTCAGCTCGGCACGCAAAAAATAAGACCTCCCTCATTCCGAGATCACCAAAAATGGAGACAATACAGGTCTCGGAAAATGGCAACACTTTTTTTTTTCAAAATTTCAATTTTTTTTTTTCCACCACTTAAATTAAAAAAAGAACTTATACATGTTTAAAATCTACAAACTCGTAATGAATTGGAGAATCATAATAGCAGGTATATTTTAGCATTTAGTGATCATAGTAAAAAAAAACTATTGTGGAATTGCACTTTTTATGCAATTTCACTGCATTTTTATTTTTTTCCTGTTTACCAGTACACTATATGGTAAAACAAATGGTGCAATTCAAAACTAGAACTCATCCAGTAAAAAACAAGACCTCATATGGCCATACTGATGTACAATTTTAAAAGTTATGGGTGAAAGTGGTGAAAGGGTTAAACAATATGTAAAAAAAATGGTTATTGCTCCCATTTTCTGAGACTTATAACTATTTTTCTGAAGATAAAGCTTTTTTAGAACACATCATGCATATGAGACTTACATGGCGCAGGAAGCCAAATACAGTGTGGGAAATAACTATTTGATCCCTTGCTGATTTTGTAAGTTTGCCCACTGACAAAGACATGAACTGTCTATAATTTTAAGAGTACGTTAATTTTAACATTGAGAGATAGAATATCAAAAATAATATTCAGAAAATCACATTGCATAAACTATATAAATGTATACACATTTTGCAGTGAGAAATAAGTATTTGATAAGTATTTGATCCCCTACCAACCATTAAGAGTTCTGGCTCCTACAGACCAGTTAGACGCTCCTAATCAACTTGTTACATGAATTAAAGACAGCTGTCTTACATAGTCACCATTATAAAAGACTCCTGTTCACAGACTTTATTAATCTGTCAGACTCTAACCTCTACAACATGAGCAATACCATAAGAGCTTTCTAAAGATGTCAGGGACAAGATCATAGACCTACAAAAAGACGGAATGTGCTACAAAACCATACGTAAGACACTGGGTGAGAAGGAGACAACTGTTGGTGCAATAGTAAGAAAATGGAAAAAATACAAAATGACTGTCAATCGACATCGATATTGGGCACCATGCAAAATCTCACCTTGGGTATCCATGATCATGAGGAAGGTGAGAGATCAGCCTATAACTACACAGGGGGAACTTGTTAATGATCTCAAGTCAGATGGGATCACAGTCACCATGAAAACCATTGGTAACACATTACGCCGTAAAGGTTTAAAATCCTGCAGTGCCCACAAGGTCCCCCTGCTCAAGAAGGCACATGTGCAGGCCCATCTAAAGTTTCCCAATGAACACCTGGATGATTCTGTGAGTGATTGGGAGGAGGTGCTGTGGTCAGATGAGACAAAAATTGAGCTCTTTGGCATTCACTCAACTCGCCGTGTTTGGAGGAAGAGAAATGCTGCCTGTGACCCAAAGAACACCATCCCCACTGTCAAGCATGGAGGTGCAAACATGTTTTGGGAGTGTTTCTCTGCTTAGGGAACAGGACTACTTCACTGCATCAATGGGGGAATGGATGGAGCCATGTACCATAAAATCCTGAGTTACAACCTCCTTCCCTCCACCTGGACAATACAAATGGGTGGTGGCTGGGTCTTCAAGCAAGACAATGACCCAAAACATACTGCCAAGTCAACAAAGGAGTGGCTGAAAAAGAAGCACATTAAGGTCATGGAGTAGGCTAGGTAGTCTCAAGAACTTAAGGATGGAGTTGAAGCTCTGAGTTGACAAGCGACAGCCTCAAAATCTTAATGATTTAGAGATGATCTGCAAAGATAGGTGGACCAAAACTGCTCCTGACATGTGCAAACCTCATCATCAACTACAAAAAACTTCTGACTGCTGTGCTTGCCAACAAGGGTTTTGCCGCCAAGTATTAAGTCTTGTTTGCCAGAAGGATCAAATACTAATTTCCAACTGCAAAATGCAAATAAATTTATATAATTTATACATTGTGATTTTCTGGATTTTATTTTTGATTTTCTATCTCTCAATGTTAAATAAACCTACCCTTAAAATTATAGACGGTTCATGCCTTCTTCAGTGGGCAAACTTACAAAATCAGCAATGGATCAAATACTTATTTCCCTCACTGCATATATGATGGAACAGCCAAAGAGGACTCAGATAGGATAGAAAGTACAAAGAAACAGATGGTATTCAAGGGAAAAGAAAGCAGTCACTAGGGAGCGCTGTGAGGGTCACAGTTAAAATTCAAAGCAAAAGGTCCACCGCAGCTCCAGCCGTTAACCTTCTAGGAGGATACAAAATGCAGTAAAGAATAGTAATAACAGTCCTAGGAGCACTGTAAATGAGACCAAAACAAGGATTTTAGTGTTGAACCACAACGCGTTTCAACGGTTAAACTGTCTTCATCAGGTAGAAGTTTTTTAATGGAGAGCAGGAAGGGGTATTTAAACAAGCCGTCTGGCTGCTGGTAAGCTTGTTTTTATTGTCGCTTCGTAGACGATCTCTTTTTAATTTGGATAGGCACTGAATTGGAAGCCCTTGAATTTGTTCACAGTCTCAACTCTAATTCTTGGGGTCTTGCCTTTACAGCTAATTTCTCACGCTCCTGAATTCAATTTTTAGATCTAATGGACATGGTACATGTTGACACTGAGGGCTGTTTCTCCACCACTACACACTTCAAAAAGGTGGATGTGAATAGTTACTTGAATTTTAATAGTGGACACCTTCCCAAATGGATCCGTAACATCCCGTATGGGCAGAATTGGTACATAAGAAAAAATTGCACAAGAGACAAGGATTTTTTTGAAGAGGCCAACTTAGAGCAACGTTTTTTACAAAAAGGATACCTTAAAAACTGGTTCAAGATGCCCTTTCTAAAACAGGAAAATTGTCTCAATATGAATGTATACAGAAAATTAAAAGTAAAACTAGTAGGGGTGCTAAATCGGTGACCTCTGAATTTGCCAAGTGGAGCTTGGTTACAACTTTTAATCAATCTCATGCTACTATCCAAAGACTTTTGAAAAAATATTGGTTCATATTGGAAGGTGACCCAATATTCTCAGGTCACATTCCTACCAACCCCAGAATAATTTATAGGCAGAATTGCACCCTCCGCAACCTAGTTGCACCCAGCAATACAGTTATTAGCCACAGTGCCATATCCAGATCTGCAAAATGTCTGTGTTGTAACTCCATCAAAAATGGTGTTAAAGAATTCACATCCAATACTACTAATATTAATTACAGAATCAACTACCATGTTAACTGTCAATCCTCATTTGTAGTATATCTAATAGAATGCGGATGTGGGCTCCAATATGTTGGATGGACTATACAGACCATGCACGTAAGACTGAACAAGCATAGCCAAAATATTAGGAATAGTTTTATGTTGCATAGCCTATCAAAGCATTTTTTAACCAAGCACCAAAAAAATTTAGAATCTCTTAAACTAATGATTATAGATTTTATACCAGACAATGTATCTGATCGATATGGGAGCTTGATTAATAGGGAAAGTTTCTGGGTTTTTAAGTTGGGGACTCTGGCGCCTGATGGGTTAAATCTTACCATTAAAGTGATCTCTCTGTTTTTAAGTCGTTTTTAAAGTGTTTTTATAGTGTCATTTTATTATATGTTGTCTTATTTCTGCTTTTTATCATGTTTTATATTTTAATCAGGTCTAGGGGCTTTATTTAATCTTTTTTATATATACATAGTTTTGTTCCTATTGTGTTTTTACCATGTGACCTTGCTATTTTATCATGTTACTTGTTCTTATCATGTGACCTGCTGACTGTGAATTTTATTGGTTGCTATTTGTTTAAATACCCCTTCCTGCTCTCCATTAATAAACTTCCACCTGATGAAGACGGTTTAACCATTGAAACGCGTTGCGGTTCAACACTAAAATCCTTGTTTTGGTCTGATTTCCAGTGCTCCTAGGACCGTTATTAACTATTCTTTACTGCAAAAAAACAGATGGTGGCTTTGCTGGCAAGAAAGGTGGGCAGCAAAGTAAATATTTTCTTTAACCCAATATTTATCATTCTTTGAGGTCTACTCAGATACCTCAGCAGAATAACGTGCATTAGATTCACATGGATATATTTCACAATGCCAAGCGAATTAGATGGTCAAATTTAAGCCAATTACTTATTGTTAACAAAATCCCATTGTAACTTCGTAGAAATAAAAATGACCAACTAATGCTGTTAGTCACTGTTATTTAGAATATAAGCTTTAGACAGGCCATCAAACAAAACCTTAGTTCCTTTCTTGAAATATTGTCAGGCATACTCTTACAATATCCAATTTCAGCAAAAATATTTTAACTCAGTGTGCTATGTATGCGAATCCAGCAGAAATGAACTTTTTATTTGTGGCAGCTTGAACAGTTGTCCTTTTCAACATGTTCTTTGTTTTCTTTTAACAATCACTGTTTCGTGATCGGAAATGCTACAATTATATGGTAGAGAACTCCACGTACGTGTAGTACCTACATGATTTGTAATGAACAAAAAAACATTATGTGTTCATTGAAATGAAGTCTCGTTGCAGGAGTCAATAATTCTCAATGGGTTCCTACAAAAGTTGGACAATTATTCTACAGGGAAACGTGCAAGATTTATTTTTATTTTCAGCTTAACAACATCTATTGATTTCATTGATTTCCTTCTAGCCTGTGTTATGTTATGGAGAAAGAGACTTTATTGCATACTATTGATTAATGTGTGGGAATCCTGCTGCTACCATGAATGAATGGCTTTTTGATATAGCTACAATGGAAAAACTTGGAATTTATTCCTTCAACATAGTGTTAAAGCATTATAGCTAGTATAGGGATATTTATCATTTCATTGCTGGATCCTTCTTCTACCAATATGTTGTGCACAGTTCCTAGAGAGAAGATGATACCCATTAAAAGAAACAAGAAC
Organism: Ranitomeya imitator; assembly: GCF_032444005.1. Classification (NCBI taxonomy): domain Eukaryota; kingdom Metazoa; phylum Chordata; class Amphibia; order Anura; family Dendrobatidae; genus Ranitomeya; species Ranitomeya imitator. Next base: position 608,267,779 of record NC_091283.1, on the reverse strand, counting down.
ACTTGATTGATTAGGAATGTTTATGTTGAAATCGGATATCTCATGTGACTCAGTGCTGGTTAGACGAAGAAGTTCTAAACCAGCCAAGGCTGCAGTAAAAAGATATGGTCATCAGTGCAATGGTAATCATCACAAAAGGGGAAGAGATGTTTTTAAAAGATGAAGGTGAGGAGCAGGTAGCACAAAGGGGTGAACTACAGCAATGGGCAAGGCAACAGAAAAAAATATAAGGCTAGGTTCACATTGCGTTAGTGCAGTCCATTCAACAAATCCGTTAAACGGACTGCACTAACGCAAGTGCTGACTTTAGCACTGCGCTAGCCCAGATGGAGCATCTGCTAGCTACATTTGCGCTAGCAGTGCGCTCACAGTGACGGACCCGGAAACGCTGCAGCCCGCGTCTCGGGTCCGTCACTCAATGACGGCACATCGCTAGCGCACGCCCATTGTGGGAGTGTGCTAGTGATGCATTCGCCATTGCAAGTTATGGCGGCGTTAATGAACTACGTTACAGCGCGTTATGCTGCGGTGTAACGTAATCCGTTAAACGGGTTCACACAACGCAGTGTGAACCCAGCCTAAGCAAAGGAGAATACACCATGCAAATGTATATGGTACTCATTATGGCCTTAAACCTGACCACAAAGGGCACGTGCCCCCATTTCCCAAGACATGCCCGTGCTATACCTGTTGAGTCTATGAGACAAACAAAGAAAAACGACGATATAATAGTCACAAAATTTTTTTGGACTAGTATATCGTCAATTTTCCTTGTTTGTCTCTGCTTCATGATAATGGGTCTGGTATAGTCCATTACTAATACACATGAGTAGGGTTGAGCGAAACGGGTCGTTCATTTTCAAAAGTCGCCGACTTTTGGCAAAGTCAGGTTTCATGAAACCCGACCCGACCCCTGTGCGGGGTCGGCCATGCGGTACGCGACTTTCGCGCCAAAGTCGCGTTTCAATGACGCGAAAAGCGCCATTTCTCAGCCAATGAAGGTAAACGCAGAGTGTGGGCAGCGTGATGACATAGGTCCTGGTCCCCACCATCTTAGAGAAGGGCATTGCAGTGATTGGCTTGCTGTCTGCGGCGTCACAGGGGCTATAAAGGGGCGTTCCCGCCGACCGCCATGTTACTGCTGCTGATCTGAGCTTAGGGAGAGGTTGCTGCCGCTTCGTCAGAAGCAGGGATAGCGTTAGGCAGGGTCCATTAACCACCAAACCGCTTGTGCTGTAGCGATTTGCACTGTCCAACACCACCTTCGGTGTGCAGGGACAGTGGAAGCTACATTTTTTTTTTTTTCCTCAGCGCTGTAGCTCATTGGGCTGCCCTAGAAGGCTCCCTGATAGCTGCATTGCTGTGTGTACGCCGCTGTGCAAACCAACTGCTTTTTTCAAAGCACAAATCCTCTTGTTCCTTCCTTTCTGCACAGCTATCTTGTTTGTTTGTCCACACTTTTTATTTAATTTGTGCATCAGTCCACTCCTTATTGCTGCCTGCCATACCTGGCTGAGATTACTGCAGGGAGATAGTAATTGAAGGACAGTTCCTTTTTTTTTTTTTTTTGTGGGAGATTAAGATTGGCATTTTTCCTCTAGAGTGCCATCCCTGTCTGTGCCATCTCTCACTCAGTGGGCCATAGAAAGCCTATTTATTTTTTTGCTTGATTTGGGTTCTAAAATCTACCTGAAAAAATCACTACGTCAATCAGTGGGAGAAAAATATTGGCCTCAGGGCTTGTGTGCCACTCCTGACTCCTGTGTGTGCCATCTCTCAGTCAGTGGGCCATAGAAAGCCTATTTATTTTTTTGCTTGATTTGGGTTCCAAAATCTACCTGAAAAAATCACTACATCAATCAGTGGGAGAAAAATATTGGCCTCAGGGCTTGTGTGCCACTCCTGACTCCTGTGTGCATCATCACTCACTCAGTGGGCCATAGAAAGCCTATTTTTTTTTTTGCTTTATTTGGGTTCTAAATTCTACCTGAAAAAATCAATAAATCAATCAGTGGGAGATTAATATTGGCCTTTGGGCTTGTGTGCCAGTCCTGAGCGTGCCATCTCTCTCACAAATAGTGGGCCATAGAAAGCCTATTTATTTTTTTTTTTTGGTTTTATAAATTCTCCCTGAAAAAAAAAGGGAGATTAATATTGGCCTTTGGGCTTGTGTGCCAGTCCTAAGCGTGCCATCTCTCTCTCTCAGATAGTGGGCCATAGAAAGCCTATTTATTATTTTTTTTATTGGGTTTATAAATTTTCCCTGAAAAAAAAAAAAAAAAGTGGGAGATTAATATTGGCCTCTGGGCTTGTGTGCCAGTCCTGAGCTTGCCATCTCTATCACAAATAGTGGGCCATAGAAAGCCTATTTATTTTTTTTTTATTGTGTTTATAAATTTTCCCTGAAAAAAAAAAAAAAAGTGGGAGATTAATATTGGCCTCTGGGCTTGTGCCAGTCCTGAGCGTGCCATCTCTCTCACAAATAATGGGCCATAGAAAGCCTATTTATTTTTTTGGTTGATTTGGGTTCTAAATTCTACCTGAAAAAATCAATAAATCAATCAGTGGGAGATAAATATTGGCCTCTGGGCTTGTGTGCCACTCCTGACTCCTGTGTGCGTCATCTCTCACTCAGTGGGCCATAGAAAGCCTATTTTTTGTTTTATTTGTTTTCCAAATTCTCCCTGAAGAAATCATTTTATTTTATTTGGTTTCTAAATTCTTCCTCAAAAAATCATTTTTTTTTATTATTTTTATTTCTAAAGTCTCCCTGAAAAAAAAAAAAAAAAATCAAATCAGTGGGAGATTAATATTGCCCTTTCTGCTTGTGTGCCAGTCTTGACTCCTGGGTGTGCCATCTCTCTCTCTCTCTCCAATTGTGGGCCATAGAAAGCCTATTATTTTTTTAGCTTGATTTGGGTTCCAAAATCTACCTGAAAAAATCACTACATCAATCATTGGGAGAACAATATTGGCCTCTGGGCTTGTGTGCCACTCCTGACTCCTGTGTGCGTCATCTCTCACTCAGTGGGCCATAGAAAACCTATTTTTTGTTTTATTTGTTTTCTAAATTCTCCCTGAAGAAATCATTTTATTTTATTTGGTTTCTAAATTCTTCCTGAAAAAATCATTTTTTTTTATTATTTTTTTTTTCTAAAGTCTCCCTGAAAAAAAAAAAAATCAAATCAGTGGGAGATTAATATTGCCCTTTCTGCTTGTGTGCCAGTCTTGACTCCTGGGTGTGCCATCTCTCTCTCTCTCTCCAATTGTGGGCCATAGAAAGCCTATTATTTTTTTAGCTTGATTTGGGTTCCAAAATCTACCTGAAAAAAATCACTACATCAATCATTGGGAGAACAATATTGGCCTCTGGGCTTGTGTGCCAATCCTGACTCCTGTGTGCGTCATCTCTCACTCAGTGGGCCATAGAAAGCCTATTTTTTGTTTTATTTGTTTTCTAAATTCTCCCTGAAGAAATCATTTTATTTTATTTGGTTTCTAAATTCTTCCTGAAAAAATCATTTTTTTTATTATTTTTTTTTTCTAAAGTCTCCCTAAAAAAAAAAAAAAAAAAAAAAATCAGTGGGAGATTAATATTGCCCTTTCTGCTTGTGTGCCAGTCTTGACTCCTGGGTGTGCCATCTCTCTCTCTCTCCAATTGTGGGCCATAGAAAGCCTATTATTTTTGTAGCTTGATTTGGGTTCCAAAATCTACCTGAAAAAATCACTACATCAATCATTGGGATAAAAATATTGGCCTCTGGGCTTGTGTGCCACTCCTGACTCCTGTGTGTGGCATCTCTCACTCAGTGGGGCATAGAAAGCCTTTTTTTTTTTTTTTTTTATTTGGTTTCTAAATTGTCATTGGAAAAATCATTTTATGTTATTTGGTTTCTAAATTCTTCCTGAAAAAATCATTTTATTTTATTTTGTTTCTAAAGTCTCCCTTAAAAAAAAAATAAAAAATAAAAAAAAAACAGTGGGAGATTAATATTTACATTTGTGCTTCAGTGACAGTCCTGCGAGTGTGGCATCTCTCTCATTTGGTGCCACCAAAAACAGAGTGTGTAACATTGTGCCTGATTTTCGTTGTGGTCTCACCCACCTGTAAAGGGGTAGCTAAATCATACTGAAGTTATAGCTCACCGTGTAAGTTGTGTGACAGCAACAAATACCGTTAGTTTGGTTACGTTTTTAAAACAATGAGGAAGTCTGGTGGAAGAGGTCGTGGCCGGGGGCGTTCATTGTCAGCTGGTAATGAGGGTACTGGTAGTGGTGGAGCATCAGGTGGTCGTGGGAAAAAAAATATTGCACCTAAGTCTGGAGCTGTGGAGCCAGGTTCGTCGTCTGGCTACACAAGGCCTCGAACGCTCCCTTTTCTGGGAGTAGGAAAACCGCTTTTAAAGCCGGAGCAGCAAGAGCAAGTTTTGGCTTATCTTGCTGACTCAGCCTCTAGCTCTTTTGCCTCCTCTCGTGAAACTGGTAAATGTAAAAGCAGCGCGTCGTTAGTGGATGTTCACGGTCAGGGACAAGTCGCTTCCTTGTCCTCTTCAGCAAAAACAACAACAGAGAAGAATGCAGCAGGCGACACAACGGGTTACTCCATGGAGCTCTTTACACATACCGTCCCTGGCTTAGAAAGTGAAGCAGTTAACAGTCCATGCCCATTACAAGTTGAATCTGACATGGAGTGCACTGATGCACAGCCACAGCCAGACTACTATGCTGGTCCTTTGACTCAGACCACAACATTGCCCTCGCAGGGTAATGATCAAGAATCAGACCCTGATGAGACTATGTTGCCCCATCACGAACGCTATACCACCGACCGACACGGTGACACAGACGAAGTTGCACACGAGCTACAAGAAGAGGTAATAGATGACCCAGTTCTTGACCCCGATTGGCAGCCATTGGGGGATCAGGGTGCAGGCGGCAGCAGTTCTGAAGCGGAGGAGGAGGGGCCGCAGCAGGCATCAACATCGCAACAGGTTCCATCTGCCGGGCCCGTATCTTGCCCAAAACGCGTGGCAAAGCCAAAACTTGTTGGAGGACAGCGTGGCCATCCGGTTAAAGCTCAGTCTGCAATGCCTGAAAAGGTATCCGATGCTAGAAAGAGTGCAGTCTGGCATTTTTTTAAACAACATCCAATTGATCAGCGCAAAGTCATCTGTCAAAAATGTTCAACTACCTTAAGCAGAGGGCAGAATCTGAAAAGTCTCAATACAAGTTGCATGCATAGACATTTAACCACCATGCATTTGCAAGCTTGGACTAACTACCAAACGTCCCTTAAGGTTGTAGCACCCTCGGCCAATGAAGCTAGTCATCAACGCAACATCCCTTCCGGCAGTGTAGGGCCACCTTTTTCCGCACCACCTGCAATATCTGTACAGGTTTCTTTGCCAGGCCAAAGCAGTCAGGGTCAGGGAATCACCAGTTTCGTAGTAGGAAACACTGCATCTAGAGCACCGGCGGCAACAATACCATCTCCCACCGTCTCTCAGTCTGCCATGTCCACCGGCACCCCCGCTAGTTCCACGATCTCCAGCTCTCCAGTCCAGCTCTCTCTACATGAGACTATGGTTAGAAAAAGGAAGTACTTAGCCTCGCATCCGCGTACACAGGGTTTGAACGCCCACATAGCTAGACTAATCTCGTTAGAGATGATGCCCTACCGGTTAGTTGAAAGCGAAGCTTTCAAAGCCCTGATGGACTACGCTGTACCACGCTACGAGCTACCCAGTCGACAGTCAAACCAGGGATTCAAGCTTGAGGAGGCTAATTTGCATATTCCAGGTGCCTTCTGGGAGAAGCGAAGTCTCCCTAAGCTAGAAGATCGTTGGGTACAGCCGGGACCAGCTGCTTCGAAAGCATCACCAAACCAGGGATTCAAGCTTCAGGAGGCTAATTTGCATATTCCAGGTGCCTTCTGGGAGAAGTGAAGTCTCCCTAAGCTAGAAGATCGTTGGGTACAGCCGGGACCAGCTGCTTCGAAAGCATCACCAAACCAGGGATTCAAGCTTCAGGAGGCTAATTTGCATATTCCAGGTGCCTTCTGGGAGAAGTGAAGTCTCCCTAAGCTAGAAGATCGTTGGGTACAGCCGGGACCAGCTGCTTCGAAAGCATCACCAAACCGCGCGCCGTAATTTTTGCCTGTAGGACATTATTGCAAGAGAGCTTGGCTGAGTAGATTACACAAGAAGGAAAACACACAGCAAGTCAGCAGGATCTAGGAGCAACATGGCAGATGTGACAACCTACATGGTGAGCTGCAGCATGTGCTACATGTTCACAGATCGACCAGAAGAAGAATCCAATTTCACCTGTCAGAAGTGTAGACTAGTGGCCCTTTTAGAAGAAAAGGTGCGGGGTCTGGAAGAAAGAATAGCAACTTTGAAACTCATCAAAGAGAATGAAGACTTTCTAGACAGAACAGAAGCATCTCTACTGGTCACAGAAGGTGCAAAAAGTGTCAGAGAACCTCCAAAAGCAGATGAGTGGAAGCATGTGACCAAAAGAAGCAAGAAGACCATGGAGAAATCACCAACCACACAACTGAAGAACCGATATCAAATCTTTGTAGAGGATGAAGATGGCACACCTAAGAATGAAGCAATACCAGCAAGCAAAAAAGAAAAGGGCACACAGCAACAAGTGACAGCAAAAAGTACAGCCAAGAAGCAACGAAGAGTGGTGGTGGTGGGAGACTCACTACTGAGAGGCACCGAAGCAGCCATCTGCAGACCAGACATAACTGCAAGAGAAGTATGCTGCCTTCCAGGTGCGATGATCAAGGATGTGACCGATAGGATACCAAAGCTCTTCAGCTCCAAGGACGTCCACCCATTTCTTCTGATACATGTTGGCACCAATGACACGGCAAGGAAGGACCTACCGACAATCTGCAAGGACTTTGAAGAGTTGGGGAAGAAGGTAAAGGAACTGAAAGCACAGGTAGTTTTTTCTTCTATCCTTCCAGTAGACGGGCATGGCACCAGGAGATGGAACAGGATCCTTGATGCAAACAACTGGCTAAGACGATGGTGCAGACAACAAGGATTTGGATTCCTGGACCACGGTGTGAATTACTGGTACGATGGACTCCTCGCCAGAGACGGACTACACCTCAACAAACCTGGGAAACACACATTCGCCAGAAGACTCGCTACACTCATCAGGAGGGCGTTAAACTAGAAGAAGAGGGGACGGGAAGAAAAACATTAGACTCGAACAAAGACGACCCAGGAAAACATACTCAGAAGGGAGGTAAGAACATTTCTAAAACAATCCACAGTGAGGAGATTGGAACAAAACAAAATCCCCTAAACTGCATGCTCGCAAACGCCAGAAGCCTGACAAACAAGATGGAAGAACTAGAAGCAGAAATATCTACAGGTAACTTTGACATAGTGGGAATAACCGAGACATGGTTAGATGAAAGCTATGACTGGGCAGTTAACTTACAGGGTTACAGTCTGTTTAGAAAGGATCGTAAAAATCGGAGAGGAGGAGGGGTTTGTCTCTATGTAAAGTCTTGTCTAAAGTCCACTTTAAGGGAGGATATTAGCGAAGGGAATGAGGATGTCGAGTCCATATGGGTTGAAATTCATGGAGGGAAAAATGGTAACAAAATTCTCATTGGGGTCTGTTACAAACCCCCAAATATAACAGAAAGCATGGAAAGTCTACTTCTAAAGCAGATAGATGAAGCTGCAACCCATAATGAGGTCCTGGTTATGGGGGACTTTAACTACCCGGATATTAACTGGGAAACAGAAACCTGTGAAACCCATAAAGGCAACAGGTTTCTGCTAATAACCAAGAAAAATTATCTTTCACAATTGGTGCAGAATCCAACCAGAGGAGCAGCACTTTTAGACCTAATACTATCTAATAGACCTGACAGAATAACAAATCTGCAGGTGGTCGGGCATCTAGGAAATAGCGACCACAATATTGTACAGTTTCACCTGTCTTTCACTAGGGGGACTTGTCAGGGAGTCACAAAAACATTGAACTTTAGGAAGGCAAAGTTTGAACAGCTTAGAGATGCCCTTAATCTGGTAGACTGGGACAATATCCTCAGAAATGAGAATACAGATAATAAATGGGAAATGTTTAAGAACATCCTAAATAGGCAGTGTAAGCGGTTTATACCTTGTGGGAATAAAAGGACTAGAAATAGGAAAAACCCAATGTGGCTAAACAAAGAAGTAAGACAGGCAATTAACAGTAAAAAGAAAGCATTTGCACTACTAAAGCAGGATGGCACCATTGAAGCTCTAAAAAACTATAGGGAGAAAAATACTTTATCTAAAAAACTAATTAAAGCTGCCAAAAAGGAAACAGAGAAGCACATTGCTAAGGAGAGTAAAACTAATCCCAAACTGTTCTTCAACTATATCAATAGTAAAAGAATAAAAACTGAAAATGTAGGCCCCTTAAAAAATAGTGAGGAAAGAATGGTTGTAAATGACGAGGAAAAAGCTAACATATTAAACACCTTCTTCTCCACGGTATTCACGGTGGAAAATGAAATGCTAGGTGAAATCCCAAGAAACAATGAAAACCCTATATTAAGGGTCACCAATCTAACCCAAGAAGAGGTGCGAAACCGGCTAAATAAGATTAAAATAGATAAATCTCCGGGTCCGGATGGCATACACCCACGAGTACTAAGAGAACTAAGTAATGTAATAGATAAACCATTATTTCTTATTTTTAGTGACTCTATAGCGACAGGGTCTGTTCCGCAGGACTGGCGCATAGCAAATGTGGTGCCAATATTCAAAAAGGGCTCTAAAAGTGAACCTGGAAATTATAGGCCAGTAAGTCTAACCTCTATTGTTGGTAAAATATTTGAAGGGTTTCTGAGGGATGTTATTCTGGATTATCTCAATGAGAATAACTGTTTAACTCCATATCAGCATGGGTTTATGAGAAATCGCTCCTGTCAAACCAATCTAATCAGTTTTTATGAAGAGGTAAGCTATAGGCTGGACCACGGTGAGTCATTGGACGTGGTATATCTCGATTTTTCCAAAGCGTTTGATACCGTGCCGCACAAGAGGTTGGTACACAAAATGAGAATGCTTGGTCTGGGGGAAAATGTGTGTAAATGGGTTAGTAACTGGCTTAGTGATAGAAAGCAGAGGGTGGTTATAAATGGTATAGTCTCTAACTGGGTCGCTGTGACCAGTGGGGTACCGCAGGGGTCAGTATTGGGACCTGTTCTCTTCAACATATTCATTAATGATCTGGTAGAAGGTTTACACAGTAAAATATCGATATTTGCAGATGATACAAAACTATGTAAAGCAGTTAATACAAGAGAAGATAGTATTCTGCTACAGATGGATCTGGATAAGTTGGAAACTTGGGCTGAAAGGTGGCAGATGAGGTTTAACAATGATAAATGTAAGGTTATACACATGGGAAGAGGGAATCAATATCACCATTACACACTGAACGGGAAACCACTGGGTAAATCTGACAGGGAGAAGGACTTGGGGATCCTAGTTAATGATAAACTTACCTGGAGCAGCCAGTGCCAGGCAGCAGCTGCCAAGGCAAACAGGATCATGGGGTGCATTAAAAGAGGTCTGGATACACATGATGAGAGCATTATACTGCCTCTGTACAAATCCCTAGTTAGACCGCACATGGAGTACTGTGTCCAGTTTTGGGCACCGGTGCTCAGGAAGGATATAATGGAACTAGAGAGAGTACAAAGGAGGGCAACAAAATTAATAAAGGGGATGGGAGAACTACAATACCCAGATAGATTAGCGAAATTAGGATTATTTAGTCTAGAAAAAAGACGACTGAGGGGCGATCTAATAACCATGTATAAGTATATAAGGGGACAATACAAATATCTCGCTGAGGATCTGTTTATACCAAGGAAGGTGACGGGCACAAGGGGGCATTCTTTGCGTCTGGAGGAGAGAAGGTTTTTCCACCAACATAGAAGAGGATTCTTTACTGTTAGGGCAGTGAGAATCTGGAATTGCTTGCCTGAGGAGGTGGTGATGGCGAACTCAGTCGAGGGGTTCAAGAGAGGCCTGGATGTCTTCCTGGAGCAGAACAATATTGTATCATACAATTATTAGGTTCTGTAGAAGGACGTAGATCTGGGTATTTATTATGATGGAATATAGGCTGAACTGGATGGACAAATGTCTTTTTTCGGCCTTACTAACTATGTTACTATGTTACTTTTTTTTCCAGAAAAGCCATCCCAGCCCTCCACCAGCATGTTAAAGAGCGCATCGTCCATGCACTCAGGCAATCTGTGAGCACAAAGGTGCACCTGACAACAGATGCATGGACCAGTAGGCATGGCCAGGGACAATACGTGTCCATCACGGCACACTGGGTGAATGTTGTGGATGCAGGGTCCACAGGGGACAGCAAGTTTGGGACAGTTCTGCCTAGCCCACGGTCTAGGAAACAGTTGGCTGTAGCCGTTCGCACCCCCTCCTCCTCCTCCTTGTCCTCCTGCAGAATCGAGAGCTCGTCCACAGACCGCAGTCGCACAACCACTCCATCCGCAGCTGCCACTGTTGCACACCAGGTCTCCCATTATGGGGCAGCTACTGGCAAACGTCAGCAGGCTGTATTGGCTATGAAGTGTTTGGGCGACAACAGACACACCGCGGAAGTTCTGTCCGAGTTCTTGCAGAAAGAAACGCAGTCGTGGCTGGGCACTGTAGATCTTGAGGCAGGCAAGGTAGTGAGTGATAACGGAAGGAATTTCATGGCTGCCATCTCCCTTTCCCAACTGAAACACATTCCTTGCCTGGCTCACACCTTAAACCTGGTGGTGCAGTGCTTCCTGAAAAGTTATCCGGGGTTATCCGACCTGCTCCTCAAAGTGCGTGGACTTTGCTCACATATCCGCCGTTCGCCCGTACACTCCAGCCGTATGCAGACCTATCAGCGTTCTTTGAACCTTCCCCAGCATCGCCTAATCATAGACGTTGCAACAAGGTGGAACTCAACACTGCACATGCTTCAGAGACTGTGCGAACAGAGGCGGGCTGTTATGTTTTTGTGGGAGGATACACATACACGTGCAGGCAGTAGGATGGCAGACATGGAGTTGTCAGGTGTGCAGTGGTCGAAGATTCAAGACATGTGTCAAGTCCTTCAGTGTTTTGAGGAATGCACACGACTGGTTAGTGCAGACAACGCCATAATAAGCATGAGCATCCCCCAATGCGTCTGCTGATGCAAAGTTTGACGCACATAAAGGATCAGGCATCTGCAGCTGAGGAAGAGGAAAGCCTTGATGACAGTCAGCCATTGTCTGGCCAGGGCAGTGTACAGGACGAGGTAGCGGGCGAAGAGGAGGAGGAGGACGAGGAGGATGATGGGGATGATTATATTTTTAATGAGGAAGCTTTTCCGGGGCCACTGGAAATTGTTGGCGCGGCAAGGCCGGGTTCTGGTTTTTGGAGGGACACAAGTGACATGGATTTGCCTGAAACTGCCCCTCAACCAAGCACAACCGCAGATTTGAGAACTGGAACTTTGGCCCACATGGCGGATTATGCCTTACGTATCCTCAAAAGGGACACACGCATTACTAAAATGATGAACGATGACGATTACTGGTTGGCCTGCCTCCTTGATCCTCGCTATAAAGGCAAATTGCAAAATATAATGCCACATGAGAACTTGGAACTAATATTAGCAACCAAACAATCAACTCTTGTTGACCGTTTGCTTCTGGCATTCCCTGCACACAGCGCCCGTGATCGTTCTCACACGAGCTGCAGGGGCCAGCAGACCAGAGGTGTTAGAGGGGCAGAAATCAGAAGTGGCGTTGGCCAGAGGGGTTTTCTGACCAGGTTGTGGAGTGATTTTGCTATGACTGCAGACAGGACAGGTACTGCAGCATCAATTCAAAGTGACAGGAGACAACATTTGTCCAGTATGGTTACAAACTATTTTTCATCCCTTATCGACGTTCTCCCTCAACCGTCATTCCCATTTGATTACTGGGCATCCAAATTAGACACCTGGCCAGAATTGGCAGAATATGCATTGCAGGAGCTTGCTTGCCCGGCAGCTTGTGTCCTATCAGAAAGAGTATTCAGTGCTGCAGGTTCAATACTAACAGAAAAAAGGACTCGTCTGGCTACCCAAAATGTAGATGATCTAACCTTCATTAAAATGAACCACAACTGGATTTTGAAATCTTTTGCCCCACCTTGCCCGGCTGACACCTAGCTTTCCTATGAAAAGGTCTTGCCTGTGGACTATTCTGAATGACTTTTCCAATCTCGTAATTTTCTGCACCTGATTGTCCAGCATACGACATGTTTACACCTCACTAAATGGCCAAACTCCCCACACGGGGCCGTGGTATCGCCACTTGGCGCCAGCACCCGTGAGAGTGCTGTTTGTCTGAAGAGGTGCGTGTGCCCGCTTTTGGTCGATGGCACTGCCACTGGGTCCCTCATAGTACAATAAAGTGTCTCTGGCGGTGGTGGTGCGCACCCAACGTCAGACACACCGTTGTAATATGAGGGACCCTGGGCCTGTACCGCCGGCCACAAGACAGTTCCCCCCCCCAGCTCAAACAGTGCTCTACCACTTGCAAAATTATCTCTCACAGCTCCACCAATGTTTAGTCTATGCGCTGACATCCTTCAATGCCTGGCACTGACAATACCATTGTATTGACATTTTTGTTATGTTAGGCCTTCGAAGCCTGTCTGCGGTCCCTCCTTCCACTAGGCCTCCACTGACCATTGTACTGCTGCCCGTGTACCCCTGGAACCAATTTTAAATTGCCAACAGCCCTATTTTTTTATGTTAGGCCTTCGAAGCCTGTCTGCGGTCCCTCCTTCCACTAGGCCTCCACTGACCATTGTACTGCTGCCCGTGTACCCCTGGAACCAATTTTAAATTGCTAACAGCCCTATTTTTTTATGTTAGGCCTTCGAAGCCTGTCTGCGGTCCCTCCTTGCACTAGGCCTCCACTGACCATTGTACTGCTGCCCTTGTACCACTGGAACCAATTTTAAATTGCCAACAGCCTTATTTTTTTATGTTAGGCCTTCGAAGCCTGTCTGCGGTCCCTCCTTCCACTAGGCCTCCACTGACCACACCACTGCTGCCCGTGTACCCCTGGAACCAATTTAAAATTGCCTACAGCCAGCCCAATTTTTTTATTTTAGGCCTTCGATGCCTGTTTGCGGTCACTCCTTCCACTAGGCCTCCACTGACCACACCACTGCTGCACGTGTACCCACGGAACCAATTTAAAATTGCCTACAGCCATGTGTTATTATGTTAGGCCTTCGATGCCTGTCTGCGGTCACTCCTTCCACTAGGCCTCCACTGACCACACCACTGCTGCCCGTGTACCCCTGGAACCAATTTAAAATTGCCTACAGCCAGCCCAATTTTTTTATTTTAGGCCTTCGATGCCTGTTTGCGGTCACTCCTTCCACTAGGCCTCCACTGACCACACCACTGCTGCCCGTGTACCCCTGGAACCAATTTAAAATTGCCTGCAGCCAGCCCAATTTTTTTATTTTAGGCCTTCGATGCCTGTCTGCGGTCCGTTCTTTCTACTACTACTACACTGACCAGGCCACTGCTGCCCGTGTTCCCCTGGAACCAATTTAAAATTGCCTACAGCCATGTGTTATTATGTTAGGCCTTTGATGCCTGTTTGCGGTCACTCCTTCCACTAGGCCTCCACTGACCACACCACTGCTGCCTGTGTTCCCCTTGAACCAATTTAAAATTGCCTACAGCCATCTGTTATTATGTTAGGCCTTCGAAGCGTGTCTGCGTTCCTTCCTTCCAATAGTTCTCCACTGACCAGACCAATGCTGGCCGTGTACCCCTGGAACCCAGCTGAAAGTGCATGTAGCCTCCTTTTTTTCTTTGTTTTATATTTAGAAAGCCCAGATGAACTACGCTGTGCAACGGTTCAAGCTACCCAGTCGACATTTCTTTTGCGAGAAAAGCCATCCCAGCCCTCCACCGCCATGAAAAAGTCTGCATTGTCATAGCACTCAGGCAATCAAACAGTAGAAAGGTGCACCTGACAAGAGACGCATGGACCAGTAGGCATGTCCACAAAAAGTTACGTGTCCATTACTGCGCACTGGGTTAATGTGTTGGATGCATGGTCCACAGGGGACAGCCTACAAAGTCTGTCTGCAGTCCCTAATTCCAATTTTCCTCCGCTGACCACACCACTGCTGCCCGTGTACCCCTGGAACCAATTTTACAGTGTCTACAGCCTAATTTTGTTATGTTAGGCCTACTACGCCTGTCTGCGGTCCCTCCTTCCAATACTCGTCCACTGACCACACCACTGCTGCCCGTGGACCCCTGGAACCTATTTTTAATTGCATAGTGCATCCTTTTTTTAATAGTAGGCGTACAAAGTCTGTCTGCGGTCCACTCTTGAAATTGTCCTCCACTGCCCAGAGCACTGCTGCGTGTGTACCCCTGTAACTTTTTTAAGCTGCAGTGAGCCACATTTTTGGTTTAAGTCCTACTACCTGTGTCTGTCTGCGCCACTCAATTCAGCTGTGTTCCTTTGAAAAAAGCTGAGCGTCAATAGTCTTGCTTTCAGCCTCTAGGAATTTTAAAACTGCATTGGGGGTACAACTTTGGTAGGGCCTACTAACGGTGTCTGCCTCCCCAAGGTGTGCCCCAGGTTTCCTCTCCATTGCTTCGATCTTCATGCTCTCGTTTAGTATTGTTGGAAACTACACTGCATTAGGCCTACAAATTGGGTATGGGGTGTAGAGAGATGGTGTGTTCCACTCCAAGGTGTTCTCCAGGTTGCCTTTCCTGAGCTTCGATCTTCCGGCTCTCGTTTAGTAGTTGTTGGAAACTACACTGCATTAGGCCTACAAATTGGGTATGGGGTGTAGAGAGATGGTGTGTTCCACTCCAAGGTGTTCCCCAGGTTTCCTCTCCATTGCTTCGATCTTCATGCTCTCGTTTAGTATTGTTGGAAACTACACTGCATTAGGCCTACAAATTGGGTATGGGGTGTAGAGAGATGGTGTGTTCCACTCCAAGGTGTTCTCCAGGTTGCCTTTCCTGAGCTTCGATCTTCCGGCTCTCGTTTAGTAGTTGTTGGAAACTACGCTGCATTAGGCCTACAAATTGGGTATGGGATGTAGAGAGATGGTGTGTTCCACTCCAAGGTGTTCCCCAGGTTTCCTCTCCATTGCTTCGATCTTCATGCTCTCGTTTAGTAGTTGTTGGAAACTACACTGCATTAGGCCTACAAATTGGGTATGGGGTGTAGAGAGATGGTGTGTTCCACTGCAAGGTGTTCCCCAGGTTTCCTCTCCATTGCTTCGATCTTCATGCTCTCGTTTAGTAGTTGTTGGAAACTACGCTGCATTAGGCCTACAAATTGGGTATGGGGTGTAGAGAGATGGTGTGTTCCACTCCAAGGTGTTCCCCAGGTTTCCTCTCCATTGCTTCGCTCTTCATGCTCTCGTTTAGTAGTTGTTGGTAACTACACTGCATTAGGCCTACAAATTGGGTATGGGGTGTAGAGAGATGGTGTGTTACACTCCAAGGTGTTCCCCAGGTTTCCTCTCCATTGCTTCGATATTCATGCTCTCGTTTAGTAGTTGTTGGAAACTACACAGCATTAGGCCTACAAATTGGGTATGGGGTGTAGAGAGATGGTGTGTTCCACTCCAAGGTGTTCTCCAGGTTGCCTTTCCTGAGCTTCGATCTTCATGCTCTCGTTTAGTAGTTGTTGGAAACTACGCTGCATTAGGCCTACAAATTGGGTATGGGGTGTAGAGAGATGGTGTGTTACACTCCAAGGTGTTCCCCAGGTTTCCTCTCCATTGCTTCGATCTTCATGCTCTCGTTTAGTAGTTGTTGGAAACTACGCTGCATTAGGCCTACAAATTGGGTATGGGGTGTAGAGAGATGGTGTGTTCCACTCCAAGGTGTTCTCCAGGTTGCCTTTCCTGAGCTTCGATCTTCCGGCTCTCGTTTAGTAGTTGTTGGAAACTACGCTGCATTAGGCCTACAAATTGGGTATGGGGTGTAGAGAGATGGTGTGTTCCACTCCAAGGTGTTCCCTAGATTTCCTCGCCAATGCTTCGATCTTCATGCTCTCATTTAGTAGTGGTTGGAAACTACACTGCATTAGGCCTACAAATTGGGTATGGGGTGTAGAGAGATGGTGTGTTCCACTCCAAGGTGTTCTCCAGGTTTCGCCCACATTGCTTCGGTCTTCCGACTCTCGTTTAGTAGTTGTAGAAAACTACGCTGCATTAGGCCTACAAATTGGGTATGGGGTGTAGAGAGATGGTGTGTTACACTCCAAGGTGTTCTCCAGGTTTCCTCTCCATTGCTTCGATCTTCATGCTCTCGTTTAGTAGTTGTTGGAAACTACGCTGCATTAGGCCTACAAATTGGGTATGGGGTGTAGAGAGATGGTGTGTTACACTCCAAGGTGTTCTCCAGGTTGCCTTTCCTGAGCTTCTATCTTCAGGCTCTCATTAAATTGTGGTTAAATGGAACAACTGCATTTGGCGTACTAGTTGGTTTGGGGCCTACTATCGGTGTCTGCTACTCCTTGCTGTTCTCCTGGTTTCCTGTCCTGATATTCCATTTTCAGGCTCTCGTTAAGTAGTTGTTAATGTTAGACTGCATTTGGCCTACTAGTTGGGTTGGGGCCTACTATCGGTGTCTGCCACTCCTTGCTGTTCTCCTCCACTGAACAAAGCTGTGCCGCCTGTTTACTACGGTTGCCAATTTTGAACTGCATTTCGACTACTTACTGATTTGGGCCTACTCTCTGTGTCAGCCTCTCATTCCAGTTGTCCTCCACTGCAATGCCCCCTGGTTAGTCCTGTGTTACCAATTTTGAACTGCATTTAGCCAACTTTATTCTTTGGGCCTATATCTGTGTTTCCTCCTCATCCTGCCCATTGCCCAGCCAGTGATAGATGAGTCTGCTGGTACATTGACCCATAACGCAAAATTCCCCATGCACGCTACACAGCAAGATTGTGACCCTGCTGAAAGTCAGGTTCCTCTTCCCGCATACCATACCACCTTACACGGGGACAAAGAGGAAGGTGCAGATGAAAGTGCAGGTTCCTTCATCAGGTGGGGGGAGGAATACTAGTTGGCGACGTCACTGGCACAGGGCCTCTCATAGTACGCAAATGTGTTGCTGCCGGTGGGAGGCGCCCCCGCCGTTCAAACACACCGCTGTACTTTGAGGGGCCCTGTGCCAGTGCCAATGCCAACGAGTGGGCCCCCCCTGCTTGCTCAGGATCACAGCACTTGCAAAGTTGAAATACTTACCTCTCCCTGCTCCACTGCCGTGACGTGTTCCAGATTTCCTGGGCCCACTAATTACTTGAACCAGCCCTACCCCCCACAACTTTAGCCAAATGACCCCCAATTTCAAATGCCTTCCAATTATTATAAGGTAAATTACGATTGACAAGCTTCTGTAACAAGAATGGATGTTTTTGCCATTAAAATGGGCAGTGTAGGTGTTTTCCTGGCCTCCACTCACTGCCGACTATGCTCCCCCATTGACTTGCATTGGGTTTCGTGTTTCGGGCGATACCCGACTTTTCGCCATAATCGGCCGATTCCACTCGACTCGACTTCTAAGATAGTCGGGTTTCGCGAAACACGACTCGACTCTAAAAAGGTCAAGGTCGCTCAACCCTACACATGAGTAGTAATATTATAAGTATTCTTAGATATAAACCTATTTATATGACAATTGCTACCATGTGTTTTTGCTGTTTGAGTGTTTTCAATTGAGTCTATGGCTGTATGAAAAATCTCTAATGGGCTTTAGGTACCGTATTTTTAGGACTATAGGATGCACTGGACCATAAGACGCGCCCCAAATTTTCAGAAGGAAATTAGGGAAAAAAATAATGGGGGTCCGTCTTACAGTCTAAATTTAGCTTACCAGAGAAGAGATTGGCACAGGTGGAGGAGTGGTCACAGGTGTCGTTCGGTGGTCCAGGCTGGTGTAGTGGCCTCAACAAAATCCCATCCCAGGCTGGTGTGGTGGTGGTGCTCTGTGCGGTGGTGGTATTCTGTGGGGTGGCTGTGCTCTATGGGGTTGATGTGCTCTGTAGAATGGTGGAGCTCTGTGGGGTGGCTGTGCTCTGTCGGGAGGCAGCACCTCTCTGTGCTGCATGGGGGCTCCACCAGCATTTCACTAAAGCCCGGAAGCCCTCACAGCTCCATTGCTTCGATGTGGTCACCTCTGGGAAAATGGCCACCGAGGCCCGTTCTTGCTCAGATTCAGATCTCGGCAACGAGATCTCAGGGTGAGATCTCAATGCTGAGATCTGAATCTGAGCATGTGCCACACTGTCATGATCCCAATGGCAGGGGATCACAAAAGGACAAGCACAAAAAAACAAAACAAGCTCTAGGGTGATGGAAACTGAGCTGACCGCGATCCTGAACCAAAACACACAACTAGCTGTAGCCGGGGAACGTGCCTACGATGATTCCTAGACGTCTCGCGCCAGCCGAAGGACTAACTTCCCCTATTAGAAGAAACACAGACCTCTCTTGCCTCCAGAGAAAAACCCCACAGAAATAGCAGCCCCCCACATGTAATGACGGTGAAATGAGAGGAAAGCACATACGTAGTTATGAAAACAGATTCAGCAAAATGAGGCCCGCTAAAGCTAGATAGCAGAGGATACAAAAGTGAACTGCGCGGTCAGCGAAAAACCCTACAAAAAACCATCCTGAAATTACTTGAACTCATGTGCCAACTCATGGAACATGAGGAGTAATATCAGTCCACTAGAGCAACCAGCAAAAAGGAATCACATATCTGCAAACTGGACTAAGACAAAAATTAAGCAAAACGTGGAACAAGAAAATCAAAAACTTAGCTTGTCCTGAAGATTACAGAAGCGGGAAGCAGAGGTAACAAGACACACTGATTACATTGATAGCCGGTGAGGAAATGACAAGAAAGCCAGGTTAAATAGGAAACTCCCATATCCTGATAGAACAGGTGGACACCAGAGACCGCAGAAAACACAAGTCACCCAGTACCATCTGTAACCACCAGAGGGAGCCCAAAAACAGAATCCACAACAGTACCCCCCCCCCCCCTTGAGGAGGGGTCACCGAACCCTCACGAGAACCACCAGGGCGACCAGGATGAGCCCTATGAAATGCACGGACCAAATCAGCAGCATGAACATCAGAGGCAACCACCCAAGAATTATCATCCTGACCATAACCCTTCCACTTGACCAAATATTGGAGTTTCCGTCTGGAAACACGAGAATCCAAGATCTTCTCCACAACATACTCCAATTCTCCCTCCACCAGCACCGGAGCAGGAGGTTCAAGCGAAGGAACAACAGGTACCTCATACTTCCGCAACAACGACCGATGGAACACATTATGAATAGCAAACGATGCCGGGAGATCCAAACGAAACGACACAGGGTTAAGAATTTCCAAGATCCTATAGGGACCGATGAACCGAGGCTTGAACTTAGGAGAAGAGACCTTCATAGGAACAAAACGAGAAGACAACCACACCAAGTCCCCAACACGAAGTCGAGGACCCACGCGGCGACGGCGATTAGCAAACTGCTGAGCCCTCTCCTGGGACAACTTCAAATTGTCCACCACATGACTCCAAATCTGATGCAACCTATCCACCACCATGTCCACTCCAGGATAATCAGAAGGCTCCACCTGACCAGAGGAAAAACGAGGATGAAACCCCGAATTACAAAAGAAAGGAGAAACCAAGGTAGCAGAACTAGCCCGATTATTAAGGGCAAATTCGGCAAGCGGCAAAAAGGTAACCCAGTCATCTTGATCAGCAGAAACAAAACACCTTAAATAAGTTTCCAAGGTCTGATTAGTTCGTTCCGTCTGGCCATTCGTCTGAGGATGGAATGCAGACGAAAAGGACAAATCAATGCCCATCTTAGCACAGAACGTCCGCCAAAATCTAGACACAAACTGGGATCCCCTGTCAGAACCGATGTTCTCCGGAATCCCATGCAAACGAACCACGTTCTGGAAAAACAGAGGGACCAACTCAGAGGAGGAAGGTAACTTAGGCAAGGGTACCAGATGAACCATCTTAGAAAAGCGGTCACACACAACCCAGATGACGGACATTTTTTGAGAGACAGGGAGATCCGAAATAAAGTCCATGGAAATGTGCGTCCAAGGCCTCTTCGGGATAGGCAAAGGTGACAACAATCCACTGGCCCGAGAACAGCAAGGCTTAGCCCGAGCGCAAACTTCACAAGACTGCACAAAAGAACGCACATCCCTCGACAAGGAAGGCCACCAAAAAGACCTGGCCACCAAGTCTCTAGTACCAAATATTCCAGGATGACCTGCCAACGCAGAAGAATGGACCTCGGAGATGACTCTACTGGTCCAATTATCCGGAACAAACAGTCTTTCAGGTGGACAACGATCAGGTTTATCCGCCTGAAACTCCTGCAAAGCACGTCGCAAGTCTGGGGAGACAGCCGACAAAATCACCCCATCCCTAAGGATACCAGTGGGCTCAGAATTTCCAGGGGAGTCAGGCACAAAACTCCTAGAAAGAGCATCCGCCTTCACATTCTTTGAACCTGGCAGGTATGAAACCACAAAATCGAAACGGGAGAAAAACAGTGACCAACGAGCCTGTCTAGGATTCAGACGCTTGGCAGACTCAAGGTAAATCAGATTTTTGTGATCAGTCAAGACCACCACACGATGTCTAGCACCCTCAAGCCAATGATGCCACTCCTCAAATGCCCATTTCATGGCCAAAAGCTCCCGATTACCAACATCATAATTCCGCTCAGTGGGCGAAAACTTTCTAGAAAAGAACGCACATGGCTTCATCACTGAGCAATCGGAGCTTCTCTGCGACAAAACCGCCCCCGCTCCAATCTCGGAAGCATCAACCTCAACCTGAAAAGGAAGCGAAACATCTGGCTGACGCAACACAGGAGCAGAAGAAAACCGGCGCTTAAGTTCCTGAAAGGCCTCCACAGCCGCAGGAGACCAATCAGCAACATCAGCACCCTTCTTAGTCAAATCCGTCAAAGGCTTAACAACACTAGAAAAATTAGTTATGAAACGACGATAAAAATTAGCAAAGCCCAAGAACTTCTGTAGACTCTTAAGAGATGTAGGCTGCGTCCAGTCACAAATAGCCTGAACCTTGACGGGATCCATCTCAATAGTAGAAGGGGAAAAAATATACCCCAAAAAAGAAATCTTCTGGACTCCAAAGAGACACTTTGAACCTTTTACAAACAAAGAATTGGCCCGCAGGACCTGAAACACCTTCCTGACCTGCTGAACATGGGACTCCCAGTCATCAGAAAAAACCAAAACATCATCCAAATACACAATCATAAATTTATCCAGATATTCACGGAAAATATCGTGCATAAAGGACTGGAAGACAGAAGGAGCATTAGAAAGTCCAAAAGGCATCACCAAATATTCAAAATGGCCCTCAGGCGTATTAAATGCGGTTTTCCACTCATCACCCTGCTTTATCCGCACAAGATTATACGCACCCCGAAGATCAATCTTAGTGAACCATTTAGCCCCCTTAATGCGAGCGAGCAAATCAGTCAACAATGGCAAAGGATACTGATATTTGACTGTAATCTTATTCAAAAGACGGTAATCTATACAAGGCCTCAAGGAACCATCTTTTTTGGCCACGAAAAAAAAACCTGCTCCCAAAGGGGACGAAGATGGACGGATATGTCCCTTTTCCAAGGACTCCTTAACATAATCCTGCATAGCAGTATGCTCTGGCACTGACAGATTGAACAAACGTCCTTTAGGAAATTTACTGCCAGGAATCAAATCTATAGCACAATCGCAATCCCTGTGAGGAGGAAGCGAATTGAGCTTAGGCTCCTCAAAAACATCCCGATAATCAGACAAAAATACAGGAACCTCAGAAGGAGTAGATGAAGCGATAGAAATCGGAGGTGCATCATCATGAACCCCCTGACATCCCCAGCTTAACACAGACATCGTTTTCCAGTCCAAGACTGGGTTATGAGTTTGTAACCATGGCAGACCAAGCACTAAGACATCATGTAAATTATACAGTACCAGGAAGCGAATCACCTCCTGATGAACGGGAGTCATACGCATGGTCACTTGTGTCCAGTACTGAGGTTTGTTCATAGCCAAAGGTGTAGAGTCAATTCCTTTCAAAGGAATAGGGACTTCCAGAGGCTCCAGACTAAACCCACAGCGGTTGGCAAATGACCAATCCATAAGACTCAGGGCAGCGCCTGAATCCACATAGGCATCGACGGAAATGGCTGATAATGAACAAATCAGAGTCACAGACAGAATGAACTTAGACTGTAAAGTACTAATGGCAACAGACTTATCAACCTTTTTTGTGCGTTTAGAGCATGCTGATATAACATGAGCTGAATCACCACAATAAAAACACAACCCATTTTTCCGCCTATAGTTTTGCCGTTCACTTCTGGACTGAATTCTATCACATTGCATTGTCTCAGGTGCCTGTTCAGAAGACACCGCCAAATGGTGCACAGGTTTGCGCTCCCGTAAACGCCGATCAATCTGAATAGCCATAGTTATAGACTCATTCAGACCTGTAGGCGCAGGGAACCCCACCATAACATCTTTAATGGCCTCAGAAAGGCCATCTCTGAATCTTGCAGCCAGGGCGCACTCATTCCACTGAGTAAGCACCGACCATTTCCGAAATTTCTGACAATATATTTCTGCTTCATGTTGCCCCTGAGAGAGAGCCAATAAAGCTTTTTCAGCCTGAATCTCTAGGTTAGGTTCCTCATAGAGCAAACCCAATGCCAGAAAAAACGCATCCACATTGAGCAACGCAGGATCCCCTGGTGCCAATGCAAATGCCCAATTCTGAGGGTCACCCCGCAGGAAAGATATAACAATTTTGACTTGCTGAGCAGGGTCTCCAGAGGAGCGAGATTTCAAAGAAAGAAACAACTTGCAATTGTTCCTAAAATTCTGAAAACTAGATCTATCTCCAGAAAAAAACTCTGGGATAGGAATTCTAGGTTCAGACATAGCAGCATGTACAACAAAATCTTGTATATTTTGAACCTTAGCAGCAAGATTATTCAGGCTGGAAGCCAAACTCTGGACGTCCATGATAAACAGCTGAGGTCAGAGCCATTCAAGGATTAAGAGGAGGTAAGACGCAGCCAGGCTGAAATTAAGGCTAGGCAGCAAACTCTGAGGGGAAAAAAAAAAAAAACTTCCTCAGACTACTTTTCCTCCTACTTCAGCCAATACGATTACCACTTTTTGGCCGGCTATACTGTCATGATCCCAATGGCAGGGGATCACAAAAGGACAAGCACAAAAAAACAAAACAAGCTCTAGGGTGATGGAAACTGAGCTGACCGCGATCCTGAACCTAAACACACAACTAGCTGTAGCCGGGGAAAGTGCCTATGATGATTCCTAGACGTCTCGCGCCAGCCGAAGGACTAACTTCCCCTATTAGAAGAAACACAGACCTCTCTTGCCTCCAGAGAAAAACCCCACAGAAATAGCAGCCCCCCACATGTAATGACGGTGAAATGAGAGGAAAGCACATACGTAGTTATGAAAACAGATTCAGCAAAATGAGGCCCGCTAAAGCTAGATAGCAGAGGATACAAAAGTGAACTGCGCGGTCAGCGAAAAACCCTACAAAAAACCATCCTGAAATTACTTGAACTCATGTGCCAACTCATGGAACATGAGGAGTAATATCAGTCCACTAGAGCAACCAGCAAAAATGAATCACATATCTGCAAGCTGGACTAAGACAAAAATTAAGCAAAATGTGGAACAAGAAAATCAAAAACTTAGCTTGTCCTGAAGATTACAGAAGCGGGAAGCAGAGGTAACAAGACACACTGATTACATTGATAGCCGGCGAGGAAATGACAAGAAAGCCAGGTTAAATAGGAAACTCCCATATCCTGATAGAACAGGTGGACACCAGAGACCGCAGAAAACACAAGTCACCCAGTACCATCTGTAACCACCAGAGGGAGCCCAAAAACAGAATCCACAACACCACCCCCAGCGGCTAATTTCCAGGTGGCCTCCGCATTGCAACAATGCATGTGTGGTGGCCTCCAGGCTTTGACAAAATGCCTGTAGAGCCCCGCCACAAAAAGAGCCCCACCACTGCCACGCCACAGAGCACCACCACCGCCGCAACACAGCCACACCAGACTGGGGAGGGAGGGTGCATCGATACGCCGCCACCAGGACCGCTGCCACCAGGACTGCCGCCACAGGATTTGTAAGTATATTCCGACCATAAGACGCACCCCCATTTTCCCATAAATTTTTTGGGGAAAAGGTGCGTCTTATGGTCCACAAAATACGGTAACTCTCACGACCAAAATCCAGCAGAATGACATAACTCCAGTTGAAACTATAAGTTGCTTTAGACATAAAATGTACTAGTAAAGAGAAAAATGACCTTTTTAAGAAATCAGAACATTGCTGAACTTCCCTGTTTGTGCCCTATGATTAATTATAATGGCTTTTTGGGCCATCAATATTTTACTAAATTTTGAACCTAATTGAACCTAAATTTGTAATTGGATGTCATGTTAGAATTTTCTGGTTTTAATTCAAAACTACTTGAATGTATTAAAATGTTTGAGAATTTTCAAGGGGTTAAAGGGGATTTTCCCCAATTTTTCATTTTGCTGTAATTGTAGCTGAAGAGCGGAATGAATTGTTATTGTTTGCTTTTAATTTTGCCAATCAAAGCATAGGCGCTTAAAGAGTTAAATTTAGTTGAAGTGGGTGTTATCAGTGAACAATAGGTACAGGGAGAAGAAGTACAAGTCCCCAGTGAAAACACCCACTTGGACTTAACTAAAGTAAACTCATTAGGTGCCAAATACTTTGATTTTTTTCCTCTCCATTTTGGATATATTAGCAAACAAAGGCAATTCATCCTGCTCTGCAGCCACTATTACACAGTGTGCCCAGATCAGCATTAAACATTTTGTGAAAAGTCCTATTTAAATGATATTGAAAAATATAACCACTTTTGTAAAGAAAGAACATCACTCTTGTCCATGGGATGTGTTAGGTAATACAATTAGTCCATGGTTGTAAACTCATAAAACCAATTTCAATTGTGAACTATACTTTTTTTATTTAAATACATTTTTATTAACAAATTTTAACTATTTACAAAAAGGAGACATTGGGGTAAGTCAGGGAATAGTATTAATGTGCAGAGCTTGATTCCCTTAAGGGTAATGGGAAGGGAAAGGAAAAGGAAGGAAATGGGAAGGGAGAAAAGGAGGGACAAAGGAAAAAGGTTAACAAAATGAACGAATGTTATGAAATAACTTACAGCAACATGGGCACTGTGAAAATTACAGAATACAAAAAAGCTAGACTAGTACATTGTTAGCCTGAGAATGTTTCCAAAAGGGTAAGCCATGGTTTCCATTTAAACCGTTAACCCCCTGAGCTTTTTTCAGTTTTATGTTTTCGATTTTTGCTCCCCTTCTTCTCAGAACCAAACTTTTTTTTTCCCCTCAAAATGGCCATGTGTAGGCTTGTTTTTTGCAGGTAAGTTGTACTTTTGAATGACACCATTAGTTTTACAATGTCTTGTACTAGAAAACGGGAAAAACATTCCAAGTGCGGTAAAATTGCAAAAAAGTTCAATCCCACACTTGTTTTTTGTTTGGCTTTTTTGCTAGGTTCACTAAATGCTAAAACGGAGCTGCCATTATGATTCTCTGGGTCATTACGAGTTCATAGACGCCAAACATGTCTGGGTTCATTTTTATTTAAGTGTATTAAATTATTTAAGAGTATTTGTTAGTTTTCGGAGATTTAGTTTTTGTTGATTTAGCTGCTTGATTTACAGCTACTAGCCAGCCTAACTACATGTGGGGGTTGCCTGGTTGCTAAGGAATCCCCACATATAATCAAGCTGTCTAGTAGTCGCAAATCATCTAGCTGTGGCGAGTAGGGTTGAGCGAAACGGATCGTTCATTTTCAAAAGTCGCCGACTTTTGGCAAAGTCGGGTTTCATGAAACCCGATCCGACCCCTGTGCTGGGTCGGCCATGCGGTACGCGACTTTCGCGCCAAAGTCGCGTTTCAATTACGCGAAAAGCGCCATTTCTCAGCCAATGAAGGTGAACGCAGAGTGTGGGCAGCGTGATGACATAGGTCCTGGTCCCCACCATCTTAGAGAAGGGCATTGCAGTGATTGGCTTGCTGTCTGTGGCATCACAGGGGCTATAAAGGGGCGTTCCCGCCGACCACCATCTTACTGCTGCTGATCTGAGCTTAGGGAGAGGTTGCTGCCGCTTCGTCAGAAGCAGGGATAGTGTTAGGCAGGGTCCATTAACCACCAAACCGCTTGTGCTGTAGCGATTTGCACTGTCCAACACCACCTTTGGTGTGCAGGGACAGTGGAAGCTACATTTTTTTTTTCTCAGCGCTGTAGCTCATTGGGCTGCCCTAGAAGGCTCCGTGATAGCTGCATTGCTGTGTGTACGCCGCTGTGCAAACCAACTGCTTTTTTCAAAGCACAAATCCTGTTGTTCTGCACAGCTATCTTGTTTGTTTGTCCACACTTTTTATTTAATTTGTGCATCAGTCCACTCCTTATTGCTGCCTGCCATACCTGGCTGAGATTACTGCAGGGAGATAGTAATTGTAGGACAGTCCCTGTTTTTTTTTTTTTTTTTTTGTGGGAGATTAAGATTGGCATTTCTGCTAGAGTGCCATCCCTGTGTGTGCCATCTCTCACTCAGTGGGCCATAGAAAGCCTATTTATTTTTTTGCTTGATTTGGGTTCTAAAATCTACCTGAAAAAATCACTACATCAATCAGTGGGAGATAAATATTGGCCTCAGGGCTTGTGTGCCACTCCTGACTCCTGTGTGTGCCATCTCTCACTCAGTGGGCCATAGAAAGCCTATTTATTTTTTTGCTTGATTTGGGTTCTAAAATCTACCTGAAAAAATCACTACATCAATCAGTGGGAGAAAAATATTGGCCTCTGGGCTTGTGTGCCACTCCTGACTCCTGTGTGTGCCATCTCTCACTCAGTGGGCCATAGAAAGCCTTTTTATTTTTTTGCTTGATTTGGGTTCTAAAATCTACCTGAAAAAATCACTACATCAATCAGTGGGAGAAAAATATTGGCCTCAGGGCTTGTGTGCCACTCCTGACTCCTGTGTGTGCCATCTCTCACTCAGTGGGCCATAGAAAGCCTATTTATTTTTTTGCTTGATTTGGGTTCTAAAATCTACCTGAAAAAATCACTACATCAATCAGTGGGAGATAAATATTGGCCTCAGGGCTTGTGTGCCACTCCTGACTCCTGTGTGTGCCATCTCTCACTCAGTGGGCCATAGAAAGCCTATTTATTTTTTTGCTTGATTTGGGTTCTAAAATCTACCTGAAAAAATCACTACATCAATCAGTGGGAGAAAAATATTGGCCTCTGGGCTTGTGTGCCACTCCTGACTCCTGTGTGTGCCATCTCTCACTCAGTGGGCCATAGAAAGCCTATTTATTTTTTTGCTTGATTTGGGTTCTAAAATCTACCTGAAAAAATCACTACATCAATCAGTGGGAGAAAAATATTGGCCTCTGGGCTGGTGTGCCACTCCTGACTCCTGTGTGTGCCATCTCTCACTCAGTGGGCCATAGAAAGCCTATTTATTTTTTTGCTTGATTTGGGTTCTAAAATCTACCTGAAAAAATCACTACATCAATCAGTGGGAGAAAAATATTGGCCTCTGGGCTTGTGTGCCACTCCTGACTCCTGTGTGTGCCATCTCTCACTCAGTGGGCCATAGAAAGCCTATTTATTTTTTTATTTGGTTTCTAAATTCTCCCTGAAAAAATCATTTTATTTTATTTGGTTTCTAAATTCTTCCTGAAAAAATCATTTTACTTTATTTTGTTTCTAAAGTCTCCCTGAAAAAAAAAAAAAAAATCAGTGGGAGATTAATATTGCCCTTTCTGCTTGTGTGCCAGTCTTGACTCCTGGGTGTGCCATCTCTCTCTCTCAGATAGTGGGACATAGAAAGCCTTTTTTTTGGTTGATTTGGGTTCTAAATTCTACCTGAAAAAATCAATAAATCAATCAGTGGGAGATAAATATTGGCCTCTGGGCTTGTGTGCCACTCCTGACTCCTGTGTGCGTCATCTCTCACTCTGTGGGCCATAGAAAGCCTTTTTTTTATTTTTTTTATTTGGTTTCTAAATTCTCCCTGAAAAAATCATTTTATTTTATTTGGTTTCTAAATTCTTCCTGAAAAAATCATTTTATTTTATTTTGTTTCTAAAGTCTCCCTGAAAAAAAAAACAAACAAAAAAACTGGGAGATTTATATTTACATTTGTGCTTCAGTGACAGTCCTGTGTGTGTGGCATCTCTCTCATTTGGTGCCACCAAAAACAGAGTGTGTAACATTGTGCCTGATTTTCCTTGCGGTCTCACCCACCTGTAAAGGGGTATCTAAATCATACTGAAGTTATAGCTCACCGTGTAAGTTGTTTGACAGCAACAAATACCGTTAGTTTTGTTACGTTTTAAAAACAATGAGGAAGTCTGGTGGAAGAGGTCGTGGCCGGGGGCGTTCATTGTCAGCTGGTAATGAGGGTAGTGGTAGTGGAGCATCGGTTGGTCGTGGGAAAAAAAATATTGCACCTATGTCTGGAGCTGTGGAGCCAGGTTCGTCATCTGGCTACACAAGGCCTCGAACGCTCCCTTTTCTGGGAGTAGGAAAACCGCTTTTAAAGCCGGAGCAGCAAAAGCAAGTTTTGGCTTATCTTGCTGACTCAGCCTCTAGCTCTTTTGCCTCCTCTTTTGAAACTGGTAAATGTAAAAGCAGCGCGTCGTTAGTGGATGTTCATGGTCAGGGACAAGTCGCTTCCTTGTCCTCTTCAGCAAAAACAACAACAGAGAAGGATGCAGCAGGCGACACAACGGGTTACTCCATGGAGCTCTTTACACATACCGTCCCTGGCTTAGAAAGTGAAGCAGTTAACAGGCCATGCCCATTGCAAGTTGAATCTGACATGGAGTGCACTGATGCACAGCCACAGCCAGACTACTATGCTGGTCCTTTGACTCAGACCACAACATTGCCCTCGCAGGGTACTGATCCAGAATCAGACCCTGATGAGACTATGTTGCCCCGTCACGAACGCTCTACCACCGACTTACACGGTGACACAGACGGAGTTGCGCACGAGCTAGAAGAGGAGGTTATAGATGACCCAGTTGTTGACCCCGATTTGCAGACATTGGGGGAACAGGGTGCAGGCGGCAGTAGTTCTGAAGCGGAGGAGGAGGGGCCGCAGCAGGCATCAACATCGCAACAGGTTCCATCTGCCGGGCCCGTAGATGGGACAAAACGCGTGGCAAAGCCAAAACCTGTTGGAGGACAGCGTGGCCATCCGGTTAAAGCTCAGTCTGCAATGCCTGAAAAGGGATCCGATGCTAGGAAGAGTGCAGTCTGGCATTTTTTAAACAACATCCAATTGTTCAGCGCAAAGTCATCTGTCAAAAATGTTCAACTACGTTAAGCAGAGGGCAGAATCTGAAAAGTCTCAATACAAGTTGCATGCATAGACATTTAACCACCATGCATTTGGAAGCCTGGACTAACTACGAAACGTCCCTTAAGGTTGTAGCACCCTCGGCCAATGAAGCTAGTCAGCAACGCAACATCCCTTCCGGCAGTGTAGGGCCACCATTTTCCGCACCACCTGCAGTATCTGTGCAGGTTTCTTTGCCAGGCCAAAGCAGTCAGGGTCAGGGAATCACCAGTTTCGTAGTAGGAAACACTGCATCTAGGGCACCGGCGGCAACAATACCATCTCCCACCGTCTCTCAGTCTGCCATGTCCACCGGCACCCCCGCTAGTTCCACGATCTCCAGCTCTCCAGTCCAGCTCACCCTACATGAGACTATGGTTAGAAAAAGGAAGTACTTAGCCTCGCATCCGCATACACAGGGTTTGAACGCCCACGTAGCTAGACTAATCTCGTTAGAGATGATGCCCTACCTGTTAGTTGAAAGCGAAGCTTTCAAAGCCCTGATGGACTATGCTGTACCACGCTACGAGGTACCCAGTCGACACTTCTTTTCCAGAAAAGCCGTCCCAGCCCTCCACCAGCATGTTAAAGAGCGCATCGTCCATGCACTCAGGCAATCTGTGAGCACAAAGGTGCACCTGACAACAGATGCATGGACCAGTAGGCATGGCCAGGGACGTTACGTGTCCATCACGGCACACTGGGTGAATGTGGTGGATGCAGGGTCCACAGGGGACAGCAATTTTGGGGCAGTTCTGCCTAGCCCACGGTCTAGGAAACAGTTGGCTGTAGCCGTTCGCACCCCCTCCTCCTCGTCCTCCTGCAGAAGCGAGAGCTCGTCCACAGACCGCAGTCGCACAACCACTCTATCCGCAGCTGCCACTGTTGCACACCAGGTCTCCCATTATGGGGCAGCTACTGGCAAACGTCAGCAGGCTGTATTGGCTATGAAGTGTTTGGGCGACAACAGATACAACGTGGAAGTTCTGTCCGAGTTCTTGCAGAAAGAAACGCAGTCGTGGCTGGGCACTGTAGATCTTGAGCCAGGCAAGGTAGTGAGTGATAACGGAAGGAATTTCATAGCTGCCATCTCCCTTTCCCAACTGAAACACATTCCTTGCCTGGCTCACACCTTAAACCTGGTGGTGCAGTGCTTCCTGAAAAGTTATCCGGGGTTATCCGACCTGCTCCTCAAAGTGCGTGGACTTTGCTCACATATCCGCCGTTCGCCCGTACACTCCAGCCGTATGCAGACCTATCAGCGTTCTTTGAACCTTCCCCAGCATCGCCTAATCATAGATGTTGCAACAAGGTGGAACTCAACACTGCACATGCTTCAGAGACTGTGCGAACAGAGGCGGGCTGTTATGTTTTTGTGAGAGGATACACATACACGGGCAGGCAGTAGGATGGCAGACATGGAGTTGTTAGGTGTGCAGTGGTCGAAGATACAAGACATGTGTCAAGTCCTTCAGTGTTTTGAGGAATGCACACGGCTGGTTAGTGCAGACAACGCCATAATAAGCATGAGCATCCCCCTAATGCGTCTGCTGATGCAAAGTTTGACGCACATAAAGGATCAGGCATCTGCAGCTGAGGAAGAGGAAAGCCTTGATGACAGTCAGCCATTGTCTGGCCAGGGCAGTGTACAGGACGAGGTAGCGGGCGAAGAGGAGGAGGAGGAGGACGAGGAGGATGATGGGGATGATTATATTTTTAATGAGGAAGCTTTTCCGGGGCCACTGGAAATTGGTGGCGTGGCAAGGCCGGGTTCTGGTTTTTTGAGGGACACAAGTGACGTAGATTTGC
Organism: Ranitomeya imitator; assembly: GCF_032444005.1. NCBI lineage: Eukaryota > Metazoa > Chordata > Amphibia > Anura > Dendrobatidae > Ranitomeya > Ranitomeya imitator. Next base: position 608,236,332 of record NC_091283.1, on the reverse strand, counting down.
CTGAAACTGCCCCTCAACCAAGCACAACCGCAGATTTGACAACTGCAACTTTGGCCCACATGGCGGATTATGCCTTACGTATCCTCAAAAGGGACACACGCATTTCTAAAATGATGAACGATGACGATTACTGGTTGGCCTGCCTCCTTGATCCTCGCTATAAAGGCAAATTGCAAAATATAATGCCACATGACAACTTGGAACTAATATTAGCAACCAAACAATCAACTCTTGTTGACCGTTTGCTTCTGGCATTCCCAGCACACAGTACCCGTGATCGTTCTCACACGAGCTGCAGGGGCCAGCAGACCAGAGGTGTTAGAGGGGCAGAAATCAGAAGTGGCGTTGGACAGAGGGGTTTTCTGACCAGGTTGTGGAGTGATTTTGCTATGACCGCAGACAGGACAGGTACTGCAGCATCAATTCAAAGTGACAGGAGACAACATTTGTCCAGTATGGTTACTAACTATTTTTCATCCCTTATCGACGTTCTCCCTCAACTGTCATTCCCATTTGATTACTGGGCATCCAAATTAGACACCTGGCCAGAATTGGCAGAATATGCATTGCAGGAGCTTGCTTGCCCGGCAGCTTGTGTCCTATCCGAAAGAGTATTCAGTGCTGCAGGTTCAATATTAACCAAAAAAAGGACTCGTCTGGCTACCCAAAATGTAGATGATCTAACCTTCATTAAAATGAACCACAACTGGATTTCAAAATCTTTTGCCCCACCTTGTCCGGTCGACACCTAGCTTTCCTATTATTATTATTATTATTTATTATTATAGCGCCATTTATTCCATGGCGCTTTACATGTGAGGAGGGGTATACATAATAAAACAAGTACAATAATCTTGAAAAATACAAGTCGCAACTGGTACAGGAGGAGAGAGGACCCTGCCCGCGAGGGCTCACAATCTATGAAAAGGTCTTGCCTGTGGACTATTCTGAATGAGTTTTCCAATCTCGTAATTTGCAGCACCTGATTGTCCAGCATACGACATGGTAACACCTCCCTAAATGGCCAAACTCCCCACACGGGGCCGTGGTATCGCCACTTGGCGCAAGCACCCGTGAGAGTGCTTTTTGTCTGAAGAGGTGGGTGTGCCCGCTTTTAGTCGACGGCACTGCCACTGGGTCCCTCATAGTACAATAAAGTGTCTCTGGCGGTGGTGGTGCGCACCCAACGTCAGACACAATGTTGTAACATGAGGGGCCCTGGGCCTGTCCCGCCGGCTACAAGAGAGTTCCCCCCAGCTCAAACAGTGCTCTACCACTTGCAAAATTATCTCTCACAGCTCCACCAATGTTTAGTCTATGCGCTGACATCCTTAAATGCCTGGCACTGACAATACCATTGTATTGACATTTTTGTTATGTTAGGCCTTAGAAGCCTGTCTGCGGTCCCTCCTTCCACTAGGCCTCCACTGACCATTCTACTGCTGCCCGTGTACCACTGGAACCAATTTTAAATTGCCTACAGCCCAATTTTTTTTAATGTTAGGCCTTAGAAGCCTGTCTGCGGTTCCTCCTTCCACTAGGCCTCCACTGACCATTCTACTGCTGCCCGTGTACCCCTGGAACCAATTTTAAATTGCCTACAGCCCAATTTTTTTATGTTAGGCCTTAGAAGCCTGTCTGCGGTCCCTCCTTCCACTAGGCCTCCACTGACCAGACCACTGCCGCCCGTGTACCCCTGGAACCAATTTTAAATTGCCTACAGCCCAATTTTTTTTATGTTAGGCCTTAGAAGCCTGTCTGCGTTCCCTCCTTCCACTAGGCCTCCACTGACTATTCTACTGCTGCCCGTGTACCCCTGGAACCAATTTTAAATTGCCTACAGCCCAATTTTTTTTATGTTAGGCCTTAGAAGCCTGTCTGCGGTCCCTCCTTCCACTAGGCCTCCACTGACCAGACCACTGCTGCCCGTGTACCCCTGGAACCAATTTTAAATTGCCTACCGCCCAATTTTTTTATGTTAGGCCTTCGACGCCTGTCTGCGGTCCCTTCTTTCTACTACTCCTACACTGACCAGACCACTGCTGCCTGCCTGTGTACCCCTTGAAGCAATTTAAAAGTGCCTACAGCCCAATTTTATTATGTTAGGCCTTCGAAGCCTGTCTGCGGTCCCTTCTTTCCACTAGTCCTCCAGCGACCTGGACACTGCCGCCCGTGTACCCCTGGAACCAATTTTAAATTGCCTACAGCCCAATTTTTTTATGTTAGGCCTTCGAAGCCTGTCTGCGGTCCCTTCTTTCTACTACTCCTACACTGACCAGACCACTGCTGCCCGTGTACCCCTTGAAGCAATTTAAAAGTGCCTATAGCCCAATTTTATTATGTTAGGCCTTCGAAGCCTGTCTGCGGTCCCTTCTTTCCACTAGTCCTCCAGCGACCTGGACACTGCCGCCCGTGTACCCCTGGAACCAATTTTAAATTGCCTACAGCCCAATTTTTTTATGTTAGGCCTTCGAAGCCTGTCTGCGGTCCGTTCTTTCTACTACTACTACACTGACCAGGCCACTGCTGCCCGTGTTCCCCTGGAACCAATTTAAAATTGCCTACAGCCATCTGTTATTATGTTAGGCCTTCGATGCCTGTCTGCGGTCACTCCTTCCACTAGGCCTCCACTGACCAGACCACTGCTGCCCGTGTTCCCCTGGAACCAATTTAAAATTGCCTACAGCCATCTGTTATTATGTTAGGCCTTTGATGCCTGTCTGCGGTCACTCCTTCCACTAGGCCTCCACTGACCAGACCACTGCTGCCCGTGTACCCCTGGAACCAATTATAAAGTGCCTACAGCCCAATTTTTTTATGTTAGGCCTTCAAAGCCTGTCTGCAGTCCGTTCTTTCTACTACTACAACACTGACCAGGCCACTGCTGCCCGTGTACCCCTGGAACCAATTTAAAATTGCCTACAGCCATCTGTTATTATGTTAGGCCTTTGATGCCTGTCTGCGGTCACTCCTTCCACTAGGCCTCCACTGACCAGACCACTGCTGCCCGTGTACCCCTGGAACCAATTATAAAGTGCCTACAGCCCAATTTTTTAATGTTAGGCCTTCAAGCCTGTCTGCGGTCCGTTCTTTCTACTACTACTACACTGACCAGGCCACTGCTGCCCGTGTTCCCCTGGAACCAATTTAAAATTGCCTACAGCCATCTGTTATTATGTTAGGCGTTCGATGCCTGTCTGCGGTCACTCCTTCCACTAGGCCTCCACTGACCAGACCACTGCTGCCCGTGTACCCCTGGAACCATTTATAAAGTGCCTACAGCCCAATTTTTTAATGTTAGGCCTTCGAAGCCTGTCTGCGGTCCGTTCTTTCTACTACTACTACACTGACCAGGCCACTGCTGCCCGTGTTCCCCTGGAACCAATTTAAAATTGCCTACAGCCATCTGTTATTATGTTAGGCCTTCGATGCCTGTCTGCGGTCACTCCTTCCACTAGGCCTCCACTGACCAGACCACTGCTGCCCGTGTACCCCTGGAACCAATTATAAAGTGCCTACAGCCCAATTTTATTATGTTAAGCCTTCGAAGTCTGTCTGCGGTCCTTCCTTCCAATAGTTCTCCACTGACCAGACCAATGCTGGCCGTGTACCCCTGGAACCCAGCTGAAAGTGCATGTAGCCTCCTTTTTTTCTTTGTTTTATATTTAGAAAGCCCAGATGAACTACGCTGTACCACGGTTCAAGCTACCCAGTCGACATTTCTTTTGCGAGAAAAGCCATCCCAGCTCTCCACCGGCATGAAAAAGTCTGCATTGTCATAGCACTCAGGCAATCAAACAGTAGAAAGGTGCACCTGACAAGAGACGCATGGACCAGTAGGCATGTCCACAAAAAATTACGTATCCATTGCGGCGCACTGGGTTAATGTGTTGGATGCATGGTCCACAGGGGACAGCCTACAAAGTCTGTCTGCAGTCCCTAATTCAAATTTTCCTCCGCTGACCACACCACTGCTGCCCGTGTACCCCTGGAACCATTTTTAAAGTGCCTACAGCCTAATTTTGTTATGTTAGGCCTACTACGCCTGTCTGCGGTCCCTCCTTCCAATGCTCGTCCACTGACCACACCACTGCTGCCCGTGGACCCCTGGAACCAATTTTTAATTGCATAGAGCATCATTTTTTTAATAGTAGGCGTCCAAAGTCTGTCTGCGGTCCACTATTGAAATTGTCCTCCACTGCCCAGAGCAATGCTGCCTGTGTACCCCTGTAACTTTTTTAAGCTGCAGTGAGCCACATTTTTGGTTTAAGGCCTACTACCTGTGTCTGTCTGCGCCACTCAATTCAGCTGTGTTCCTTTGAAAAAAGCTGAGCGTCAATAGTCTTGTTTTCAGCCTCTAGGAATTTTAAAACTGCATACAACTTTGGTAGGGCCTACTAACGGTGTCTGCCGCCCCAAGGTGTGCCCCAGGTTTCGTCCACATTGCTTCGGTCTTCGGACTCTCGTTTAGTAGTTGTAGAAAACTACACTGCATTAGGCCTACAAATTGGGTATGGGGTGTAGAGAGATGGTGTGTTCCACTCCAAGGTGTTCCCCAGGTTTCGTCCACATTGCTTCGGTCTTCATGCTCTCGTTTAGTAGTTGTTGGAAACTATGCTTCATTAGGCCTACAAATTGGGTATGGGGTGTAGAGAGATGGTGTGTTACACTCCAAGGTGTTCCCCAGGTTTCGTCCACATTGCTTCGGTCTTCCGACTCTCGTTTAGTAGTTGTAGAAAACTACACTGCATTAGGCCTACAAATTGGGTATGGGGTGTAGAGAGATGGTGTGTTGCACTCCAAGGTGTTCCCCAGGTTTCCTCTCCATTGCTTCGATCTTCATGCTCTCGTTTAGTAGTTGTTGGAAACTACGCTGCATTAGGCCTACAAATTGGGTATGGGGTCTAGAGAGATGGTGTGTTACACTCCAAGGTGTTCCCCAGGTTTCCTCTCCATTGCTTCGATCTTCATGCTCTCGTTTAGTAGTTGTTGGAAAGTACGCTGCATTAGGCCTACAAATTGGGTATGGGGTGTAGAGAGATGGTGTGTTACACTCCAAGGTGTTCCCCAGGTTTCCTCTCCATTGCTTCGATCTTCATGCTCTCGTTTAGTAGTTGTTGGAAACTACGCTGCATTAGGCCTACAAATTGGGTATGGGGTGTAGAGAGATGGTGTGTTCCACTCCAAGGTGTTCTCCAGGTTGCCTTTCCTGAGCTTCTATCTTCAGGCTCTTGTTAAATAGTGGTTAAATGGAACAACTGCATTTGGCATACTAGTTGGTTTGGGGCCTACTAACAGTGTCTGCCGCTCCTTGCTGTTCTCCTGGTTTCCTGTCCTGAAATTCCATTTTCAGGCTCTCGTTAAGTAGTTGTTAATGTTAGACTGCATTTGGCCTACTAGTTGGGTTGGGGCCTACTATCGGTGTCTGCCACTCCTTGCTGTTCTCCTCCACTGAACAAAGCTGTGCCGCCTGTTTACTACGGTTGCCAATTTTGAACTGCATTTCGACTACTTACTGATTTGGGCCTACTCTCTGTGTCAGCCTCTCATTCCAGTTGTCCTCCACTGCAATGCCCCCTGGTTAGTCCTGTGTTACCAATTTTGAACTGCATTTAGCCCACTTTATTCTTTGGGCCTATATCTGTGTTTCCTCCTCATCCTGCCCATTGCCCAGCCAGTGATAGATGAGTCTGCTGGTACATTGACCCATAACGCAAAATTCCCCGTGCACGCTACACAGCAAGATTGTGACCCTGCTGAAAGTCAGGTTCCTCTTCCCGCATACCATACCACCTTAAACGGGGACAAAGAGGAAGGTGCCTTCATCAGGTGAGGGGAGGAATACTAGTTGGCGACGTCACTGGCACAGGGCCTCTCATAGTACGCAAAAGTGTTGCTGCCGGTGGGAGGCGCCCCCGCCGTGCAAACACACCGCTGTACTTTGAGGGGCCCTGTGCCAGTGCCAATGCCAACGAGTGGGCCCCCCCTTGCTCAGGATCTCAGCACTTGCAAAGTTGAAATACTTACCTCTCCCTGCTCCACTGCCGTGACGTGTTCCAGATTTCCTGGGCCCACTAATTACTTGAACCAGCCCTACCCCCCACAACTTTAGCCAAATGACCCCCAATTTCAAATGCCTTCCAATTATTGTAAGGTAATTTACGATTGACAAGCTTCTGTAACAAGAATGGATGTTTTTGCCATTAAAATGGGCAGTGTAGGTGTTTTCCTGGCCTCCACTCACTGCCGACTATGCTCCCCCATTGACTTGCATTGGGTTTCGTGTTTCGGGCGATACCCGACTTTTCGCGATAATTGGCCGATTCCACTCGACTTGACTTCTAAGATAGTCGGGTTTCGCGAAACACGGCTCGACTCTAAAAAGGTCAAGGTCGCTCAACCCTAGTGGCGAGGAAAATTTAATCTCCGAACACTAACAAATACTTGGAGACCACCAGAGCGTGCTCCGGAAAACCCGAGCAAAGAGTATATTCGCTCATCACTAGTTATAAGAGCTGGAACCAGTTATAAAATTAGTGCTTCATCTATACCTGCCTCAACAATTAGTATGCCTCCATGATCTGCCAAAAGCAGAGTATGTTCTACAGTCCCAAATGAAATTTCAACTTGGATTATCAGGGGTAGAATGTATTGGTTACCTTTTGTAGATTGCAATTATATCTACAGTACCTAGCAATGATTTGACATAGCGTTGTATCTTATGGGTGCGCTGACCCAAATTCAGGGTCTTGTAAGCTGAAGGACCCTAGAGGGCTTAATGTAATTTTCAGTGTGTTTAGAGTGAGTGCCGATAAGGATGACATTATAGGAAAAAGTAGGGGATGGGAGGGGCATGGTTTTCAGAGCTGATGGCACTAGCAAAGTAATGTGAAGCAGTGATCGCTAAAAATACATTTTTATATATATATATATATATCTATATGTATACAGTATATATATATATATATATATATATATATATATATATATATATATACTGTGTGCAGAATTATTAGGCAAGTTGTATTTTGATCACATGATACTTTTTATACATGTTGTCCTGCTCCAAGCTGTTTAGGCATGAGAATCAACTACCCATTGAGTAAATCAGGTGATGTGCATCTCTGTAATGAGGAGGGGTGTTGTCTAACGACATCAAAACCCTATATAAGGTGTGCTTAATTATTAGGCAACTTCCTTTCCTTTGGCAAAATGGGTCAAAAGAGAGATTTGACGGGTTCTGAAAAGTCCAAAATTGTTAGATGTCTTGCAGAGGGATGCAGCAGTCTTGAAATTGCCAAACTTTTGAATCGTGATCACTGAACAATCAAGCGTTTCATGGCAAATAGCCAACAGGGTCGCAAGAAGCGTGTTGGGCCAAAAAGGCACAAAATAACTGTCCATGAATTGAGGAAAATCAAGCATGAAGCTGCCAAGATGCCATTTGCCACCAGTTTTGCGATATTTCACAGCTGCAACGTTACTGGAGTAACAAAAAGCACAAGGTGTGCGATACTCAGGGACATGGCCAAGGTAAGGAAGGCTGAAAAATGACCTCCTTGGAACAAGAAACATAAGATAAAACGTCAAGACTGGGCCAAGAAATTTCATAAGACTGACTTTTCAAAGGTTTTATCGACTGATGAAATGAGAGTGACTCTTGATGGGCCAGATGGATGGGCCAGAGGCTGGATCAGTAAAGGGCAGAGAGCTCCACTCCGACTCAGATGCCAGCAAGGTGGATGTGGGGTACTGGTATGGGCTGGTATCATCAAAGATGAACTTGTGGGACCTATTTGGGTTGAGGATGGAGTGAAGCTCAACTCCCAGACCTACTGCCAGTTTCTGGAAGACAACTTCTTCAAGCAGTGGTACAGGAAGAAGTTGGTGTCGTTCAAGAAAAACATGATTTTTATGCAGGACATTGCTCCATCACATGCCTCCAACTACTTCACAGCGTGGCTGGCCAGTTAAGGTCTTAAAGAAGAAAAAATAATGACATGGCCCCCTTGTCCACCTGATCTGAACCCCATAGAGAACCTGTGGTCCCTCATACAATGTGAGATCTACAGGGAGGGAAAACAGTACACCTCTCAAAACAGTGTCTGGGAGGCTGTGGTGGCTGCTGCATGCAATGTTGATCATAAACAGATCAAGCAACTGACAGAAGTTATGGGTGGAAGGCTGTTGAGTGCCATCATAAAGAAAGGTGGTCACTAATTTTTGGGGGGTTTGTTTTTGCATGTCAGAAATGTTTATTTCTAAGTTTTGTACAGTTATATTGGTTTACCTGGTGAAAATAAACAAGTGACATGGGAATATATTTGGTTTTTATTAAGTTGCCTAATAATTCTGTACAGTAATAGTTACCTGCACAAACAGATATCCTCCTAAGATAGCCAAATCTAAAAAAGACCCACTCCAACTTCCAAACATAATAAGCTATGATATTTATGAGTCTTTTGGGTTGGTTGAGAACATAGTTGATGATCAATATAAAAATAATCCTCTAAAATACAACTTGCCTAATAATTCTGCACACAGTGTTTATATATATATATATATATATATATATATATATATATATATATATATACAGTGGGGCAAAAAAGTATTTAGTCAGTCAGCAATAGTGTAAGTTCCACCACTTAAAAAGATGAGAGGCGTCTGTAATTTACATCATAGGTAGACCTCAACTATGGGAGACAAACTGAGGAAAAAAAATCCAGAAAATCAAATTGTCTGTTTTTTTAACATTTTATTTGCATATTATGGTGGAAAATAAGTATTTGGTCAGAAACAAAATTTCATCTCAATACTTTGTAATATATCCTTTGTTGGCAATGACAGAGGTCAAATGTTTTCTGTAAGTCTTCACAAGGTTGCCACACACTGTTGTTGGTATGTTGGCCCATTCCTCCATGCAGATCTCCTCTAGAGCAGTGATGTTTTTGGCTTTTCGCTTGGCAACACGGACTTTCAACTCCCTCCAAAGGTTTTCTATAGGGTTGAGATCTGGAGACTGGCTAGGCCACTCCAGGACCTTGAAATGCTTCTTACGAAACCACTCCTTCGTTGCCCTGGCGGTGTGCTTTGGATCATTGTCATGTTGAAAGACCCAGCCACGTTTCATCTTCAATGCCCTTGCTGATGGAAGGAGGTTTGCACTCAAAATCTCACGATACATGGCCCCATTCATTCTTTCATGTACCCAGATCAGTCGTCCTGGCCCCTTTGCAGAGAAACAGCCCCAAAGCATGATGTTTCCACCACCATGCTTTACAGTAGGTATGGTGTTTGATGGATGCAACTCAGTATTCTTTTTCCTCCAAACACGACAAGTTGTGTTTCTACCAAACAGTTCCAGTTTGGTTTCATCAGACCATAGGACATTCTCCCAAAACTCCTCTGGATCAACCAAATGCTCTCTAGCAAACTTGAGACGGGCCCGGACATGTACTGGCTTAAGCAGTGGGACACGTCTGGCACTGCAGGATCTGAGTCCATGGTGGCGTAGTGTGTTACTTATGGTAGGCCTTGTTACATTGGTCCCAGCTCTCTGCAGTTCATTCACTAGGTCCCCCCGCGTGGTTCTGGGATTTTTGCTCACCGTTCTTGTGATCATTCTGACCCCACGGGGTGGGATTTTGCGTGGAGCCCCAGATTGAGGGAGATTATCAGTGGTCTTGTATGTCTTCCATTTTCTAATTATTGCTCCCACTGTTGATTTCTTCACTCCAAGCTGGTTGGCTATTGCAGATTCAGTCTTCCCAGCCTGGTGCAGGGCTACAATTTTGTTTCTGGTGTCCTTTGACAGCTCTTTGTTCTTCACCATAGTGGAGTTTGGAGTCAGACCGTTTGAGGGTGTGCACAGGTGTCTTTTTATACTGATAACAAGTTTAAACAGGTGCCATTACTACAGGTAATGAGTGGATGAAAGAGGAGACTCTTAAATAAGAAGTTACAGGTCTGTGAGAGCCAGAAATCTTGATTGTTTGTTTCTGACCAAATACTTATTTTCCAACATAATATGCAAATAAAATGTTAAAAAAACAGACAATGTGATTTTCTGGATTTTTTTTTTCTCAGTTTGTCTTTCATAGTTGAGGTCTACCTATGATGTAAATTACAGATGCCTCTCATCTTTTTAAGTGGTGGAACTTGCACTATTGCTGACTGACTAAATACTTTTTTGCCCCACTGTATACTAGATGGTGGCCCGATTCTAACGCATTGGGTATTCTAGAATATGCATGTCCTCGTAGTATATTGTCCAGCCACGTAGTATATTGCCCAGCCACGTAGTATATTGCCCAGCCACATAGTATATTGCCCAGCCACATAGTATATTGCCCAGACACGTAGTATATTGCCCAGCTATGTAGTATATTGCCCAGCTACGTAGTATTTTGCCCAGTGATGTAGTATATTGCCCAATTATGTAGTATATTGCCTAGTGACATAGTATATTGCCCAGTGACATAGTATACAGCACAGAGTCACGTAGTATATTGCCCAGTTATGTAGTATATTGCCCAGGGACGTAGTATACCAGGGGTGTCAAACTGCATTCCTCGAGGGCTGCAAACAGGTCATGTTTTCAGGATTTCCTTGTACTGCACAGATGATAATTTAATCACCTACACAAATAATGAGTTGGTGATTAAATTATCACCTGTGCAGTACAAGGAAATCCTGAAAACATGACCTGCTTGCAGCCCTCGAGGAATGCAGTTTGACACCCCTGTAGTATACAGCACAGAGCCATGTAGTATATTGCACAGCGACGTAGTATACAGCACATAGCCACGTAGTATATTGGCCAGTCACGTAGTATATTGCCCAGCTACGTAGTATATTGCCCAGCCAGATTTGTCACAGGTTAAAAACAAAAAAATAAACATACACTCACCTTTCCGAGGTCCCCTTGTAGTTGTGACGCCCAAGAGACCGGGATACCCAGCACCGGACCAATGGGGTCTGTCTCTTAAGCGGGATGTCACGGGTGGCTTGACCCGGTGCTGTGGCCTCAGGCAATGCACAGTGTAAGGGGTATTGAGAGGGAACAGGCACTTACTTGATCAGCAGCAGGTTCTCTCAGCGGTGATGATCCTGATCCTGGATAGATAGCTATTGTCCAAATGAAAGTCTGAGGCACTGAAACGTTTAACCAGTTTACTTCAACATAAAGGGATTTACAACCAGTCCTGTCACCGGAGTCTGTATGGGAATTCTGAATTACTTTGACCCTGCCGGGGTCTTCGCCTCTTATTGTATGCAATTTCTGTGTGGCCCTGCTGCTGTATGTGAACTGGCTGCCGGCCCAATCTGTCCCCTCCGGGTCCTGGTTCGACGGGCAACCCGAGTCCTTTTATCGGCTTACCCCCTCCAGGAGTACCGCTGAACTCTGTGTCTGTTGCTGCGTCCGGCCCTAGTGAAGCTGATATCACCTCACGTTTTTCCGGTTGCTGTATTATATATAATGAATACAGCCACGGATCCGGTATCCGTCTTTGCGCCTATTCTGGGTAGTGATTAATGCTACCCGGTTCTCACAATGTCCTTTTTCTCCGTCCCTTTTCTCCTCAGGCTGGTGATTTGGACCTGGAAACCGTCATACGGCTGTTAGAAATTCAGCTGTATGACCTCTCACTTTCAGCTCCTTAGCCCAACTGCCATTTCTTCTCTCAGACCAGAATGGATCAAGGGGAGTCTCTGGAGCTCCCCCTTCTGGCCGGAGGTGGTAGTGCAGTCTTGCTATTTTAGTATTTGTATTTACTGTCAGTAACTATTTTTGTGGCAAATACCCCTAGGGGTGCCACATTCCCCCTTAGTTAAGAACAGTACTCCGGGACTGTGGGACGATAACATTTTGAAATAACAATTAATATGTACAGAGTCTTAAAAATGAAAAGTTACAAAAACCACTCAAGGAAACAAAAATAGAGTTCTGTAAAAAGTCACTTCAAATAGCGTCCATTAATACAGTCCTATCCTTGAAGGTACTAGGAAAGGCACTGCACTTTGTGTCCAGGAATTTAGTTCCATTTTTCCAACGGAGTTATCAATATCAAGTCTAAAGAAAGTTCAAAAAGAGCAAAAAGCAAAGTTCAAAAAGCAGTCTTTCCGGAGCTTTGATTTAGTGCCTCCGGGCTGATAAAAAGTTCAAGAATATGCAAGAAGTTCATACAGACAAGTATCTGTAGGCACTGGGCTTAAACGTTGCATACTGATAACAATGACTATACTACATTTTCTGTTTAACTATATACGGCATAACATATATACAATTCACATTATGAGCTTTATAGTTGGTAATCTGCATACCTGGCCGGTAATTGACCCTGGGTACTACGCTGTGATCTACGTAATAGCGGTGTCTCTTCATGTGGTGTACTACTGTCTACTGCGGATGTAGTATCTGCCCGCTCTGCTAAAGATAATTCCACGACTATGGAGTTGGCAAGTCCACCGTGAATGGGATTACTCTGACCAGGAAACTTTTCTTCCTGGCCTGGAACCTCCTGTAGTACGGGGTCAGCCTCTTCCTGTCTTGGGACTTCTGGTATTGGGTTCGGTGTTGGGTAAAAGGCCACCATGGGAACCACTACTGCACCATGGTATGTTAGTAGGGTTTTGGGAAAGTCTCCTATACAGGTGTGATACACTTCCTCTTCTTTTTCCTTTACTGGTTGAACCTGTATGGGTTGAATAACTTCTGGTTCTGGCTGGACAACGTCTGGCTCTTTCAATGCTTCCGGACATAATTTAAGATTGTCTCTTGACACTAGTACAGATGTTAAGCCTCCGTTTTTGCTAATGAGACACATTTTAGGATTATCCACTCTTGTTGGTAAAACTGTGTAGGGTACGGCTTCCCACTGATTGTCCAGTTTGTTGGTTCGATGATTTCTCTTGAGCACTTGGTCACCCGGTCTTAATGGGGTCGCTAGAGCATTCTGGTTGAAAGTTCGCTCTTGTCTTTCTCTAGTTTGCTGAAGGCTTTTTTCCACACTCTCTTGCACTTGGCGATACTGCTTTTGCCGTATGATATCCCAATTGGAGTCTTGAACTTCTGCATCTGGTTTCAGAATTCCCATTTCTACATCGATTGGTAATTGGCCGGGTCTTGCACGCATAAGGTAAGCTGGGGTGCAGTTGGTGGAGCTCACCGGGACATGATTATACAGATCCACCAAGTCAGGCAATTTCTCTGGCCATTGATTCCTTTCTGTCTCAGGTAAAGTCTTTTGTAGGTCTATTACAATATGGTTCATCTTCTCGCATAAGCCGTTTGTTTGTGGATGATAGGCCGTCGTCCGGATCTTTTTGCAACCATGCATATAACAGAATTCTCTGAAGATCTCTGATTCAAAGGCTGTACCTTGGTCAGTGAGAACCTGTTCCGGATATCCATGGGGTCTACAAAAGTACGTTTGGAACGCTTTGGCTGCTGTTTTTGCTGTCAGATCTTTTACGGGTACTACTACCAAGAAGCGTGAATAATGGTCCACGATGGTCAAGGCATAGACATAGCCGGACCGGCTTGGTATTAACTTCACGTGGTCTATGGCTACAAGTTCAAGTGGTTGTTTGGTGATTATGGGCTGCAGTGATGCTATTTGGTTCTTTTGATCGTTTCTTCTGAGGTTGCACGGGCCACAATTTCTGCACCACTGTTCGATTGATTTTCTCATCCCGACCCAATAAAATCTTTCTCTTAGAAGTACTTCTAACTTTTTCCAACCGAAGTGACCAGCACCATTATGGTAAGCTTCGAGGACCATCTTGACATCTTGTTTAGGCACGATAATCTGCCAAACCAATTCATGTGTTTTCGGATTGGTGTACCTTCTACAGAGCTTCCCTTGATACAGGAACATTTTGCCTCTCTCTTTCCAGAGTTGATGCGTCTCTTCTGGGGCATCCTCATCGGGATATGCACTTTGCTCAGTTAACAGTTCCTTCACCAACTTCACAGCCGGATTGCTGTCTTGGGTGTCAGCCCATCTATGGTGTGCTAACGGATTTAAATTCACCTCTTGTTGTTTCTGATAGGTACTTGACTGATGATATTTTGCCTTGGGATGATGGAAGGCTGGTAGTTCAATTTCTTCAAGCTCCCCCGTTTCTTCTTCTACATCTCTCAAGTGTGGCATCCGGGATAGGGCATCAGCATTTCCATTCTTGCGACCTGCTCGATACTTGATTATGAAGTTGTAATTAGATAACCGGGCTATCCATCGCTGTTCTAACGCACCTAATTTGGCTGTGTCCAGGTGGGTCAACGGATTGTTGTCAGTATAGACAATAAATTCTGCAGCGGCCAGATAGTGTTTGAAACATTCAGTCACAGCCCAAACTACTGCCAGTAGTTCCAATTTGAAGGAGCTATAATTTTCTGGATTTCTTTCAGTAGGCCGGAGCTTTCTACTTGCAAAGGCGATGACTTTCTCCCGACCTTCTTGCTTTTGTGACAGCACCGCTCCTAGTCCCACATTACTGGCATCGGTGTAGAGGATGAAAGGTTGATGGTAATCTGGGTATGCCAGAACCTCTTCTCCGGTTAGTGCCTTCTTTAGTTGTTCAAAGGAGTCTTCCCTTTCGTCGTTCCACTGGAAAGGAGGGTTTCGGTTTGAAGGTTTCTTCGTCTGCCCTACCAAGGCATCTTGCAAGGGTGCTGCCAACTTGGTAAATCCTTTTATAAATCTGCGATAGTAACCCACCAATCCCAGGAATTGCCTCACTTCTTTTGCGCTGGTAGGTCTCGGCCAATCCCTTATGGCGGTTATTTTCTCGGGATCCGGTGCTACTCCCTCCGAACTCACGATGTGTCCCAAGTACTGTACCTTTGGCTTGAGAAGGTGACATTTGGATGGCTTGATTTTCATGCCATACCTGGATAAGGCTTCGAACACTTCTGCCATGTCATTTAAGTGTTGTTCGTAAGTCTTTGAGTAGACGATCAAATCATCTAGGTACAGGAGGACGGTCTCGAAGTTCTTGTGTCCGAGGCAGCATTCCATCAGCTGCTGGAAGGTACCGGATGCATTGCAGAGTCCGAACGGCATGCGATTAAATTCACTTAGACCCATTGGTGTGGTGAATGCCGTCTTTTCCTTATCTCTCTCAGCCACAGGGACTTGCCAATACCCGCTTGTTAAGTCTAAGGTGGAAAAATAATTAGCAGATTTCAAAGTGGTCAAGGACACTTCTATCCTAGGTAAGGGGTAGGCGTCTTTATGGGTGATGTTATTAATCTGCCGGTAGTCTACGCACATTCTCATGGTTCCGTCTTTTTTTTTGACAATCACTAGAGGGGCCGCCCAGGGGCTACAGCTGTCTCTTATTACCCTGGCCTGTTTCATCTCCCTTTAGCATATCTTTTGCACATTGATATTGAGCGGGCGGTATGGGTCTATATCTTTCTTTTATTGGGGGATGATCACCGGTGGGGATTGTGTGTTCTACCCCTTCTATCTGTCCGAAGTCCAATGGGTGTTTACTGAAAACTTGTTCATATTCCGTCACTAGCCTATACACCCCTTGTTTTTGATGGGTAGGTGTTGAATTTATGCCCACGTGTAGCTGTTGGCACCAATCCTCCAATTCTCCATCTGAGCCGTTGACTTCCACCTGACAGGTTGGTTCTATGGGCTCAATGGTTGTGATGGCATTGTTGTCAACAGTATATAGCTTTGCCACTGTAGCATACCTTGGCAAAGTGACATCTTCCTCTCCACAGTTCAAAAGTCGTACTGGCACTCGTCCCCGGTGTACCTCGACTATCCCTCGTGCTGTGAGTATAGTGGGCCTGCTGTCGGTGTACACTGGTTCTATTAAGGCTTGATAATCACGTCCCTTAGTACCAATGGCTGCTCTACACCATACCAGCATTTCTGTTTTTGGTGGGATTACAATAGACGTTGGATCACTTACCCTCACACTGCCGATTTCTCCACCTGCAACTTCTACCTGTTGCCTTAACATCAATACTTTTATTTCCCTCTGGAGAACTCTCTGCTGGTAGGATTGGGCAGTTTCAGCAATTTGCTGTAAGACAGAAATAACTTCGGCAAAGCAGTTCTCTAACACATTCATTCCTATCAATACAGTTGGTTCACAGTTCCGCCGGTCAACATCAACAACAATTATACCCTGTTTCTTCAATTCTACTTTACCAATCTTTATGGTCATCTCCCTGAATCCTAGTTTCGGTACCAACTTACCATTACTGGCCCATATATCTAGTTCAATATCAGAGGGCCCTTTATCAATATCTGCATCAGCCCAGTACCTCTTATAAAGGATATACGGTATAGATGAAATCTGGGAACCTGTGTCCAGCAAAGCGTTGAGGAGAATTCCGTTCAGCACGATAGGGATAATGGGTCGTCCTCCGATGTACCTGTCGTGCCAGGGTGTTGGGCCTTGAAAGTTCATTCCTGCGAAGCGGCCCGCATTCCCAGGGGATTCCCGTTTAAATCACAATCTCGTGCAAAGTGGCCTGGCTGCTGGCAACGGCGGCAAATGGGCTGTCCATCTGGTTGGTAGCGGTCGCGGGGTCGTCCTCTCCATGTCGGGTATCTCTGGGGTCTCATCCATGGAACATCTTCTCTACGGTTTGCCAACTCCATCTTGTGTCCTCTCATCTCCTGCATGGTTTTAGCCATTGAAGCAACAACATCAGTTAGTCAAGCTGTTGTTGAAGAGCCTCATTAGTACTGGGCCCCAGGGGCTTAGCAATGGCCCCGGACATAGCTGATGTCACTGGCACTCCCTGTTGTTGAGGAGCCTCTGCCATGGGTTGCGCAGGCTCCTGATCCCGAGGTGCCTCTGCCAGCTGGAGACGTACAGTATAGCGCTCTCCTTTAATTGGGCAAATGTCAATTCAGGGTTCTTAAAAACAAGCATGCTCACATGCCCCCGGTGAGAAGGGGTGTAGAGTCCCTCAATAAATTGATCTCTTAGCAGTTTATCCGCTCCGGTGTTAAAAATGGGTTCAGTCAGTGTAAGTGATTTAAGGGCTTCCTGCAGGTTTAAGGCAAAGTCTCTCACGCCCTCATTAACTTTTTGTTTGCAATTAAAGAATCGTACTTTAGCTTTGCTGCTGGCAGTGGTTTCCAATGTAGCTTTTAATCCAGCAAATATGCGTTCAACAGTGCCTTTTAGATCAGCTGCCCATGCTGTGACTTCTCGCTTAGCATGGCCACTTAACTGCATCATCAGGAGACTAACACGCTGAACTTCACCCACGGGGAACATGTCAAAATGGGCCAGCATCTTTTCTCTGAAATCGTCAAGGGTATTAGGCTCACCTTCATACATTGGAAGCCACGGGCCACCCGGGGTATATGGCATCAGCACCGGCATGATGGGCGCCGCTCCTTGCACTGCTGCGCTACCGGACTCTCTATCGACACTCTGTCTTTCAGCTGCATTAGCGTCGCCGGGTGCTGCGGTGTCTCCGTGCTGCGACATACTGTGCCCCCTTAGTTAATCCGGACCCTTCCGGTCCTCCGCTTCCGTCGGGATAGTGTAGATTCGTTCCGCTGTGCAGCAGGATCGATTTTCCCCTTGCTCTGATGTCAGAGCGCTCAGCTTGGTGCCGCCCACAATGACACGCCCCCTGCTGCTCCCACCCACCGCGCTCTGTAATGGCGGATTCTGAAGTTTTTCAGTTAAACTGGGGCTCAGGTGATGGCGTAGCTCAATTAACAGTCTCGTGCCTAACGGTTATGAAGTGATTACCTCAGGGGATGGCGGCCATCTTTACTCCATTATAACCAATGGGGAAAAGTCACTTTCAATAGTTTTCAATGGGAAATGGAATTTTCTTTAATAAAGTCAATTTTCAAGATTTTTCATCCAAGTTTTCACAGTTTTGGGCTCCAATCACGGCACACAATACCCGGTATACGGGCTGGTCGTATCCTGTTAGTGACGCCAAATGTGACGCCCAAGAGACCGGGATAACCAGCACCGGACCAATGGGGTCTGTCTCTTAAGCGGGATGTCACGGGTGGCTTGACCCGGTGCTGTGGCCTCAGGCAATGCACAGTGTAAGGGGTATTGAGAGGGAACAGGCACTTACTTGATCAGCAGCAGGTTCTCTCAGCGGTGATGATCCTGATCCTGGATAGATAGCTATTGTCCAAATGAAAGTCTGAGGCACTGAAACGTTTAACCAGTTTACTTCAACATAAAGGGATTTACAACCAGTCCTGTCACCGGAGTCTGTATGGGAATTTTGAATTACTTTTTGACCCTGCCGGGGTCTTCGCCTCTTATTGTACGCAATTTCTGTGTGGCCCTGCTGCTGTATGTGAACTGGCTGCCGGCCCAATCTGTCCCCTCCGGGTCCTGGTTCGACGGGCAACCCGAGTCCTTTTATCGGCTTACCCCCTCCAGGAGTACCGCTGAACTCTGTGTCTGTTGCTGCGTCCTGCCCTAGTGAAGCTGATATCACCTCACGTTTTTCCGGTTGCTGTATTATGTATAATGAATACAGCCACGGATCCGGTATCCGTCTTTGCGCCTGTTCTGGGTAGTGATTAATGCTACCCGGTTCTCACAATGTCCTTTTTCTCCGTCCCTTTTCTCCTCAAGCCGGTGATTTGGGCCTGGAAACCGTCATAGGGCTGTTAGAAATTCAGCTGTATGACCTCTCACTTTCAGCTCCTTAGCCCAACTGCCATTTCTTCTCTCAGACCAGAATGGATCAAGGGGAGTCTCTGGAGCTCCCCCTTCTGGCCGGAGGTGGTAGTGCAGTCTTGCTATTTTAGTATTTGTATTTACTGTCAGTAACTATTTTTGTGGCAAATACCCCTAGGGGTGCCACATAGTCCACGGCAGCTTCCGGTCCCAGGGCTGGTATGAGCGCAGGACCTGTGATGACGTCGCGGTCACATGACCGTGACGTCATGGCAGGTCCTTCTCGCGCAGGGCCTGTGATGACGTCGCGGTCACATGACAGTGACGTCATGGCAGGTCCTTCTCCCATACCATCTTTGCAACCGGAACCTGCAACGGAAGATGGCGGCCGGCGCGAGCGACTACGGAAGGTGAGTATAGCAGGTTTTTTTTAAAATTATTTTTAACATTACATATTTTACTATTGATGCCGCATAGGCAGGGGAGTAAGAAGCGGCCATTTTCTTCCGAACTGTGCCTGTCGCTGATTGGTCGCGGCAGCCATGACAGGCAGCTGGCGAGACCAATCAGCAAATGAATAACCGTGACAGAAGGACAGACAGACGGAAGTGACCCTTAGACAATTATATATAAGATAGTATACATGTTTATAACTAAATTGTAAATTTTAAACGCTACTTGAATATCATAATATAGTATGAGAAACATACTGGCTTGGAAATTGCATGACCATGCTACATCATTGTTATTTTTTTAACCAATTGTTTTCTTGCTTCTCCAAGACTAGGGAGGTTCCCACCTCTCCTAATGAGCAGTGCACATAAAAGCCTTTCTGTGCTACGTGTCCACATTGGACATTTCCTTTCTAAATCTTGCTCATACAGGTACTATACATATGACCTGGTTTTTAAATACATCAGATAGGGATTACATACATAAGTTAGGACTGCTCTAATACGGGTATAACTTGACATTTGGTAGAGCGGCTTAATGTACATTTTTTGCAAAAAACTTATTAACCAAATACCGTGTGTTTTTCCATCTTTTTACTAGCACTTGCTGTTTACTGATATTTTATGCAACAGACTTTTTTTGTTTTACTCTGCCTCTTTTGTGTCTCAACTGTTGTGAATTCCGCTCTTGGGCTCCCTCCGGTGGTTCTAAGTGGCACTTTTGTGAGTTCTGCTCTTAGGCTCCCTCCGGTGGTTTTAAGTGGAATGGCTGCTCCTTGGATTTAGCAGTTAGCAGCTGCTTCCACTGATTGTCTCTTCTGCTCGGCTATTTAGCCTGGCTCTTTC
Source organism: Ranitomeya imitator (assembly GCF_032444005.1). Taxonomy (NCBI): domain Eukaryota; kingdom Metazoa; phylum Chordata; class Amphibia; order Anura; family Dendrobatidae; genus Ranitomeya; species Ranitomeya imitator. The sequence continues at coordinate 608,216,380 of NC_091283.1, read as the reverse complement.
CTTTCGCTTGTACCACTTGTCAATGTTTCCTGGTTGGATTCACATCTCTTTTGGATTTCCCTGTTATCCTGACCAGTTCAGCAAAGTTAAGTCCTTGCTTGCTCTTTTCTGTCCACAGGTTGTGGACTTGTCCGTTCTGTGCTTTCTATGTTTTGTCCAGCTTGTCAGTATGAATTAATTCTGTGTAGCTGGAAGCTCTGGGAAGCAGATTTACCCTCCACACCTTTAGTCAGGTGTGGAGATTTTTGTAAACTCTGTGTGGATTTTTTGTAGTGTTTTATACTGACCGCACAGTATTCCATCCTGTCCTATCTATCTAGCTATACTGGCCTCCTGTGTTCATCCTGGTTTCATTCTGTGTATGTCTTTTCCCTCTCCACTCACAGTCATTACTTGTGGGGGGCTATCTATCCTTTGGGGATTTTCTCTGAGGCAAGATAGTTTTCCTGTTTCTATCTTTAGGGGTAGTTAGTTCTCCGGCTGTGACGAGGTGCCTAGGGAGTGTCAGGAGCATCCCACGGCTACTTCTAGTGTTGTGTTGAGCTTAGTGACTGCGGTCAGTACAGGTACCACTTCCTTCAGAGCTCGTCCCATGTTGCTCCTAAACCACCAGATCATAACAGTACAAGTGGCCAGAAATGAATTAAATGCATCTCAAAAGAAGGAAAAAAAAATTCTGAGCCATTTTTTTTTCTGTGCTCTGTTTTGTCTTTTTTTTTCCTCTTGATCTCTGGGTGGTTCAGGATTTATGCTCTGGCATGGATGTTCAGGGTTTGTTTTCTCGTGTGGATCAACTTGCTGCAAGAGTACAGAGTATCCAAGATTATGTTGTCCAGACTCCGGCTTTGGAGCCTAGAATTCCTACTCCTGATTTGTTTTTTGGGGACAGATCCAAGTTTTTGAACTTTAAAAATAACTGCAAATTGTTTTTTGCTTTGAAACCCCGTTCTTCTGGTGATCCAATTCAGCAAGTTAAAATCATCATATCCTTGCTGCGTGGTGACCCTCAGGACGGGGCATTCTCCCTTGAATCAGGGGATCCGGCATTGCTGAATGTTGATGCATTTTTTCAAGCGCTCGGATTATTGTATGACGAACCTTATTCTGTGGATCATGCAGAAAAAACCCTGTTGGCCCTGTGTCAAGGTCAGGAAGCGGCAGAATTATACTGCCAGAAATTTAGGAAATGGTCTGTGCTCACTAAATGGAATGAGGATGCTCTGGCTGCTATTTTCAGAAAAGGTCTTTCTGAAGCCCTTAAAGATGTTATGGTGGGCTTCCCTACGCCTACTGGTTTGAGCGAATCTATGTCTCTAGCCATTCAGATTGATCGGCGTCTGCGCGAGCGCAAAGCTATGCACCATATGGCAGTGTCCTCTGAGCTGAGTCCTGAGCCTATGCAATGTGATAGGATTTTGACTAGAACAGAACGGCAGGAATTCAGACGTTAGAATAGGCTGTGTTTTTACTGTGGTGATTCTGCTCATGTTATTTCTGATTGCCCTAAACGTACTAGGAGGGTCGCTAGGTCTGTTACTATCAGTACTGTACAGCCTAAATTTCTTTTATCTGTGACCCTGATTTACTCATTGTCGTCCTTTTCTGTCATGGCATTTGTAGATTCAGGCGCTGCCCTGAACTTAATGGACTTAGAATTCGCCAGGCGCTGTGGTTTTTCCTTGCAGCCTTTGCAGAGCCCTATTCCTTTGAAGGGCAATGATGCTACACCATTGGCCAAGGATAAACCTCAGTACTGGACGCAGATGACCATGTACATGGCTCCAGCACATCAGGAAAATTGCCGTTTTCTGGTGTTGCATAACCTGCATGATGTTGTTGTACTGGGTTTTCCATGGTTACAGGAACTTAATCCGGTGCTGGATTGGAAAACTATGTCTGTGACTAGTTGGGGTTGTCAAGGGGTACATAGTGATGTTCCTTTGATGTCAATTTCCTCTTCCCCTTCTTCTGAGGTCCCTGAGTTTTTGTCGGATTTTCAGGATGTATTTGATGAGCCCAAGTCCAGTTCCCTTCCTCCTCATAGGGACTGTGATTGTGCTATTAACTTGATTCCAGGTTGTAAGTTCCCTAAGGGCCAACTTTTCAATCTGTCTGTGCCAGAGCATGCCGCCATGCGGAGCTATGTTAAGGAATCTTTGGAGAAGGGGCATATTCGGCCGTCTTCGTCACCATTGGGAGCGGGTTTCTTTTTTGTTGCTAAGAAGGATGGCTCCTTGAGACCATGTATAGATTATCGTCTTCTTAATAAGATCACGGTCAAATTCCAATACCCCTTGCCTTTGCTTTCTGATTTGTTTGCTCAGATTAAGGGGGCTAGTTGGTTTACTAAGATTGACCTCCGAGGGGCATATAATCTTGTTCGTATTAAACAGGGTGACGAATGGAAAACTGCATTTAATACGCCCGAAGGCCATTTTGAATACCTTGTGATGCCATTCGGGCTCTCTAATGCTCCATCTGTGTTCCAATCCTTCATGCATGATATTTTCCGCAATTATCTTGATAAATTCATGGTTGTATATTTGGATGATATTTAGATGTTTTCCGATGATTGGGAGTCTCATGTGAAGCAGGTCAGGATGGTATTCCAGATCCTTCGTGATAATGCTTTATTTGTGAAGGGGTCTAAGTGCCTATTCAGAGTTCAGAAGGTCTCTTTTTTGGGTTTTATTTTTTCTCCCTCGTCTATGGAAATGGATCCTGTTAAGGTCCAAGCTATTCATGACTGGATTCAACCCACATCTGTGAAGAGCCTTCAAAAATTTTTGGGCTTTGCTAATTTCTATCGCCGTTTCATTGCCAACTTTTCCAGTGTGGTTAAGCCCCTTACTGATTTGACGAAGAAAGGCGCTGATGTGACGAATTGGTCCTCTGCGGCTGTTAAGGCCTTTCGGGAGCTTAAACACTGATTTACTTCTGCCCCTGTGTTGCGTCAGCAGGATGTTTCTCTTCCTTTTCAGGTTGAGGTTGACGCTTCTGAGATTGGGGCAGGGGCCGTTCTGTCTCACAGGGATTCTGATGGTTCTTTGATGAAACCGTGTGCTTTTTTTTCCAGAAAGTTTTCGCCTGCGGAACGCAATTATGATGTCGGCAATCGGGAGTTGTTGGCTATGAAGTGGGCGTTTTCAGGAGTGGCGACATTGGCTTGAGGGAGCTAAGCACCGCGTTGTGGCCTTGACTGATCATAAGAATCTGATTTACCTCGAGTCGGCCAAGCGGCTGAATCCTAGACAGGCTCGATGGTCCCTGTTTTTCTCCCGTTTTGATTTTGTGGTCTCGTATCTTCCGGGATCTAAGAATGTTAAGGCTGATGCCCTCTCTAGGAGTTTTTCGCCTGATTCTCCTGGAGTCCTTGAGCCGGTTGGCATTCTTAAGGAAGGGGTGATTCTTTCTGCAATCTCCCCTGATTTGCGCGGGTGCTTCAGGAATTTCAGTCTGATAGGCCTGACCGCTGTCCAGTGGGGAAGCTGTTTGTTCCTGATGGATGGACAAGTAAGGTGATTTCTGAGGTTCATTGTTCAGTGTTGGCTGGTTATCCTGGGATTTTTGGTACCAGAGATTTGGTTGCTAGGTCCTTTTGGTGGCCTTCCTTGTCGCGCGATGTGCGTGCTTTTGGGCAGTCCTGTGGGACTTGCGCCCAGGCCAAGCCTTGCTGTTCCCGCGCTAGTGGGTTGCTTTTGCCTTTGCCGGTCCCTGAGAGGCCCTGGACGCATATTTCCATGGATTTTATTTCGGATCTTCCTGTTTCCCAGAAGATGTCTGTTATCTGGGTTGTTTGTGACCGGTTCTCTAAAATTGTCCATCTGGTACCTTTGCCTAAGTTGCCTTCCTCCTCAGATTTGGTTCCATTGTTTTTTCAGCATGTGGTTCTTTGCATGGCATTCCGGAGAATATTGTGTCTGACAGAGGTTCTCAGTTTGTCTCTAGGTTTTGGCGGGCCTTTTGTGCTAGGATGGGCATTGATTTGTCTTTCTCTTCGGCATTTCATCCTCAGACTAATGGCCAAACTGAGCGAGCTAATCAGACCTTGGAGACCTATTTGAGATGCTTTGTGTCTGCTGATCAGGATGATTGGGTGGCTTTCTTGCCGTTGGCCGAGTTTGCCCTTAATAATCGGGCTAGTTCGGATACTTTGGTTTCACCTTTCTTTTGTAATTTTGGTTTTTATCCTCGTTTTTCTTCGGGGCAGGTTGAGCCTTCTGATTTCTTGATTCCAAGAAACGGAAATCAGAGACTTCAGGGGATCTGTTGGTGAGAGGAGAGGTAGCAGTTTTACCTTGCCAATTGCACAGCATAAACCTGGCGCTTCACTTTCCACTTTAAGGCATTTTCTGCAAGTCTTGCTTCTCTCTGCTGAGAAATTTCAGTGGCCCTTGGGGAAGCAGCTCTTATTCTCATGTCTGCAAATCTTGCTTCTCTCTACTGAGACATTTGAGTGGCCTTTGAGGAAACAGCTCTTGCCTCCCTTTCCTCCATTTCTGTACTAATTTCTGTAAGTCTTGGCTCCCTTTCTTCATTCTGTAAGTCTTGCTCATTGAGGCGTAATACAGCTTTTCTCTTATAGAAAGCAGATTTTAACCTTGTCGGAGTGTAATGACATTTAGTTAGAAATTTTAAAGAAGGACTAATTTAGAGTGGAATTAGTTGTAGCTAGAGTTGAGCGACCTTGACCTTTTTAGAGTCGAGCCGGGTTTCGCGAAACCCGACTATCTCAAAAGTCGGGTCGAGTGAAATCGCCCGATTATGACGTAAAGTCGGGATCGACCGAAACACGAAACCCAATGCAAGTCAATGGGGCAGCATAGTCGGCAGTGAGTGGGGGCCAGGAAAACACCTAGAGTGCCCATTTTAATGTCAAAACCATCCATTCTTCTTAATGAAGCTTGTCAAGCGTAATTTACCTTATAATAATTGGAAGGCATTTGAAATTGGGGGTCATTTGGCTAAAGTTGTGGTGGGTAGGGCTGGTTCAAGTAATTAGTGGGCCCAGGAAATCTGGACCACGTCACGGCAGTGGAGCAGGGAGAGGTAAGTATTTCAACTTTGCAAGTGCTGTGAACCTGAGCAAGCAAGGTGGGCCCACTCGTTGGCATTGGCACTGGCACAGGGCCCCTCAAAGTACAGCGGTGTGTTTGCACGGCGGGGGCGCCTCCCACCGGCAGCAACACTTTTGCGTACCATGAGAGGCCCTGTGGCAGTGACGTCGCCAACTAGTATTCCTCCCCCCACCTGATGAAGGAACCTGCACTTTCATCTGCACCTTCCTGTTTGTCCCCGTGTAAGGTGGTATGGTATGCGGGAAGGGGGACCTGACTTTCAGCAGGGTCAGAATCTTGCAGTGTAGCGTGCACGGGAAATGTTGCGTTATGGGTCAATGTACCAGCAGACTCATCTATCACTGGCTGGGCAATGGACAGGATGAGGAGGAAACACAGATATAGGCCCAAAGAATAAAGTGGGCTAAATGCAGTTCAAAATTGGTAACACAGGACTAATCAGGGGGCATTGCAGTGGAGAACAACTGGAATGAGAGGCTGACACAGAGAGTAGGCCCAAATCAGTAAGTAGTCGAAATGCAGTTCAAAATTGGCAACAGTAGTAAACAGGCGGCACAGCTTTGTTCAGTGGAGGAGAACAGCAAGGAGTGGCAGACACCGATAGTAGGTCCCAACCCAACTAGTAGGCCAAATGCAGTCTAACATTAACAACTACTTAACGAGCGCCTGAAAACGGAATTTCAGGACAGGAAACCAGGAGAACAGCAAGGAGCGGCAGACACCGATAGTAGGCCCCAAACCAACTAGTACGCCAAATGCAGTTGTTCCGTTTAACCACAATTTAATGAGAGCCTGAAGATAGAAGTTCAGGAAAGGCAACCTGGAGAACACCTTGGAGTGGAACACACCATCTCTCTACACCCCATACCCAATTTGTAGGCCTAATGCAGCGTAGTTTCCAACAACTACTAAACGAGAGCATGATGATCGAAGCATTGGCGAGGAAACCTGGGGAACACCTTGGAGTGGAACACACCTTCTCTCTACAGTGGAACACACCATCTCTCTACACCCCATACCCAATTTGTAGGCCTAATGCAGCATAGTTTCCAACAACTACTAAACGAGAGCCGGAAGATCGAAGCAATGGAGAGGAAACCTGGGGAACACCTTGGAGTGTAACACACCATCTCTCTACACCCCATACCCAATTTGTAGGCCTAATGCAGCGTAGTTTCCAACAACTACTAAACGAGAGCCGGAAGATCGAAGCTCAGGAAAGGCAACCTGGAGAACACCTTGGAGTGGAACACACCATCTCTCTACACCCCAAACCCAATTTGTAGGCCCAATGCAGCGTAGTTTCCAACAACTACTAAACGAGAGCCGGAAGATCGAAGCAATGGAGAGGAAACCTGGGGAACACCTTGGAGTGTAACACACCATCTTTCTACACCCCATACCCAATTTGTAGGCCTAATGCAGCGTAGTTTCCAACAACTACTAAACGAGAGCCGGAAGATCGAAGCAATGGAGAGGAAACCTGGGGAACACCTTGGAGTGGAACACACCATCTCTCTACAGTGGAACACACCATCTCTCTACACCCCATACCCAATTTGTAGGCCTAATGCAGCGTAGTTTCCAACAACTACTAAACGAGAGCCGGAAGATCGAAGCTCAGGAAAGGCAACCTGGGGAACACCTTGGAGTGGAACACACCATCTCTCTACACCCCATACCCAATTTGTAGGCCCAATGCAGCGTAGTTTCCAACAACTACTAAACGAGAGCCGGAAGATCGAAGCTCAGGAAAGGCAACCTGGGGAACACCTTGGAGTGTAACAAACCCTCACCCTCGGACGCGCCCTGCTTCTTTATTTGTAATGAATGTTTATTTGCAATGTGGTTTTGACTTACTCTATTTTTTTGGTAAATAATGATTTTATTATTTTCATTGTTTTGCATCTTCTTGGCAATAATATAAAGAAGACGCGACAGGACAACACTCGGTGGATGCCATATCTGTGTTTAAAATTGAAAAAACCTTTCAGTTAACTACTTGCAGGAGAAAGTTATTGTAGCTGGTGGCCATTTTTAGTACTGTACCAGTACCAGTTTTGTTGTATGTGTTTGTTTTTAATGTTAAAATGTCTGCATTTGATATCTCTCCAGTATTTTCTTTTTTATAAGCAAAATACTTATTTTTATATTTTCTGATGTTGGTTCCAGGGGTACACGGGCAGCAGTGGTGTGGTCAGTGGAGGCCTAGTGGAAGGAGTCACCGCAGACAGGCATGGCTGTAGGCAATTTTAAATTGGTTCCAGGGGTACACGGGCAGCAGTGGTGTGGTCAGTGGAGGCCTAGTGGAAGGAGTGACCACAGACAGGCATCGAAGGCCTAAAATAATAACACATGGCTGTAGGCAATTTTAAATTGGTTACAGGGGTACACGGGCAGCAGTGGTGTGGTCAGTGGAGGCCTAGTGGAAGGAGTGACCGCAGACAGGCATCGAAGGCCTAAAATAATAACACATGGCTGTAGGCAATTTCAAATTGGTTCCAGGGGTACACGGGCAGCAGTGGTGTGGTCAGTGGAGGCCTAGTGGAAGGAGTCACCGCAGACAGGCATCGAAGGCCTAAAATAATAACACATGGCTGTAGGCAATTTTAAATTGGTTACAGGGGTACACGGGCAGCAGTGGTGTGGTCAGTGGAGGCCTAGTGGAAGGAGTAACCGCAGACAGGCATCGAAGGCCTAAAATAATAACACATGGCTGTAGGCAATTTTAAATTGGTTCCAGGGGTACACGGGCAGCAGTGGTGTGGTCAGTGGAGGCCTAGTGGAAGGAGTCACCGCAGACAGGCATCGAAGGCCTAAAATAATAACACATGGCTGTAGGCAATTTTAAATTGGTTACAGGGGTACACGGGCAGCAGTGGTGTGGTCAGTGGAGGCCTAGTGGAAGGAGTAACCGCAGACAGGCATCGAAGGCCTAAAATAATAACACATGGCTGTAGGCAATTTTAAATTGGTTCCAGGGGTACACGGGCAGCAGTGGTGTGGTCAGTGGAGGCCTAGTGGAAGGAGTGACCGCAGACAGGCATCGAAGGCCTAAAATAATAACACATGGCTGTAGGCAATTTTAAATTGGTTCCAGGGGTACACGGGCAGCAGTGGTGTGGTCAGTGGAGGCCTAGTGGAAGGAGTGACCACAGACAGGCATCGAAGGCCTAAAATAATAACACATGGCTGTAGGCAATTTTAAATTGGTTACAGGGGTACACGGGCAGCAGTGGTGTGGTCAGTGGATGCCTAGTGGAAGGAGTGACCGCAGACAGGCATCGAAGGCCTAAAATAATAACACATGGCTGTAGGTAATTTAAAATTGGTTCCAGGGGTACACGGGCAGCAGTGGTGTGGTCAGTGGAGGCCTAGTGGAAGGAGTGACCGCAGACAGGCATCGAAGGCCTAAAATAATAACACATGGCTGTAGGCAATTTTAAATTGGTTCCAGGGGTACACGGGCAGCAGTGGTGTGGTCAGTGGAGGCCTAGTGGAAGGAGTCACCGCAGACAGGCATCGAAGGCCTAAAATAATAACACATGGCTGTAGGCAATTTTAAATTGGTTCCAGGGGTACACGGGCAGCAGTGGTGTGGTCAGTGGAGGCCTAGTGGAAGGAGTGACCGCAGACAGGCATCGAAGGCCTAAAATAATAACACATGGCTGTAGGCAATTTTAAATTGGTTCCAGGGGTACACGGGCAGCAGTGGTGTGGTCAGTGGAGGCCTAGTGGAAGGAGTGACCACAGACAGGCATCGAAGGCCTAAAATAATAACACATGGCTGTAGGCAATTTTAAATTGGTTACAGGGGTACACGGGCAGCAGTGGTGTGGTCAGTGGATGCCTAGTGGAAGGAGTGACCGCAGACAGGCATCGAAGGCCTAAAATAATAACACATGGCTGTAGGTAATTTAAAATTGGTTCCAGGGGTACACGGGCAGCAGTGGTGTGGTCAGTGGAGGCCTAGTGGAAGGAGTGACCGCAGACAGGCATCGAAGGCCTAAAATAATAACACATGGCTGTAGGCAATTTTAAATTGGTTCCAGGGGTACACGGGCAGCAGTGGTGTGGTCAGTGGAGGCCTAGTGGAAGGAGTCACCGCAGACAGGCATCGAAGGCCTAAAATAATAACACATGGCTGTAGGCAATTTTAAATTGGTTCCAGGGGTACACGGGCAGCAGTGGTGTGGTCAGTGGAGGCCTAGTGGAAGGAGTGACCGCAGACAGGCATCGAAGGCCTAAAATAATAACACATGGCTGTAGGCAATTTTAAATTGGTTCCAGGGGTACACGGGCAGCAGTGGTGTGGTCAGTGGAGGCCTAGTGGAAGGAGTGACCGCAGACAGGAATCGAAGGCCTAAAATAATAACACATGGCTGTAGGCAATTTTAAATTGGTTCCAGGGGTACACGGGCAGCAGTGGTGTGGTCAGTGGAGGCCTAGTGGAAGGAGTCACCGCAGACAGGCATAGAAGGCCTAAAATAATAACACATGGCTGTAGGCAATTTTAAATTGGTTCCAGGGGTACACGGGCAGCAGTGGTGTGGTCAGTGGAGGCCTAGTGGAAGGAGTCACCGCAGACAGGCATCGAAGGCCTAAAATAATAACACATGGCTGTAGGCAATTTTAAATTGGTTCCAGGGGTACAAGGGCAGCAGTGGTGTGGTCAGTGGAGGCCTAGTGGAAGGAGTCACCGCAGACAGGCATCGAAGGCCTAAAATAATAACACATTGCTGTAGGCAATTTTAAATTGGTTCCAGGGGTACACGGGCAGCAGTGGTGTGGTCAGTGGAGGCCTAGTGGAAGGAGTGACCGCAGACAGGCATCGAAGGCCTAAAATAATAACACATGGCTGTAGGCAATTTTAAATTGGTTCCAGGGGTACACGGGCAGCAGTGGTGTGGTCAGTGGAGGCCTAGTGGAAGGAGTCACCGCAGACAGGCATCGAAGGCCTAAAATAATAACACATGGCTGTAGGCAATTTTAAATTGGTTACAGGGGTACACGGGCAGCAGTGGTGTGGTCAGTGGAGGCCTAGTGGAAGGAGTGACCACAGACAGGCATCGAAGGCCTAATATAACAAAAATATCAATACAATGGTATTGACAGTGCCAGGCATTGAAGGATGTCAGCGCATAGACTAAACATTGGTGGAGCTGTGAGAGATAATTTTGCAAGTGGTAGAGCACTGTTTGAGCTGGGGGGGGGAACTGTCTTGTGGCCGGCGGTACAGGCCCAGGGCCCCTCATATTACAACGGTGTGTCTGACGTTGGGTGTGCACCACCACCGCCAGAGACACTTTATTGTACTAGGAGGGACCCAGTGGCAGTGCCGTCGACCAAAAGCGGGCTCACCCACCTCTTCAGACAAACTGCACTCTCACGGGTGCTGTCGCCAAGTGTCGATACCACGGCCCTGTGTGGGGAGTTTGGCCATTTAGTGAGGTGTAAACATGTCGTATGCTGGACAATCAGGTGCAGAAAATTACGAGATTGGAAAAGGCATTCAGAATAGTCCACAGGCAAGACCTTTTCATAGGAAAGCTAGGTGTCAGCCGGGCAAGGTGGGGCAAAAGATTTCAAAATCCAGTTGTGGTTCATTTTAATGAAGGTTAGATCATCTACATTTTGGGTAGCCAGACGAGTCCTTTTTTCTGTTAGTATTGAACCTGCAGCACTGAATACTCTTTCTGATAGGACACTAGCTGCCGGGCAAGCAAGCTCCTGCAATGCATATTCTGCCAATTCTGGCCAGGTGTCTAATTTTGATGCCCAGTAATCAAATGGGAATGACGGTTGAGGGAGAACATCGATAAGGGATGAAAAATAGTTTGTAACCATACTGGACTCCTGTCACTTTGAATTGATGCTGCAGTACCTGTCCTGTCTGCGGTCATAGCAAAATCACTCCACAACCTGGTCAGAAAACCCCTCTGTCCAACGCCACTTCTGATTTCTGCCCCTCTAACTCCTCTGGTCTGCTGGCCCCTGCAGCTCGTGTGAGAACGATCACGGGCGCTGTGTGCAGGGAATGCCAGAAGCAAACGGTCAACAAGAGTTGATTGTTTGGTTGCTAATATTAGTTCCAAGTTCTCATGTTGCATTATATTTTGCAATTTGCCTTTATAGCGAGGATCAAGGAGGCAGGCCAACCAGTAATCGTCATCATTCATCATTTTAGTTATGCGTGTGTCCCTTTTGAGGATACGTAAGGCATAATCCGCCATGTGGGCCAAAGTTCCAGTTCTCAAATCTGCGGTTGTGCTTGGTTGAGGGGCAGTTTCAGGCAAATCCACGTCACTTGTGTCCCTCAAAAAACCAGAACCCGGCCTTGCCGCGCCACCAATTTCCAGTGGCCCCGGAAAAGCTTCCTCATTAAAAATATAATCATCCCCATCATCCTCCTCGTCCTCCTCCTCCTCTTCGCCCGCTACCTCGTCCTGTACACTGCCCTGGCCAGACAATGGCTGACTGTCATCAAGGCTTTCCTCTTCCTCAGCTGCAGACGCCTGATCCTTTATGTGCGTCAAACTTTGCATCAGCAGACGCATTAGGGGGATGCTCATGCTTATTATGGCGTTGTCTGCACTAACCAGCCGTGTGCATTCCTCAAAACACTGAAGGACTTGACACATGTCTTGAATCTTCGACCACTGCACACCTGACAACTCCATGTCTGCCATCCTACTGCCTGCCCGTGTATGTGTATCCTCCCACAAAAACATAACAGCCCGCCTCTGTTCACACAGTCTCTGAAGCATGTGCAGTGTTGAGTTCCACCTTGTTGCAACGTCTATGATTAGGCGATGCTGGGGAAGGTTCAAAGAACGCTGATAGGTCTGCATACGGCTGGAGTGTACGGGCGAACGGCGGATATGTGAGCAAAGTCCACGCACTTTGAGGAGCAGGTCGGATAACCCCGGATAACTTTTCAGGAAGCACTGCACCACCAGGTTTAAGGTGTGAGCCAGGCAAGGAATGTGTTTCAGTTGGGAAAGGGAGATGGCAGCCATGAAATTCCTTCCGTTATCACTCACTACCTTGCCTGCCTCAAGATCTACAGTGCCCAGCCACGACTGCGTTTCTTTCTGCAAGAACTCGGACAGAACTTCCGCGGTGTGTCTGTTGTCGCCCAAACACTTCATAGCCAATACAGCCTGCTGACGTTTGCCAGTAGCTGCCCCATAATGGGAGACCTGGTGTGCAACAGTGGCAGCTGCGGATGGAGTGGTTGTGCGACTGCGGTCTGTGGACGAGCTCTCGCTTCTGCAGGAGGACGAAGAGGAGGAGGAGGGGGTGCGAACGGCTACAGCCAATTGTTTCCTAGACCGTGGGCTAGGCAGAACTGTCCCAAACTTGCTGTCACCTGTGGACCCTGCATCCACCACATTTACCCAGTGTGCCGTGATGGACACGTAACGTCCCTGGCCATGCCTACTGGTCCATGCATCTGTTGTCAGGTGCACCTTTGTGCTCACAGATTGCCTGAGTGCATGGACGATGCGCTCTTTAACATGCTGGTGGAGGGCTGGGATGGCTTTTCTGGAAAAAAAGTGTCGACTGGGTAGCTCGTAGCGTGGTACAGCGTAGTCCATCAGGGCTTTGAAAGCTTCGCTTTCAACTAACCGGTAGGGCATCATCTCTAACGAGATTAGTCTAGCTATGTGTGCGTTCAAACCCTGTGTACGCGGATGCGAGGCTAAGTACTTCCTTTTTCTAACCATAGTCTCATGTAGGGTGAGCTGGACTGGAGAGCTGGAGATCGTGGAACTAGCGGGGGTGCCGGTGGACATGGCAGACTGAGAGACGGTGGGAGATGGTATTGTTGCCACCGGTGCCCTAGATGCAGTGTTTCCTACTACGAAACTGGTGATTCCCTGACCCTGACGGCTTTGGCCTGGCAAAGAAACCTGCACAGATACTGCAGGTGGTGCGGAAAATGGTGGCCCTACACTGCCGGAAGGGATGTTGCGTTGCTGACTAGCTTCATTGGCCGAGGGTGCTACAACCTTAAGGGACGTTTGGTAGTTAGTCCAGGCTTGCAAATGCATGGTGGTTAAATGTCTATGCATGCAACTTGTATTGAGACTTTTCAGATTCTGTCCTCTGCTTAAGGTAGTTGAACATTTTTGACAGATGACTTTGCGCTGATCAATTGGATGTTGTTTAAAAAAATGCCAGACTGCATTCTTTCTAGCATCGGATACCTTTTCAGGCATTGCAGACTGAGCTTTAACCGGATGGCCACGCTGTCCTCCAACAGGTTTTAGCTTTGCCACGCGTTTTGGTCAAGATACGGGCCCGGCAGATGGAACCTGTTGCGATGTTGATGCCTGCAGCGGCCCCTCCTCCTCCGCTTCAGAACTGCTGCCGCCTGCACCCTGTTCCCCCAATGGCTGCCAATCGGGGTCAAGAACTGGGTCATCTATTACCTCTTCTTGTAGCTTGTGTGCAACTTCGTCTGTGTCACCGTGTCGGTCGGTGGTATAGCGTTCGTGATGGGGCAACATAGTCTCATCAGGGTCTGATTCTTGATCAGCACCCTGCGAGGGCAATGTTGTGGTCTGAGTCAAAGGACCAGCATAGTAGTCTGGCTGTGGCTGTGCATCAGTGCACTCCATGTCAGATTCAACTTGTAATGGGCATGGACTGTTAACTGCTTCACTTTCTAAGCCAGGGACGGTATGTGTAAAGAGCTCCATGGAGTAACCCGTTGTGTCGCCTGCTGCATTCTTCTCTGTTGTTGTTTTTGCTGAAGAGGACAAGGAAGCGACTTGTCCCTGACCGTGAACATCCACTAACGACGCGCTGCTTTGACATTTACCAGTTTCACGAGAGGAGGCAAAAGAGCTAGAGGCTGAGTCAGCAAGATAAGCCAAAACTTGCTCTTGCTGCTCCGGCTTTAAAAGCGGTTTTCCTACTCCCAGAAAAGGGAGCGTTCGAGGCCTTGTGTAGCCAGACGACGAACCTGGCTCCACAGCTCCAGACTTAGGTGCAATATTTTTTTTCCCACGACCAGCTGATGCTCCACCACTACCACTACCCTCATTACCAGCTGACAATGAACGCCCCCGGCCACGACCTCTTCCACCATACTTCCTCATTGTTTTAAAAACGTAAACAAACTAACGGTATTTGTTGCTGTCACACAAATTACACGGTGAGCTATAACTTCAGTATGATTTAGCTACCCCTTTACAGGTGAGTGAGACCACAACGAAAATCAGGCACAATGTTACACACTCTGTTGTTGGTGGCAACAAATGAGAGAGATGCCACACACGCAGGACTGTCACTGAAGCACAAATGTAAATATTAATCTCCCACTGATTTGATTTTTTTTTTTTTTTCAGGGAGACTTTAGGAAAAAAAAAAATAGAATAAAATGATTTTTTCAGGAAGAATTTAGAAACCAAAGAAAATAAAATGATTTTTTCAGGGAGAATTTAGAAAACAAATAAAACAAAAAAAGGCTTTCTATGGCCCACTGAGTGAGAGATGACGCACACAGGAGTCAGGAGTGGCACACAAGCCCAGAGGCCAATATTTATCTCCCACTGATTGATGTAGTGATTTTTTCAGGTAGATTTTGGAACCCAAATCAAGCTAAAAAAAATAATAGGCTTTCTATGGCCCACAATTGGAGAGAGAGAGAGAGAGATGGCACACCCAGGAGTCAAGACTGGCACACAAGCAGAAAGGGCAATATTAATCTCCCACTGATTTGTTTTTTTTTTTTTTTTTTTCAGGGAGACTTTAGGAAAAAAAAAATAGAATAAAATGATTTTTTCAGGAAGAATTTAGAAACCAAATAAAATAAAATGATTTTTTCAGGGAGAATTTAGAAAACAAATAAAACAAAAAAAGGCTTTCTATGGCCCACTGAGTGAGAGATGACGCACACAGGAGTCAGGAGTGGCACACAAGCCCAGAGGCCAATATTTATCTCCCACTTTTTTTTTTTTGTTCCAGGGAAAATTTATAAACCCAATAAAAAAAATAATAAATAGGCTTTCTATGGCCCACTATCTGAGAGACAGAGAGAGATGGCACGCTTAGGACTGGCACACAAGCCCAAAGGCCAATATTAATCTCCCTTTTTTTTTTAAGGGAGAATTTATAAAACCAAAAAAAAATAAATAAATAGGCTTTCTATGGCCCACTATTTGTGAGAGAGATGGCACGCTCAGGACTGGCACACAAGCCCAGAGGCCAATATTAATCTCCCACTTTTTTTTTTTTTTCCAGGGAAAATTTATAAACCCAATAAAAAAAAAATAAATAAATAGGCTTTCTATGGCCCACTATCTGAGAGAGAGAGATGGCACGCTTAGGACTGGCACACAAGCCCAAAGGCCAATATTAATCTCCCACTGATTGATTTATTGATTTTTTCAGGTAGAATTTAGAACCCAAATAAAGCAAAAAAAAAAAAAAATGGGCTTTCTATGGCCCACTGAGTGAGTGATGATGCACACAGGAGTCAGGAGTGGCACACAAGCCCTGAGGCCAATATTTTTCTCCCACTGATTGATGTAGTGATTTTTTCAGGTAGATTTTAGAACCCAAATCAAGCAAAAAAATAAATAGGCTTTCTATGGCCCACTGAGTGAGAGATGACACAGACAGGGATGGCACTCTAGCAGAAATGTCAATCTTAATCTCCCACAAAAAAAAAAAAAAAAACAGGGAGTGTCCTTCAATTACTATCTCCCTGCAGTAATCTCAGCCAGGTATGGCAGGCAGCAATAAGGAGTGGACTGATGCACAAATTAAATAAAAAGTGTGTACAAACCAAAAAGATAGCTGTGCAGAAAGGAAGGAACAAGAGGATTTGTGCTTTGAAAAAAGCAGTTGGTTTGCACAGCGGCGTACACACAGCAATGCAGCTATCAGGGAGCCTTCTAGGGCAGCCCAATGAGCTACAGCGCTGAGGGGGAAAAAAAAAAATGTAGCTTCCACTGTCCCTGCACACCGAAGGTGGTGTTGGGCAGTGGAAATCGCTACAGCACAAGCGGTTTGGTGGTTAATGGACCCTGCCTAACGCTATCCCTGCTTCTGACGAAGCTGCAGCAACCTCTCCCTAAGCTCAGATCAGCAGCAGTAACATGGCGGTCGGCGGGAACGCCCCTTTATAGCCCCTGTGACGCCGCAGACAGCAAGCCAATCACTGCAATGCCCTTCTCTAAGATGGTGGGGACCAGGACCTATGTCATCACGCTGCCCACACTCTGCGTTTACCTTCATTGGCTGAGAAATGGCGCTTTTCACGTCATTGAAACGCGACTTTGGCGCGAAAGTCGCGTACCGCATGGCCGACCCCGCACAGGGGTCGGATCGGGTTTCATGAAACCCGACTTTGCCAAAAGTCGGCGACTTTTGAAAATGAACGACCCGTTTCGCTCAACCCTAGTTGTAGCTGTATAAATAATTTTAAAGTGAACCGGGTATCGTTAGATTGGTGCTGTTACACCTATTAAAATGATACCTGGGTTGGAGAAATCCGTCTTGTGTTACTTTTTTTAATCTGTGTTTGAATTTTTAAGTTAATAAGATGCTTATTGTCAGAAAAAGAGAAGTTTCTGATTCTGGGCTCCCCCTGCATTCTGTGGCAGAGGGTGGTCTGTGTTGGCACGGTAATAAATTGTATTATTTTCAGCTGTACAGAAGGACAATAATACCACAGAAATGATAAGAACAATAGGCCTCAGTTACCAAAACTGTCTACAAGGAAAACTGTTGCTCATATCAACCAACCACAGTTCAGCTTTCATCTTTTATGCAGCTCTGGTGAAATGAAAGAGGCTTAGTGATTGGTTACCATGGGCAACACAGGCAGAGTAACCTGTTGTGGTCAAGAAGATGTGCCTATGAAATATATATTATATATATATATATATATATATATATATATATATATATATATATTAGATTAGATTAGATTAGATATTTCATATCTATAAATAGGAGGAAACCAATATGGCTAAATAGAGCTGTAAGGGGCGCAATAAGTGACAAAAAGAAAGCATTTAGAGAATTAAAGGAAGTAGGTAGTGATGAGGCATTAAATAAAAACAAAAAATTAAATAAATTCTGTAAAAAGCAAATCAAGGCAGCAAAGATTGAGACAGAGAGACTCATTGCCAGAGAGAGTAAAAATAATCCTAAAATATTCTTTAACTACATAAATAGTAAGAAACTAAAAAATGATAGTGTTGGCCCCCTTAAAAATAGTCTGGGTGAAATGGTGGATGAGGATGAGGAAAAAGCCAATATGCTTAATGACTTTTTTTCATCAGTATTTACACAAGAAAATCCCATGGCAGACAAAGTGACTAGTGATAAAAATTCCCAATTAAATGTCACCTGCTTAACTGCTTAACCCAGCAGGAAGTGCGGCGGCGTCTAAAAATCACTAAAATTGACAAATCTCCGGGCCCGGATGGGATACACCCCCGAGTACTGCAGGAATTAAGTACAGTCATCGATAGACCATTATTTTTAATCTTTAACCCCTTCGTGACATGCGCCGTACTAGTACTGCGCTGCCGGCACTGCATTAGTGCCAGCAGCAGTACTAGTACGGTGCACCGATCACCGCGGTCTCGCGCTGAGCGCCGCGGTGATCGGGTGCGGGTGTCAGCTGTATATGACATCTGACACCCCGCAGCAATGCCCACGATCGGCGCTAGCGCCGATCGCGGGCATTTAACCCCTCTGATGCCACTGTCAGTAGTGACAGCGGCATAGAGGGGGATCGCGCAGGGACGGGGGCTCCCTGCGCTCTCCCACCGGAGCAACGCAATGAGATCGCGTTGCTCCGGTGACCCGGAAGGAGTCCCCGGATCCAAGATGGCCGCCGGACTCCTTCCGGGTCATGAAATGACCTGACTAGCCGGCGCCTGCTGAGAGTTGCTGAGAGCAGGCGCCGGAAAGCCAGCTAAACTGCCTGTCAGATCATTGATCTGACAGAGTGCTATGCACACTGTCAGATCAACGATCTGATCTAATACAGTGATGTCCCACCCTGGGACAATGGTAGAAAGTTAAAAAAAAAAATATAGAGTGTATAAAAAAAAATAAAAAAATCCCCAAATAAAAAAAACCAAAAAACATTTCCCAGTAAATCAATTTATTTATGTAAATTAAAAAAAACAATAAAAGTACACATATTTGGTATCGCCGCATCCGTAACGACCCGCTCTATAAAACTATCCCACTAGTTAACCCCTTCAGTGAACACCGCAAAAAAAAATAAATAAAAAACAAGGCAAAAAACATTGCTTTATTATCATACAGGCAAACAAAAAGTGGAATAACACGCGATCAAAACGACAGATATAAATAACCATGGTACCGCTGAAAACGTCATCTTGTCCCGCAAAAAAAAAGCCGCCATACAGCATCATCAGCAGAAAAATAAAAAAGTTATAGCTCTTTTTTTTTATTGTGTAAAAACGCCAAAACATAAAAAAAAATACATAAATGAGGTATCGCTGTAATCGTACTGACCTGAAGAATAAAGCTGCTTTATCCATTTTACCACACGTGGAATGGTATAAACGCCTCCCCCAAAAGAAATTCAGGAATTGCTGGTTTTTGTTCATTCCGCCTCCCAAAAATCGGAATAAAAAGCGATCAAAAAATGTCATCTGCCCGAAAATGGTACCAATAAAAACGTCAACTCGTCCCGCAAAAAACAAGATCTCACATGACTCTGTGGGCCAAAATATGGATAAATTATAGCTCTCAAAATGTGGTGATGCAAAAACTATTTTTTGCAATAAAAAGCGTCTTTTAGTGTGTGACGGCTGCCAACCCTAAAAATCCGCCAAAAAAAGCTATAAAAGTAGATCAAACCCCCCTTCATCCTTAGTTAGGGAAAAATAATAAAATGTAAAAAAATGTATTTATTTCCATTTTCCCATTAGGGTTAGGGTTAGGGCTAGAGTTAGGGCTAGGGTTAGGGCTAGGGTTAGGGCTAGGGTTAGGGTTAGGGCTAGGGTTGGGGCTAGGGTTGGGGTTGGGGGTAGGGTTAGGGTTGGGGTTAGGGCTTCAGTTAGAATTGGGGGTTTCCACTGTTTAGGCACATCAGGGGCTCTCCAAACGCGACATGGCGTCCAATCTCAATTCCAGCCAATTCTGCTTTGAAAAAGTAAAACAGTGCTCCTTCCCTTCCGAGTTCTCCTCTGCGCCCAAACAGTGGTTCCCCCCAACATATGGGGTATCAGCGTTCTCAGGACAAGTTGAACAACAACTTTTGGGGTCCAATTTGTCCTGTTACCCTTGGGAAAATAAAAACATAGGGGATAAAATATCATTTTCGTGGAAAAAATAATATTTTTTATTTTCACGGCTCTGCGTTATAAACTGTAGTGAAACACTTGTTGGTTCAAAGCTCTCACAACACATCTAGATAAGTTCCTTGGGGGGTCTAGTTTCCAATATGGGGTCACTTGTGGGGGGTTTCTACTGTTTAGGTACATCAGGAGCTCTGCAAATGCAACATGACGCCTGCAGACCAATCCATCTAAGTCTGCATTTCAAACGGCGCTCCTTCCCTTCCGAGCTCTGCCGTGGACCCAAACAGTGGTTCCCCACAACATATGGGGTATCAGCGTTCTCAGGACAAGTTGGACAACAACTTTTGTGGTCTAATTTGTCCTGTTACCCTTGGGAAAATAAAAACGTGGGGGCTAAAATATCATTTTCGTGGAAAAAAAATATTTTTTATTTTCACGACTCTGCGTTATAAACTGTAGTGAAACACTTGTTGGTTCAAAGCTCTCACAACACATCTAGATAAGTTCCTTGGGGGGTCTAGTTTCCAATATGGGGTCACTTGTGGGGGGTTTCTACTGTTTAGGTACATCAGGGGCTCTGCAAATGCAACATGACACCTGCAGACCATTCCATCTAAGTCTGCATTTCAAACGGTGCTCCTTCCCTTCCGAGCTCTGCCATGCACTCAAACGGTGGTTCCCCCCACATTTGGGGTATCAGCGTACTCAGGACAAATTGGACAATAACATTTGTGGTCCAATTTCTCCTGTTACCCTTGGGAAAAAAAAATTGCGGGCTAAAACCATTTTGTGGAAAGAAAAAATGATTTTTAATTTTCACAATGCTACATTCTAAACTTTAGTGAAACAAATGGGGGTTAAAAGTGCTCACCACACATCTAGATAAGTTCCTTAGGGGGTCTTCTTTCCAAAATGGGGTCACTTGTGGGGGGTTTCCACTGTTACGGCATGTCAGGGGCTCTCCAAATGCGACATGGTGTCCGATCTCAATTCCAGTCAATTTTGCATTGAAAAGTCAAATGGCGCTCCTGCCCTTCCGAGCTCTGCTATGCGCTCAAACAGTGGTTTATTTCCATTTCCATATGTGAAGTATCAACGTACTCAGGACAAATTGCACAACAACTTTTGGGGTCCAATTTATCCTGTTACCCTTGGGAAAATAAAAAATTTGGGGCAAAAAGATCATTTTTTGTGAAAATTAATATGAAGTTTTTTTTACGGCTCTACATTATAAACTTCTGTGAAGCACTTGGAGGTTCAAAGTGCTCACCACACATCTAGATTAGTTCCTTAGAGGGTCTACTTTCCAAAATGGTGTCACTTGTGGGGGTTTCCACTGTTTAGGCACGTCAGGGGCTCTCCAATCGTGACATGGGCTCCGATCTCAATTCCAGCAAATCTTGCATTGAAAAGTCAAATGGCGCTCCTTCCCTTCCGAACTCTGCCATGTGCCCAAACAGTGGTTTACCTCCACATATGGGGTATCGGCGTACTCATGACAAATTGTACAACGACTTTTGTGGTCCAATTTCTCCTGTTACCCTTGGTAAAATGAAACAAATTGGACCTGAAGTAAAAATTTTGTGAAAAAAAAGTTAAATGTTCAATTTTTTTAAACATTCAAAAAATTCCTGTGAAGCACCTGAAGGGTTAATAAACTTTATGAATGTGGTTTTGAGTACCTTGAGGGGTGCAGTTTTTAGAATGGTGTCACTTTTGGGCATTTTCTGTCATATAGACCCCTCAAAGTCACTTCAAGTGTGAGGTGGTCCGTAAAAAAAATGGTTTTGCAAATTTTGTTGCAAAAATGAGAAATCGCTGGTCAACTTTTAACCCTTATAACTCCCAAACAAAAAAAAATTATGGTTCCAAAATTGTGCTGATGTAAAGCAGACATGTGTGAAATGTTGTTTATTAACTATATTATGGGATATAACTCTCTAATTTAAGGGCATAAAAACTAAGAGTTTGAAAATTGCTAAATTTTCATAATTTCCGACAAATTTTAGTTTTTTTCACAAATAAATGCAAGTCATATCGAAGAAGTTTTACCACTATCATGAAGTACAATATGTCATGAGAAAACAATGTCAGAATCACCAGGATCCGTTGAAGCATTTCAGAGTTATGACCTCATAAAATGACAGTGGTCAGAATTGTAAAAATTGGCCCTGTCACTTAGGTGAAAACAGGCTTTGGGGTGAAGGGGTTAAAGACTCCATAATAACAGTGTCTGTACCACAGGACTGGCGTATAGCAAATGTGGTGCCAATATTCAAAAAGGGGACAAAAACTGAACTAGAAAATTATAGGCCAGTAAGCTTAACCTCTATTGTGGGTAAAATCCTGGAGGGCATTCTAAGGGATGCTATACTGGAGTATCTGAAGAGGAATAACCTCATGACCCAGTATCAGCACGGGTTTACTACGGACCGTTCATGTCAGACTAATTTGATCAGTTTCTATGAAGAGGTAAGTTCTGGATTGGACCAAGGGAACCCAGTAGATGTAGTGTATATGGACTTTTCAAAAGCTTTTGATACAGTGCCACACAAAAGGTTGATACATAAAAATGAGAATAATGGGGATAGGGGAAAATATGTGTAATTGGGTTGAGAGCTGGCTCAGGGATAGGAAACAAAGGGTGGTTATTAATGGAGCACACTCGGACTGGGTTGCGTTTAGCAGTGGGGTACCACAGGGGTCAGTATTGGGTCCTCTTCTTTTTAACATATTTATTAATGCCCTTGTAGGGGGCATTCAGAGTAGAATTTCAATATTTGCAGATGACACTAAACTCTGCAGGGTAATCAATACAGAGGAGGACAATTTTATATTACAGGATGATTTATGTAAACTAGAAGCTTGGGCTGATAGATGGCAAATGAGCTTTAATGGGGATAAATGTAAGGTCATGCACTTGGGTAGAAGTAATAAGATGTATAACTATGCGCTTAATTCTAAATCTCTGGGCAAA
Organism: Ranitomeya imitator; assembly: GCF_032444005.1. Lineage (NCBI taxonomy): Eukaryota > Metazoa > Chordata > Amphibia > Anura > Dendrobatidae > Ranitomeya > Ranitomeya imitator. The sequence goes on along the minus strand of NC_091283.1, from coordinate 608,194,016 downwards.
ACCATCAATGAAAAAGACCTGGGAGTATGGGTGGATGACAAACTCATGTTCAGTGGCCAGTGTCAGGCAGCTGCTACAAAGGCAAATAAAATAATGGGATGCATTAAAAGAGGCATAGATGCTCATGAGGAGAACATAATTTTACCTCTATACAAGTCACTAGTTCGACCACACTTAGAATACTGTGCACAGTTCTGTTCTCCGGTGTATAAGAAAGACATAGCTGAACTAGAGCGGGTGCAGAGAAGAGCGACCAAGGTTATTAGAGGACTGGGGGGTCTGCAATACCAAGATAGGTTATTACACTTGGGGCTATTTAGTTTGGAAAAACGAAGACTAAGGGGTGATCTTATTTTAATGTATAAATATATGAGGGGACAGTACAAAGACCTTTCTGATGATCATAGACCTGAAACAGGGACAAGGGGGCATCCTCTATGTCTGGAGGAAAGAAGGTTTAAGCATAATAACAGACGCGGGTTCTTTACTGTAAGAGCAGTGAGACTATGGAACTCTCTGCCGTATGATGTTGTAATGAGTGATTCATTACTTAAATTTAAGAGGGGACTGGATACCTTTCTGGAAAAGTATAATGTTACAGGGCATATATACTAGATTCCTTGATAGGGCATTGATCCAGGGAACTAGTCTGATTGCCGTATGTGGAGTCGGGAAGGAATTTTTTTCCCCAATGTGGAGCTTACTCTTTGCCACATGGGTTTTTTTTGCCTTCCTCTGGATCAACATGTTAGGGCATGTTAGGTTAGGCTATGGGTTGAACTAGATAGACTTATAGTCTTTCTTCAATCTTAATAACTATGTAACTATGTAACTATATATATACACTAGCTATTGAACCCGTTCTACGCCCGGGTGGCGAGCATTTATATTGGTATATGGTCTCCATCCTGGTATGTGCTGCTCCATCCTGCGCCCCCATCCTGTCATGTGCTGCTCCCATCCTGCGCCCCCGTTCTGTCATGTGCTGCTCCCATCCTGCGTCCCAGTTCTGTCATGTGCTGCTCCCATCCTGCGCCTCCATTCTGTCATTTGCTGCTCCCATCCTGTCATTTGCTGCTCCCATCCTGCGCCCGTTCTGTCATGTGCTGCTCCCATCCTGCGCCTGTTCTGTCATTTGCTGCTCCCATCCTGTCATGTGCTGCTGCCATCCTGCGCCTGTTCTGTCATGTGCTGCTGCCATCCTGCGCCCGTTCTGTCATGTGCTGCTGCCATCCTTCGCCCGTTCTGTCATGTGCTGCTGCCATCCTTCGCCCGTTCTGTCATGTGCTGCTGCCATCCTGCGCCCGTTCTGTCATGTGCTGCTGCCATCCTGCGCCCGTTCTGTCATGTGCTGCGGCCATCCTGCGCCCGTTCTGTCATGTGCTGCTGCCATCCTGCGCCCATTCTGTCATGTGTTGCGGCCATCCTGCGCCCGTTCTGTCATGTGCTGCTGCCATCCTGCGCCCGTTCTGTCATGTGCTGCTGCCATCCTGCGCCCGTTCTGTCATGTGCTGCTGCCATCCTGCGCCCATTCTGTCATGTGTTGCGGCCATCCTGCGCCCGTTCTGTCATGTGCTGCTGCCATCCTGCGCCCGTTCTGTCATGTGCTGCGGCCATCCTGCGCCCGTTCTGACATGTGCTGCTGCCATCCTGCGCCCGTTCTGTCATGTGCTGCTGCCATCCTGCGCCCGTTCTGTCATGTGCTGCTGTCATCCTGCGCCCGTTCTGTCATGTGCTGCTGCCATCCTGCGCCCGTTCTGTCATGTGCTGCTGCCATCCTGCGCCCGTTCTGTCATGTGCTGCGGCCATCCTGCGCCCGTTCTGTCATGTGCTGCTGCCATCCTGCGCCCGTTCTGTCATGTGCTGCTGCCATCCTGCGCCCGTTCTGTCATGTGCTGCTGCCATCCTGCGCCCGTTCTGTCATGTGCTGCTGCCATCCTGCGCCCGTTCTGTCATGTGCTGCGGCCATCCTGCGCCCGTTCTGTCATGTGCTGCGGCCATCCTGCGCCCGTTCTGTCATGTGCTGCGGCCATCCTGCGCCCGTTCTGTCATGTGCTGCGGCCATCCTGCGCCCGTTCTGTCATGTGCTGCTGCCATCCTGCGCCACCATTGTATTATATGCCCCCCGCTCCAGTGTGTATGCCCCCGAATGCTGCTGCCATATAAAAAAAAAAAAAAATACCATACTCACCTATCGTCCGGCTCCACTGCAGGTATGTCTTCAAGAAAATGGCGCCGGAAAGCGGGGTCTGCGCAGGCGCCGATTCCGGCAGCAGGAATCGGCGCCTGCGCAGTCCGCGCTTTCCGGCGCCATTTTCTTGAAGACACACCTGCAGTGGAGCCGGAGTGTGTCTTCAAGAAAATGGCGCCAAAAGCGCGGACTGCGCAAGCGCCGATTCCGGCAGCAGGAATCGGCGCCTGCGCAGTCCGCGCCCTCCGGAGCCGGGAGCAGAGGAGCCGGGAACCGGGAAAGGTGAGTATACTTACCCTCCCTCCTGGCGGTCCCTGACTCTCCGGTGGAGATGGCGGTATGCGTTCAGTGCTTACGCATACCGCGATCTCCCGGGAGCGTCGCTCTGTGAGGCCCAGACTGCGCCGGCGCTTGCGCTTGCGCAGTCTATAGAGGCTTCGGACAGAGTGACGCTCCCAGCGTTATATTATAGATATATATTAGATATTTATTACATGTGTTTTGCGTGTGGAGTGACTGTGGCTATGTAGAGTGGGCGGGGCTATGTAAAGTGGGAGTGGCTTCACACATATACACACACATATATGCACTCAGCTTTATATATATATATATATATATATATATATATATATATATATATATATATATATATATATATATATATATATATATATAAAACCCTTTATGGTCGATTTTCCATTTTTGTGCTTTTGCTTTTTCCTCCCCTTCACTCCAAAGACTGTTTTTATTTTTTCTGTTGACATAGCCACATGAGGACTTGCGTTTTTGAGTGATGAGCTGTATGACAGTATTCATTTTACCATATAATTTACTGAAATGTGAGAAAAAAATTCCAATTAATGTGAAAAAAAATGGAAGTTCACTAGTGTTTTTTGGTTTTATTTTATACAGTTCATTGCATGTTCAAAATTACCTTGCAATATGATTCCTCAGGTAAGTTCAATTATGGCAATACCAAAGTGATAAGGTTTTCATGTTTTTTTTTAGTAATTTAAAAAAAAATTGGAATGTATTAACCCCTTTCTGCCATCGGACAGAATAGTACGTTTGATGGTAGAACATCGGCTTTGATGCGGACTCTGGCGGTGAGCCCGCATCAAAGCCAGGACATGTCAGCTGTTTTGAACAGCTGACATTTTCCCTGCAATTGGCACAGGTGGAATTGCGATCCGCCCGCGCCTATTAACTAGATAAATGCCACTGTCAAACTCTGACAGCAGCATTTAAAAAGAGCTTCCTGCCATTGGGCCGGAAATGGTTGCAACGCTGACCCCGTCACATGAGGGGTCAGCGATGAATCGGCATGACAGCCAGAGGTCTCCTGAAGACCTCTATGATGATGATGCCAGATTGCTGTGAGCACCACCCTGTGGTCGGCTCTCATAGCAATGCTGATGTTCAGCTACATTAGAGCGATCTGAGCATCGCTCCTATGTAGCAGAGCTGGTCAAGCTATGCCAGCTTCTAACCTCCCATGGAGGCTATTGAATCATGGCAAAAGTAAAAAAAGTTTAAAAAAATATAAAAAAATGAAAAAAATATAAAAGTTCAAATCACCCCCCTTTCGCCCCATTCAAAATAAAACAATTAAAAAAATCAAACCTACACATATTTAGGGTCACTACATTCAGAATCGCTCATTCTATCAATAAAAAAAGGAATAACCTGGTCGCTAAACGGCGTAGCGAGAAAAAATTCAAAACATCAGAATTATTTTTTTTTGTTGCTGCAAAATTGAATTAAAATGCAATAACGGGCGATCAAATGAATGTATCTGCACGAAAATGGTATAATTAAAAATGACAGCTTGGAGCGCAAAAAATAAGCCCTCACCCGACCCGAGATCACAAAAAATGGAGACGCTACGGGTCTCGGAAAATTGTGCAATTTTTTTTTAGCAAAGTTTGGAATTTTTTTTACCACTTAGGTAAAAGATAATGTAGACATGTTTGATGTCTTTGAACTCGTAATGACCTGGGAATTATCATAGAGAATCAGTTTCAGCATTTAGTGAACCTAGCAAAAAAAAAGCCAAACAAAAAAAGGGGTGGGATTGCACTTTTTTTGCAATTTTTCTGCACTTGGAATTGTTTCCTTGTTTTCTAATACAGGACATGGTAAAACCAATGGTGTCATTTAAAAGTACTACTCGTTGCGCAAAAAATAAGCTCACACATGGCCATATTGACAGAAATATAAAAAAGTTATGGCTCTGGGAAGGAGGGGAGCGAAAAACGAAAAATGCTCCAGGGGTTAAGGGGTTAAAAAACAATTGTTTGTATCCCAATTTTTTTAGACTGACATATTTTTTAAAATTTTGGACTTGGATGAGGCTTGATTTTGCACATCATGCTGACATTTTCAATGATGCCACTTTTGAGTACATATGAAAATTTGATTGCTTTTTATTGCATTTTTTTAAGGAAAGTTCAGCAATCAAGAAATGGATCTTCTGGCTTCTTTTAATCTCTTTTCATTGTATTTCATATGGTTTAAATGTTTTTATATCTTGATCCAAGTTTTCAGATACAACAAAACCACATACAGTATGTTTATTTAATTTTATTTTTAATTTTGTCATTTTGGGTACATAGTGGGGTCAGCTTATGAGCCTAAGGCCTCTTTTCCACTTGAGAGAAAAAAAACGGTCCATAATCTGGACCGAAAAAAGGGATGAAAAGTATGCGTTTGTCATGCGTTTGTGATGTGAGTTCAATGCGATTTTTTTAATCGCACCATCCGTTTTACATCCGTATGCAATCCGTTTTTTTTCTCTGCAACTATTTTTATACAGTCATTTACAGGACTCTTTACAGTGTTCTATGCCACAGAATGGTAAGGTATCTGTAAAAAACAGATGGAATGCGGATGGTCCGTATTCCATGCGTTTTTTTCTCTCGCACCCATTGACTTGCATTGGCGAGTCTCGTCCGAGACCCGCAGCAAATTGCAGCATGCTGTGATTTTTTTCTCAGTCCGATTTCAGCTGAGAAAAAAAATCGCAAATGGAATGTCACCTATTGAATAAAATTGGTCCGAGTGCAATCCGATTTTTTATCGGATTGCACATGTCCGTTTTTCTTGCAAGTGGAAAAGAGGCCTAATTCATACATCGTCCCCATCATAGAACACACAAGTATCCCCTATTCCAGGAAATGGTAAGCTTACTAAAAAGCACATGTCATTAAAAATGACTAATGAATTAGTTGACATATGTTTTCATGAGCAATTACACTAATTCTATCTAGTACATATATTTTATCCTTAATCAACACTTTTGCTCTGTAGGCTTGATCTCACATTTTCTTTTGTTTCACAGCAAGTGGAGTCATGCTGCTATGATGTCCCCAATACCAGGGGTGTCAAACTGCATTCCTCGAGGGCTGCAAACAGGTCATGTTTTCAGGATTTCCTTGTACTGCACAGGTGATAATTTAATCACCAACTCATTATTTGTGTAGGTGATTAAATTATCACCTGTGCAGTACAAGGAAATCCTGAAAACATGACCTGTTTGCAGCTCTCGAGGAATGCAGTTTGACACCCCTGCCCAATACATTTCACACTGATACATGAGGGATTTCTGTTCTCCTGTCTCCATATAGCATATGTTCAGAAGCAACATCAAAATGGAGGACATCATACTGCAGTACTGAGCTCTGAAGATGTGAATCCTTCAGTATAAACACTAAATTGAAAAAAGCAGTAGGCGTCTTTGTATGTCAAGGCCTCACTTGTTCACCCTGGTTCTCACTCTACTCCTCCCTTTCTTTTTGCCCTTCCGTTTCATCAGCGTTCAACAGGAGCTGTAATCTGACACCTCAGTTACCTGGCAGTCCTTCTTGATTTGATCAAAACAGAGTCTAGCAGTTTTTTTTCGAAGCAAATGATGTGATGTTAAAGTAGTATATCTGACTTATTAGTGGAGAAAGGAGCACGTTTCCCTGATGAAATATATTACCAACTTTATTACATTTACTTGTTCTTTTTATTTTTGCAGAGTATGTAGAAATAAACAGTGGTCAATTTTATTATAATTGTATCATTTCCTAAAATATTAATATATCTTTTATTTTCAAATCTATATTAGGTTTACCTATGGGGTTTTGTTACCTTATTCAACCTTTTAACTTTTGCGTGTTCTTGTGATAAGTAATTATTTATGAAGAGCCAGGTTACATGCTACAGGATATCAGAAAACCCTTCTTTTATCGAGTTGCGAAGAAAAAGAGGAAAACGCATTAGGGACAACGTCACATAAATAAAAAGAAAAATGAAAAGAGGCATAGGAATTGCATATTTGTGGTCTAAGGAAATAGCAAACCGAACATCGGCTGTATATTACGCTATGCATCAAAGGTGTGATTCATTAATAATTAAGCTGCGGAAATTAAAGGCCTTAACACAATGGCCTCGTATTCTTTGTAATGCTTGCCTTTGTGATGCAGATGTGAATGCTCTCGGCTTGGGAAGGAACTTTTAGTTGCCTAGGCTTTGAAGTAATAGTCCGCTGCAGTTAAGCTTTGAGAAGGATACATTAGGATACTGTCAAACAGCAGCCTTCCTTTGTCCATGTCTCTTATCGGAATGGATCACATGTGATCGGCTTACCAGGTCTCTTTCTTTGACAAGCAAATACATTCAAATTAAGCTTTCAAATATACACTTAGAGCTGGAAGGTTTTGCCTACGGATGTGCATGATTTGGACTCTTTTCGCCTTGGATTTCGAAAAGTAACTCAGGTATTGTAATATATACTTTATTTGTATTTGGAGTTTATTATATTATGCTCATTTAACGCATTATTATATTTTATCATACAAAGGTGTGTAGACTGATGAACACTAGATTCTGGCATTTCACAAATAACGATAATTCTTTTTAATGCAATCTTAAAGTATGGAAAACTAATATTAACTTAATATACCGCCATTTGGCTCTCTTACTTTCAAATTATTTATTGAAGAAATGCAGAAATTGACAGTTGTGACATTAAAACACCCAACATTTTGGTCAATTTTTCAATAAATGCTCTCAAACAAATTGATTTTAAGTCAGAGAAATTTTCTTTTCTCCTTTTTTTTTCTTCTCTCATCTTTAATCAGTTCATGACTTGGTCATTTTAAACACTTCCTGACCGGGCGCATTTTTTAATTTTTACTGTATATGCTTTGTATATAATGTTCTCCTCATTCAGGGTATGGGCACACGTTCAGGTTTTTTCGTGTTTTTTCACGATTAAAAACGCATTAGAAAACGCCTACTTATGCATCCTATCATTTAGAATGCATTCTGCAATTTTTGTGCACATGATGCGTTTTTTTCCGCAAAAAAAAAAAAAAACGCATTGCGGTTAAAAAAAAGTAGCATGTTCATTAATTTTGCGGATTTTCGGCGTTTTTTCTGCTATTTTATGCATTTGAAAAAAAAAACAAGAAAAACGCACAAAAAAATGCATCAAAACCGCGAAAAAAAAAACGCATGCGGATTTCTGGCAGAAATATCAGTTTTTTGTCAGGAAAATTTCTGCCAGAAATCCTGATGTGTGCACATACCCTCAGACATTCAATATTTGTCTGTTTACTGTGTCATTTTTTTTCATTTCTTTTATTCTGATATGGGGAGAAATGTAAAGAAAAATAGGAAAAAAAGTGTCTATTTTTCACACTTTCATTACTACAACAAAACACCTCTAACAATTTAAATTGCGTTCCCTTTCTATAAAAATTATTTATATATTTTGGAAATTTTTATGGCTTGGGGCCAAGGGCAGCAATTTAAAATGGCAGTGTCACTTTTTTAGTTTAGTTTTTTTATATAGGCTTTTTTGCTATTTTATTTTTGCTATTTAAGTTTTGTTTATTTTTTTCATTTGATTTACACTTTGTACTGCCCAGAAGGTCTTAAAAGACAATGGGGAGGAATTTCAACATATCAATAAATTTATGTTTGTCACTTTTTGATCTTTTTCTCTGTAACTGGTGCCGGTATATTAACTCCAGCTAGAGGAAATTTCAGCCTTCTAGCTGGATAGCTGAGCTGGCTTTTCTAGCAGCTCCTTAGTCCAGAGGAGAAAACACACTAAGTGATACTTCTTCCTAATCTGTATACAGAAACACTGGTTCAGCGCTGTCTATACAGAGATGGAGAAGGCAAAAAATGGTAATAAACCATTTCTTGTTTTCTCTGTGAGGAGTCTGGCTGTGTGTGACAGCAGCTCCCCGCCAGCCCACCTTCACGATCTTGTGCAAGCTGCTAAGACTGTATTGTTTCCATTCATAAGGGAGTTGATGAAGCAGTAGCGAAACAGCGCTGCAGTGATGTGAGGGGGTTGTGATATGGCCTCTTTGCAATGTTTTCATATCATTCTGATGCATATTCTATATCATAGCTGTCATCATTGTTACTTAGCCTCTTGCTGTTTATGTTGCGGCTTACGCCTTGCAGCATCTTGCTACCTGTCTGTATCTTGTTATTTATTAGCTATTTTGTCACTGGACATTTAGCTTATTTATTGTTTTTGGATACAGTTACTTTTTTCCTCACTGGATCTGTTACTCCTCTATTGATAGTGTGTACATGTGTCAGGGAATTGTTTCACTTAATTAACCCCCCCCCCCCCCCCCCCCCCAATGCTGCTTTTTAATAGATTTAACATAGTTGAGTGAAAACGTGTTTGCCCTAATTTCCTATTCTTTTGCATGTTTGTCACACTTAAATGTTTCAGATCACCAAACAAATATAAATATTAGACACAAGTAAACACAAAATGCAGTTTTTAAATGAAGGTCTTTATTATTAAGGAAAAAAGAAATTCAAACCTCCAGGGCCCTGTGTAAAAAAGTGATTGCCCCTAAATCTAATAACTAGTTGGGGCACCCTTAGATGCAACAACTGCAATCAAACATTTATGATAACTGGCAATGAGTCTTTTACAACGCTCTGGAGAAATTTTGACCCACTTACAGGTCCTTCTCAAAAAATTAGCATATAGTGTTAAATTTCATTATTTACCATAATGTAATGATTACAATTAAACTTTCATATATTATAGATTCATTATCCACCAACTGAAATTTGTCAGGTCTTTTATTGTTTTAATACTGATGATTTTGGCATACAACTCCTGATAACCCAAAAAACCTGTCTCAATAAATTAGCATATCAAGAAAAGGTTCTCTAAACGACCTATTACCCTAATCTTCTGAATCAACTAATTAACTCTAAACACATGCAAAAGATACCTGAGGCTTTTATAAACTCCCTGCCTGGTTCATTACTCAAAACCCCCATCATCGGTAAGACTAGCGACCTGACAGATGTCAAGAAGGCCATCATTGACACCCTCAAGCAAGAGGGTAAGACCCAGAAAGAAATTTCTCAACAAATAGGCTGTTCCCAGAGTGCTGTATCAAGGCACCTCAATGGTAAGTCTGTTGGAAGGAAACAATGTGGCAGAAAACGCTGTACAACGAGAAGAGGAGACCAGACCCTGAGGAAGATTGTGGAGAAGGACCGATTCCAGACCTTGGGGAACCTGAGGAAGCAGTGGACTGAGTCTGGTGTGGAAACATCCAGGGCCACCATGCACAGGCGTGTGCAGGAAATGGGCTACAGGTGCCGCATTCCCCAGGTAAAGCCACTTTTGAACCATAAACAGCGGCAGAGGCGCCTGACCTGGGCTACAGAGAAGCAGCACTGGACTGTTGCTAAGTGGTCCCAAGTACTTTTTTCTGATGAAAGCAAATTTTGCATGTCATTCGGAAATCAAGGTGCCAGAGTCTGGAGGAAACATTTCAAAAAACCTGATCTGCACATCCAAACATAGACACAGTGTGAACAGGTGCTGAACCCAGAGTCGCCAACTCGTATATATTTAAGTAAATAGGGCAGCACACTGCAGCGCCAAAACATGCAAACTTGAAAACACAAAATTTGAACTGCATTACTGCACTGAAAATATGAAAAATGAGAGCTTTTAGCGCATAAAAATGGCCAATTTTATGTGTACCTCGTAGCCACGATAAGGCATCTCTCTTATACGAGGCCCTACGCTTGACCTACCTCTCTGAGAATAAACGTCTCCATCTGAATGGGTACATGTGAAACCTCTCCTTGGACTCAAATTCTCTCTCACTGTGGAGGGGTATTGGACCTATTATAATTAAAACACCTGAAGCTAGGAGGCGGGGAGTGCACGATCAGAAGGCTAGAGAATACATTTCAAAAAACCTGATCTGCACATCCAAACATAGACACAGTGTGAACAGGTGCTGAACCCAGAGTCGCCAACTCGTATATATTTAAGTAAATAGGGCAGCACACTGCAGCGCCAAAACATGCAAACTTGAAAACACAAAATTTGAACTGCATTACTGCACTGAAAATATGAAAAATGAGAGCTTTTAGCGCATAAAAATGGCCAATTTTATGTGTACCTCGTAGCCACGATAAGGCATCTCTCTTATACGAGGCCCTACGCTTGACCTACCTCTCTGAGAATAAACGTCTCCATCTGAATGGGTACATGTGAAACCTCTCCTTGGACTCAAATTCTCTCTCACTGTGGAGGGGTATTGGACCTATTATAATTAAAACACCTGAAGCTAGGAGGCGGGGAGTGCACGATCAGAAGGCTAGAGAATACATTTCAAAAACCTGATCTGCACATCCAAACATAGACACAGTGTGAACAGGTGCTGAACCCAGAGTCGCCAACTCGTATATATTTAAGTAAATAGGGCAGCACACTGCAGCGCCAAAACATGCAAACTTGAAAACACAAAATTTGAACTGCATTACTGCACTGAAAATATGAAAAATGAGAGCTTTTAGCGCATAAAAATGGCCAATTTTATGTGTACCTCGTAGCCACGATAAGGCATCTCTCTTATACGAGGCCCTACGCTTGACCTACCTCTCTGAGAATAAACGTCTCCATCTGAATGGGTACATGTGAAACCTCTCCTTGGACTCAAATTCTCTCTCACTGTGGAGGGGTATTGGACCTATTATAATTAAAACACCTGAAGCTAGGAGGCGGGGAGTGCACGATCAGAAGGCTAGAGAATACATTTCAAAAAACCTGATCTGCACATCCAAACATAGACACAGTGTGAACAGGTGCTAAACCCAGAGTCGCCAACTCGTATATATTTAAGTAAATAGGGCAGCACACTGCAGCGCCAAAACATGCAAACTTGAAAACACAAAATTTGAACTGCATTACTGCACTGAAAATATGAAAAATGAGAGCTTTTAGCGCATAAAAATGGCCAATTTTATGTGTACCTCGTAGCCACGATAAGGCATCTCTCTTATACGAGGCCCTACGCTTGACCTACCTCTCTGAGAATAAACGTCTCCATCTGAATGGGTACATGTGAAACCTCTCCTTGGACTCAAATTCTCTCTCACTGTGGAGGGGTATTGGACCTATTATAATTAAAACACCTGAAGCTAGGAGGCGGGGAGTGCACGATCAGAAGGCTAGAGAATACATTTCAAAAAACCTGATCTGCACATCCAAACATAGACACAGTGTGAACAGGTGCTGAACCCAGAGTCGCCAACTCGTATATATTTAAGTAAATAGGGCAGCACACTGCAGCGCCAAAACATGCAAACTTGAAAACACAAAATTTGAACTGCATTACTGCACTGAAAATATGAAAAATGAGAGCTTTTAGCGCATAAAAATGGCCAATTTTATGTGTACCTCGTAGCCACGATAAGGCATCTCTCTTATACGAGGCCCTACGCTTGACCTACCTCTCTGAGAATAAACGTCTCCATCTGAATGGGTACATGTGAAACCTCTCCTTGGACTCAAATTCTCTCTCACTGTGGAGGGGTATTGGACCTATTATAATTAAAACACCTGAAGCTAGGAGGCGGGGAGTGCACGATCAGAAGGCTAGAGAATACATTTCAAAAAACCTGATCTGCACATCCAAACATAGACACAGTGTGAACAGGTGCTGAACCCAGAGTCGCCAACTCGTATATATTTAAGTAAATAGGGCAGCACACTGCAGCGCCAAAACATGCAAACTTGAAAACACAAAATTTGAACTGCATTACTGCACTGAAAATATGAAAAATGAGAGCTTTTAGCGCATAAAAATGGCCAATTTTATGTGTACCTCGTAGCCACGATAAGGCATCTCTCTTATACGAGGCCCTACGCTTGACCTACCTCTCTGAGAATAAACGTCTCCATCTGAATGGGTACATGTGAAACCTCTCCTTGGACTCAAATTCTCTCTCACTGTGGAGGGGTATTGGACCTATTATAATTAAAACACCTGAAGCTAGGAGGCGGGGAGTGCACGATCAGAAGGCTAGAGAATACATTTCAAAAAACCTGATCTGCACATCCAAACATAGACACAGTGTGAACAGGTGCTGAACCCAGAGTCGCCAACTCGTATATATTTAAGTAAATAGGGCAGCACACTGCAGCGCCAAAACATGCAAACTTGAAAACACAAAATTTGAACTGCATTACTGCACTGAAAATATGAAAAATGAGAGCTTTTAGCGCATAAAAATGGCCAATTTTATGTGTACCTCGTAGCCACGATAAGGCATCTCTCTTATACGAGGCCCTACGCTTGACCTACCTCTCTGAGAATAAACGTCTCCATCTGAATGGGTACATGTGAAACCTCTCCTTGGACTCAAATTCTCTCTCACTGTGGAGGGGTATTGGACCTATTATAATTAAAACACCTGAAGCTAGGAGGCGGGGAGTGCACGATCAGAAGGCTAGAGAATACATTTCAAAAAACCTGATCTGCACATCCAAACATAGACACAGTGTGAACAGGTGCTGAACCCAGAGTCGCCAACTCGTATATATTTAAGTAAATAGGGCAGCACACTGCAGCGCCAAAACATGCAAACTTGAAAACACAAAATTTGAACTGCATTACTGCACTGAAAATATGAAAAATGAGAGCTTTTAGCGCATAAAAATGGCCAATTTTATGTGTACCTCGTAGCCACGATAAGGCATCTCTGCATGTTTTGGCGCTGCAGTGTGCTGCCCTATTTACTTAAATATATACGAGTTGGCGACTCTGGGTTCAGCACCTGTTCACACTGTGTCTATGTTTGGATGTGCAGATCAGGTTTTTTGAAATGTATTCTCTAGCCTTCTGATCGTGCACTCCCCGCCTCCTAGCTTCAGGTGTTTTAATTATAATAGGTCCAATACCCCTCCACAGTGAGAGAGAATTTGAGTCCAAGGAGAGGTTTCACATGTACCCATTCAGATGGAGACGTTTATTCTCAGAGAGGTAGGTCAAGCGTAGGGCCTCGTATAAGAGAGATGCCTTATCGTGGCTACGAGGTACACATAAAATTGGCCATTTTTATGCGCTAAAAGCTCTCATTTTTCATATTTTCAGTGCAGTAATGCAGTTCAAATTTTGTGTTTTCAAGTTTGCATGTTTTGGCGCTGCAGTGTGCTGCCCTATTTACTTAGAGTCTGGAGGAAGACTGGGGAGAAGGAAATGCCAAAATGCCTGAAGTCCAGTGTCAAGTACCCACAGTCAGTGATGGTGTGGGGTGCCATGTCAGCTGCTGGTGTTGGTCCACTGTGTTTCATCAAGGGCAGGGTCAATGCAGCTAGCTATCAGGAGATTTTGGAGCACTTCATGCTTCCATCGGCTGAAATGCTTTATGGAGATGAAGATTTCATTTTTCAGCACGACCTGGCACCTGCTCACAGTGCCAAAACCACTGGTAAATGGTTTACTGACCATGGTATTACTGTGCTAAATTGGCCTGCCAACTCTCCTGACCTGAACCCCATAGAGAATCTGTGGGATATTGTGAAGAGAAAGTTGAGAGACGCAAGACCCAACACTCTGGATGAGCTTAAGGCCGCTATTGAAGCATCCTGGGCCTCCATAACATCTCAGCAGTGTCACAGGCTGATTGCCTCCATGCCACGCCGCATTGAAGCAGTCATTTCTGCCAAAGGATTCCCGACCAAGTATTGAGTGCATAACTGAACATTATTGTTTGTTGGTTTTTTTGTTTGTTATTAAAAAACACTTTTATTTGATTGGATGGGTGAAATATGCTAATTTATTGAGACAGGTTTTTTGGGTTATCAGGAGTTGTATGCCAAAATCATCAGTATTAAAACAATAAAAGACCTGACAAATTTCAGTTGGTGGATAATGAATCTATAATATATGAAAGTTTAATTGTAATCATTACATTATGTTAAATAATGAAATTTAACACTATATGCTAATTTTTTGAGAAGGACCTGTATATTTACAGAATTGTTGTAACTCAGCCGCATTTGAGGGTTTCCAAAAATAAACAGCCTTTTGAAAGGTTGTGCCCCAGCAGCTCAATCAGATTAAGGTCAGGACTTTGACTAGGCTACTCCAAAGTCTTAATTTTACTTTCTTAAGCTATTCACAGGCGAACCTGCTGGTGTGTTTTGGATCATTGTCCTGCTACATTACCCAAGTGCACTTCAGCTTGAGGTTATGAACAGATGGCCTGGCAGTTTCCTTCTGGATTTTTTTGTATACAGTGTAATTCATGGTTCAATTTACCACATCAAGCCTTCCAGGTCCTAAAGCAGCAAATCAGCCCCAGACCATCACACTACCACCATCATATTTTACTGTTGGTACGATGTTCTGTTGGTATGATGTTTTGTGACCTCTTGGATGAGTCGTTGCTGTGCTCTTGGGGTAACCACTACTGGGAAGGTTCACCACTGTTCCATGTTTTCGTCATTTGTGGATAATGGCTCTCTCTGTGGTTTGCTAGAATTCCAAAGCTTTAGAAATGGCTTTATAACATTTTTTTACAGACTGATAGATCTCCATTACTTTGTTTCTCATTTGTTTCAGAATTTTTTTTAAATTGCAGCATGATGTCTAGCTTTTTGGTTTACTTCACTTTGCCAGAAAGGTCCTAATTAAATGATTTCTTGATTGAGAGCAGGTGTGGAAGTAATCATGCCTGGGTGTGGCTAGGAAACTTGAACTTAGCTTCGCAAAGATGTGATAAACCACAATTTGTTTTTTTTGAGAGGGGGCAATCACTTTTTCATACATGGCCCTGTAGGTTTGGAGTTCTATTTCCCTTAATAATAAAGACCTTCATTTAAAAACTGCATTTTGTGTTTACTTCTGTTATCCTTGTCTAATATTTCATTTATTTGGTGATCGGAAACATTTAAGTGTGACAAACATGCAAAAGAATAGGAAATCAGGGAGGGAGCAAACACTTTTTCACACAACTGTATGTCCTTGTCTTCATGTTGTTTTTATATATTTCTTTTTTTCTAATAAAGCTGGTATTTACACCACGTTCCAAATTATTATGCAAATGACATTTTTCTCGGATTTTCCTAAATGGTCAGTGCAAATGACAGTCAGTCTAATAAAAGTCATCACCCGTTAGAGTGATTTTATTTAAGAAACCTGTATAGCAAAAAGAGGGTAATGAACCACTCAAACTTGAAAAAGGGTGCCCAAAAAATTATATGTAAATAGCAAAAAGGGGGACCTAAAATATAACGTTTAATAAGTACTAATTAAAAAACCATATGACACAACATATAATGAAAAAAATCGTACATTGACCAACAGGTCAATCAGACAGAGAACTGATAACCAGTCCAAAGAGAAAAAAAACAGTAGTCAATTTGGAACCCTTACACAGCCTTCAGGGCTTATAATCACAATATGCACCCTATCAAGTAAAGCAGGGGAACCAATATTACAATTGTATGCTACTGTTAAAGAGATATAACTTGAGGTTCTCTATAAGGTGAAAAAAGAAAGCACCGCTATCTGTCACCAGTAAGAAACCTTCAGATACACGGGGATACACATAAAGCTATTGGAACAATCTCACCAAGTTGTGATGCTGCAGCATTTTGAGATGTGTTCCCCATGTCAAAATAAGAGTCCTTATGGATCAGGTATCGACCATCTAGAATCCGTTGGACTTCCGGACCACCTCCTGCGAGGCTCCCTGGAGATTTCATGTCTCGGTTGAGCGCTCCTTCAAACCCTGACCACGTACTGACTGCCGTGTCCCCTGAGGATTCTTCCCTGAGATGAAACGCGTAGGGAGGTGGTCTTTAACGCAGGAGGTGGTCCGGAAGTCCAACGGATTCTAGATGGTCGATACCTGATCCATAAGGACTCTTATTTTGACATGGGGAACACATCTCAAAATGCTGCAGCATCACAACTTGGTGAGATTGTTCCAATAGCTTTATGTGTATCCCCGTGTATCTGAAGGTTTCTTACTGGTGACAGATAGCGGTGCTTTCTTTTTTCACCTTATAGAGAACCTCAAGTTATATCTCTTTAACAGTAGCATACAATTGTAATATTGGTTCCCCTGCTTTACTTGACAGGGTGCATATTGTGATTATAAGCCCTGAAGGCTGTGTAAGGGTTCCAAATTGACTACTGTTTTTTTTCTCTTTGGACTGGTTATCAGTTCTCTGTCTGATTGACCTGTTGGTCAATGTACGATTTTTTTCATTATATGTTGTGTCATATGGTTTTTTAATTAGTACTTATTAAACGTTATATTTTAGGTCCCCCTTTTTGCTATTTACATATTTAAGAAACCTCCCAATGATAACAGTATAATCTCCAAAATGAATAAAAACTCAAAATGCACTGTTCAAAATTATTAGGCACAGTTGAATTTCTAAACATTTGATATGTTATAAAGAACTGAAAATGCTCATTTGTGGAATTTGCAGCATTAGGAGGTCACATTCACTGAACAAAAAAAGTTATTTAACTCAAAGACATCCTAACAGGCCATGTTACATGTTAACATAGGACCCCTTCTTTGATATCACCTTCAAAATTCTTGCATCCATTGAACTTGTGGGTTTTTGGAGTTTCTGCTTGTATTTCTTTGCATGAAGTCAGAATAGCCTCACAGAGCTGCTGTTTTGATATGAACTCTCTCCCACTCTCATAGATCTTTTGCTTGATGATACTCCAAAGGTTCTCTATATTGAGGTCTGGGGAAGATGGTGGCCACACCATGAGTTTATCTCCTTTTATGCCCATAGCAGCCAATGACTCAGAGGTATTATTTGCAGCATGAGATGTGCATTGTCATGCATGAAGATGATTTTGCTCCTGAAGGCACGTTTCTGCTTTTTATACCATGGAAGAAAGTTGTCAGTCAGAAACTCTATATTCTTTGCAGAGGTCATTTTCACACCTTCAGAATCCTTAAAGGGACCTACCAGCTGTTTCCCCATGATATCGGCCCAAAATATGACTCATCCACCTCCTTGCTGACATTGCAGCCTTGTTGGGACATGATGGCCATCACCAACCATTCACTACTCCATCCATCTGGAGCATCCAGGGTTGCTCGACACTCATTAGTAAACAAGACTATTTGAAAATTAGTCTTCATGTGTGTCTGGACCCACTGCAACCATTTCTGCTTGTGAACACTGTTTAGGGGTGGACGAACAGTAGGTTTATGCACCACAGCAAGCCTTTGAAGGATCCTACACCTTGAGGTTTGAGAGACTCCAGAGGCACCAGCAGCTTCAAATAACTGTTTGCTGCTTTGTAATGGTATTTTGGCAGCTGCTCTCTTAATCCAATGAATTTGTCGTGCAGAATCCTTCCTCATTATGCCTTTATCTGCATGAACTCTGTCTGTGCTCTGTTTCAGTCCCAAATCTCTTCCCAGTATGATGATCACTCTTAAGTTTTCATGAAATATCTAATGTTTCATACCTTGTCCAAGGCATTGCACTATTTAACAGTTTTCAGCAGCAGAGAGATCATTTTTATTTTCCATATTGCTTGAAACCTGTGGCCTGCTTAATAATGTGGAACACAACTTTTAAATATGCTTTGCAAAAAAGAAAAAAAAGAGCATAAACCACACATCCCAAAATCATACGTTGATCTAAAGCCGCTAGGCAAAAATTTATATAACTGAATATGAGGTTTTCAGTTTAACATTCTGATCAGACTGTATGAAGCCCACTGCCCCTTCACGGCAAACCTCGTAGTGGGTCCTATCGCCCTAACGGAGCGGAGCCGTGTGGCGCCCACCGCCCCAGCGGCCATGCACCAGCAGGGCGGATGGCCTGTTGCCCCACAGCACCCATGCTGCAAGACTGAGTCCCCAAGACTCCAGACCGCGCCGCCCCACCAGCACAAAGCCACAGCAACAATGGCCGCCACACAGCACCAACACCAAAATGAAAGGAGCACTTAAACTCACCTTCCTATAGCTCTTCAGTGAGAGTCAAAATGGGCTAGACCCCTTACTTTGCAGTCTCCTGCTAATTAAAATCACCTGAGCCAAATGGGAGGAGTGCTGGTCCAAGAAGAAGACTAGTAAAGACATGTAAAGCATGTTTTAGTCTTCTTCTTGGACCAGCACTCCTCCCATTTGGCTCAGGTGATTTTAATTAGCAGGAGACTGCAAAGTAAGGGGTCTAGCCCATTTTGGCTCTCACTGAAGAGCTGGAGGAAGGTGAGTTTAAGTGCTCCTTTCAGTTTGGTGTTGGTGCTGTGTGGCGGCCATTGTTGCTGTGGCTTTGTGCTGGTGGGGCGGCGCGGTCTGGAGTCTTGGGGACTCAGTCTTGCAGCATGGGTGCTGTGGGGCAACAGGCCGTCCGCCCTGCTGGTGCATGGCCGCTGTGGCCATGGGAGCCACACGGCTCCGCTCCATTAGGGCGATAGGACCCACTACGAGGTTTGCCGTGAAGGGGCAGTGGGCTTCATACAGTCTGATCAGAATGTTAAACTGAAAACCTCATATTCAGTTATATTAATTTTTGCCTAGCGGCTTTAGATCAACGCATGATTTTGGGATGTGCGGTTCATGCTCTTTTTTTTTCTTTTTTTCTTTTTTGTAAAACAATTTTTAAATAGTTTTCCTTTAATTAGAATAACCTGGAAAACTAATTATCTCATGTGTCTAAAGGTACCATCACATTAAGCGACGCTGCAGCGATATAGACAATGAGCCGATCGCTGCAGCGTCGCTGTTTAGGTCGCTAGGAGACATCAAACACCGGCAACAGCAGAACGATGCAGGAGCGATCCAGTGACGTACTTATCGTTCTCGCTGGTTGTTGCTCCATGAAAAAACATTGCAAGCATCGTTGCTTTTGCTGTCAAACATGACAAATCACGCCGACCTGACGACCAAATAAAGTTCCGGACTTTCAGCGACGACCAGCGATGTCACAGCAGGATCCTGATCGCTGCTGCGTGTCAAACACAACGAGATCGCTATCCAGGACGCTGCAATGTCACGGATCGTTGTCGTTCTCGTTGGAAAGTTGTTCAGTGTGAAGGTACCTTAAGACTGATTTCAGTGATCCATTGACGCCTGTGACACAATACCATCCACGAGTTTATTTGAAAAACAAAACAATTGAATCTTTACAACACTTAAATCCAATTTGCATAATAATTTGGAACACAGTGTAATATATATTTTCTCCCTTTTTGAATACATTTTGTGGGTTTGTTTTGAAAAATGATATCTGCTCAGCTCGATGAAACAATGGAGGCAGGTAGGTCACTTTTCGATGGAGACCGACCAGAGAGTCACTGAAAAATGATGAAGGTAGCAGCAGGTGAGTATGAGACAGGGGGCAGGGGAATAACATTTAAAGCATCTCTCCGACGGTATAACGAAAATAAAAAAAAACACTGGAGTGGTGCTTTAACTGTATTAATTGATACATTAACAGGACTAGTACCAATTACATATTCTCCACAGTCTTCTATAAAGAAATAAGTAACTGGCTGTAAAATATTATGAAGAGTGCCATGTGAATTCATACTTCATTTTTTCAGCTCTCCTTCCATTTTATTAGTGGGCACTGGACTCCCATACTTGGGATTTGTTGAGATCTTAATTATGTCCTAGGGAGAATTCATGGCTAACAAAAGCTATTCTGAATGCAGTTTTAATCTGAACTTTGTATTGTCCTTTAGTGTGGTTTTAGTTTTTTAATGAACATGAAAAGTTAAATTAAAGACACATTACAAATAACTGATTTTTATGGTTGTTTACTGTGCATGGTGGAATGGTATTTGTGTGACTAACTTGCAAACACTATTAATTTCTGAAGCAAATTCAAACCTGATAAGGCAATCTTACCCTGACTTGTTCTTTTAGAAACATGTTGCATTTGTTGTTCATGGGTAATTTTCCAAAGATTCAACAGCACATTTTATGGGTTATCCAGGAAAAGTAAAAAATTAAGAAAGAAAAAGTCAGTGTTAATAAATTCCTAAATACATTTTATTAGAAAATCACAATCATTCTATTTACAGAGGTAATTATTCTATTCCATTGAAATGGGAGTCGTATAATTACACTGATGGAAATCTGTCCTACAATATTAGGGTGGGTCAGGTGCCTCTGATCAGCTGCATTAAGAGGCTATACTGCCAGGACATGCAGATCATATGACAGGGTGTGATATAACTTTGTAGTGTGTGGTATGGGTTATCCCCTCAACACAGCACCCTCTTCACATTCAGATTTCTGTCAGTATAGAGTAGACCATGATCAAACCATGGCTGTGAAGGGATAGGTGCACAATAGCATAAAACCCTAATATAGGAGACAGTAAAACCAATAGGTTTGATTACTTTAGGTGGGTGCATGAAGAAGACACAATCACTATAAAGGTTTAGAAAGCCAGGTGCCGATGCCCCTTGGCTGGAGGAAAGCTCCTGCAGAAGGAATTTACCTAAACACACTAAAAGCACATTTAAACACTTAACAACCTATGCCATGCTATGTCCGTCATATGTTCCCTCCCTTACTTTGGTGCAGGCTCTGGCGATGAGCCCGCACCTTTTCTTGTACATGACAGATGATCTGATCAGCTGTCATGTTCCCCTAAAAGCTGCTAATGGAATCTGTTAACTAGTTAAATGCAGCTGTCAATCTCTGACATGGCATTTATCTCACTTAAACTGGATACACATCTTAGCTCCACCCATTGGTGCCCAGGTCACCCCAAAATGGAAGTTGGGTTAAGCCCACTGGCATCAAGGGCTTATCTAAAGCATTTAGGAATGCTGTAAATAAGCCCCCATTGTAACCTGAAAGATGAGAAAAAGAGGTTAGATTATACTCACACAGGGGCAGTCCCTCTGCGGTGGGTGTCACGGTCCGGTCCAGGACTTCCCATCTTCTTATGATGACGTCCTCTTCTTGTTTTCACGCTGCAGCTCCGGCGCAGGTGTACTTTGTCTGGCCTGTTGAGGGTAGAGCAAAGTACTGCAGTGCGCAGGTGCTGGGAAAGGTCAGAGAGGCCCGATGCCTGCGCACAGCAGTACTTTGCTCTGCTCTCAATAGGGCAGACAAAGTATGCCGGAGCCGCAGCATGAAGACAAGAAGAGGACGTCATCCTATGAAGATGGGAGGCCCTGAACTGGACGGCGATGCCCATCGGACCGGACCGCAGCGGGACCACCCCTGGGTGAGAATAATATAACCTCTTTTTCTCATCTTTCAGGCTACATCGGGGACTTATTTACAGCATTACAGAATGCTGTAGATAAGCCCCTGATGACGATGGGCTTAGCTCAAGTTCCATTTTGGTGGTGACAGGTTCCCTTTGAAGGAAAAAGAAATCCAAACAGGGCCCTATGTGAAAAAGTGATTGCCTCTCAAAAGTGTTGAGTTTGGTCTATTATTGATCTTATTTCTAGCTCATCATTATCAGAAACTTGAAGGCTTAAGTTTTTCAAAGAGTGCGCTGTCAATAGAAGGCTTAATACAGGCAACCTTAATGTAACATCAAGTTAGCCCTGTGTATGACTTTGCTGTTGACTGTGTGAATTATGGTAGAAACAGTAGCTAGACTATTACTAGTAAATAGCATGAGCTAGGTATTCCCTATATTTTACAAATTGCAGAAGTTTGCATAAGTCACTGAAGCCTGACATGACCTTAGGAATATGTTGGTGCTATATAAATGAAATTATTATTAGGCTTCCATATAATGCCTTGCAGGTATCATATCACATGCTGTAACACAGTTAACCAGGAGAGACCATTAAAGTATATAGTCTATATAAAAGCAAAAGTAAGAATTTCAACAGTTATTTTATGATGATTTTAGATAGTGAGAGTAAGTTATAGCTCACAGTTCAGCAATGAGTATAAGAAAATAAAGCTCTTAACAGTGGACAAAGACTTCACAGAGTGACATGTTGAATAATTGCAGCAGTGAAGATGTGAGTAGTAGTCTGGGAATAATACAGAGATTCAGAAGAGCCAGTGTGATTGATATGGTGTAGCCAACATCTTTCCTGCTGCATTTCAGTTTCAATTGCACATTTTTTTCTTATTTTTAATGCAATGAAAAGCAGATGCAAGACAGGACAATAGTTTTTATAAAAAAAAGTGAAATCAGTATCAGATGAAGTATGCAAAATCTGTCTGTTAATTGGCTGTTTGTCATTGGCAGCTTACCATTCTGTTTAAGGGTGAGGTAAATTTGACATTACCAAGGCTGTCTTTGCGCTAAGGACCGAAAGGGTTGGACAAAGTCGTAGTTTTGGGATATATTTTCAGGGGACTTTGAGTATGTTGCATCACATTTTTTATTTTTTTTAAAACACTTCTTTAAAACTGAATTCAAATGTCAAAAGATTAGATTATCTCAAATGGACTTGGGATCAGTCATTCATATTGATCTGTGATGATGCTAACCAGAAAAACTGAGGTTGTTGGTCCTTCAAATTATTAAACAAAATAAAGAATAATTTATTAATTTGCTGATGTAGCTGCATCATATTCTGCAGCGCTTTACAAACATTACCGCTGTCCCTATTGAAGATCACAATCTAAATTACTTATCAAATGTCTTTGCAGTGTGGGAGGAAACTGAAGTACCCGGAGGAAACCCACACAAATATGGGGAGAACATGCAAACTACTTGCAAAGCAACAGTGCTAACCACTGAGCCACCATGCTGACTAATTCTCAGACTAATTGTACACCACCAACAGTATCTATAATATAACGCTGGGAGCGTCACTCTGTCCGAAGCCTTTATAGACTGCGCAGGCGCAAGCGTCGGCGCAGTCTGGGCCTCACAGAGTGACGCTCCCGCACACCGCGATCTCTAACAGAGAAGCAGGGACCGCCAGGAGGGTGAGTATCGGCCATATTCACCTGTCCTGCGTTCCACCGCTGAGCGCCGCCATCTTCCCGGTCTTCGGCCTGTAACCTTCAGTTCAGAGGGCGCGATGACGCGCTTAATGCGCGCCGGCGCCGCCCTCTGACTGACCAGTCACAGCCAGGAGACCGGGAAGATGGCGGCGCCCAGCGGTGGAACGCAGGACAGGTGAATATAGTAAGTGCTGGGGGGCCTGAGCTGGCAGCGATACCGGCACCTGACCCCCACAGCGCGCCGGTGTCCCCACCTGCTCAGGCCCCCGGATGGGTGCAGCACATACCAAGATGGGGACGCAGGATGGGTGCAGCACATGACAGGATGGGGACGCAGGATGGGTGCAGCACATACCAGGATGGGGACGCAGGATGGGGACGCAGGATGGTTGCAGCATATACCAGGATGGGGACGCAGGATGGTTGCAGCACATACCAGGATGGGGACGCAGGATGGGTGCAGCACATACCAGGATGGGGACGCAGGATGGTTGCAGCACATACAAGGATGGGGACGCAGGATGGTTGCAGCACATACCAGGATGGGGACGCAGGATGGGGACGCAGGATGGTTGCAGCACATACCAGGATGAGGACGCAGGATGGGGACGCAGGATGGGGACGCAGGATGGGTGCAGCATATACCAGGATGGGGACGCAGGATGGGTGCAGCACATCACAGGTTTGGGACGCAGGATTGGTGCAGCACATACCAGGATGGGGACGCAGGATGGGGACGCAGGATGGGTGCAGCACATACCAGAATGAGGACGCAGGATGGGTGCAGCACATGACAGGACGGGGACGCAGGATGGAGCAGCACATGACAGGATGGGGACGCAGGATGGGGACGTAGGATGGTTGCAGCACATACCAAGATGGGGACGCAGGATGGGGACGCAGGATGGTTGCAGCACATACCAGGATGGGGACGCAGGATGGGTGCAGCACATACCAGGATGGGGACGCAGGATGGGTGCAACACATGACAGGATGGGGACGCAGGATGGTTGCAGCACATACCAGGATGGGGACGCAGGATGGGGACGCAGGATGGTTGCAGCACATACCAGGATGGGGACGCAGGATGGGGACGCAGGATGGTTGCAGCACATACCAGGATGGGGACGCAGGATGGGTGCAGCACATACCAGGATGGGGACGCAGGATGGGTGCAGCACATGACAGGATGGGGACTGTTATGGCCGGCAATCAGGCAACACAGCGTGCAGTAATCAGCGCACATACAGAGATCTGGCAATAACCAAAAACAATAGGACGAGCTCTGAGACGTGGAATCTCTGTAGACCGCAGTACCTGAACTATCCTCACACAACTGTAAGCAGCAGTGGATTGCGCCTAACAACTACCTATGCAACTCGGCACTGCCTGAGGAGCTGACTAGCCTGAAGATAGAAATACAAGCCTGACTTACCCCAGAGAAATACCCCAAAGGAATAGGCAGCCCCCCACATATAATGACTGTTAGCAAGATGAAAAGACAAACGTAGGAATGAAATAGATTCAGCAAAGTGAGGCCCGATATTCTAGACAGAGCGAGGATAGCAAAGAGAACTATGCAGTCTACAAAAAACCCTAAAACGAAAACCACGCAAAGGGGCAAAAAGACCCACCGTGCCGAACTAACAGCACGGCGGTGCACCCCTTTGCTTCTCAGAGCTTCCAGCAAAAGTTAATAGCAAGCTGGACAGAAAAAACAGAAAACAAACTAGAAGCACTTATCTAGCAGAGCAGCAGGCCCAAGGAAAGATGCAGTAGCTCAGATCCAACACTGGAACATTGACAAGGAGCAAGGAAGACAGACTCAGGTGGAGCTAAATAGCAAGGCAGCCAACGAGCTCACCAAAACACCTGAGGGAGGAAGCCCAGAGACTGCAATACCACTTGTGACCACAGAAGTGAACTCAGCCACAGAATTCACAACAGTACCCCCCCCTTGAGGAGGGGTCACCGAACCCTCACCAGAACCCCCAGGCCGACCAGGATGAGCCACATGAAAGGCACGAACAAGATCTGGGGCATGGACATCAGAGGCAAAAACCCAGGAATTATCTTCCTGAGCATAACCCTTCCATTTGACCAGATACTGGAGTTTCCGTCTAGAGACACGAGAATCCAAAATCTTCTCCACAATATACTCCAACTCCCCCTCCACCAAAACAGGGGCAGGAGGCTCCACAGATGGAACCATAGGTGCCACGTATCTCCTCAACAACGACCTATGGAATACATTATGTATGGAAAAGGAGTCTGGGAGGGTCAGACGAAAAGACACCGGATTGAGAATCTCAGAAATCCTATACGGACCAATAAAACGAGGTTTAAATTTAGGAGAGGAAACCTTCATAGGTATATGACGAGAAGATAACCAAACCAGATCCCCAACACGAAGTCGGGGTCCCACACGGCGTCTGCGATTAGCGAAAAGCTGAGCCTTCTCCTGGGACAAGGTCAAATTGTCCACTACCTGAGTCCAGATCTGCTGCAACCTGTCCACCACATAATCCACACCAGGACAGTCCGAAGACTCAACCTGTCCTGAAGAGAAACGAGGATGGAACCCAGAATTGCAGAAAAATGGAGAGACCAAGGTAGCCGAGCTGGCCCGATTATTAAGGGCGAACTCAGCCAACGGCAAAAATGACACCCAATCATCCTGGTCAGCGGAAACAAAACATCTCAGATATGTTTCCAAGGTCTGATTGGTTCGTTCGGTCTGGCCATTAGTCTGAGGATGGAAGGCCGAGGAAAAAGATAGGTCAATGCCCATCCTACCACAAAAGGCTCGCCAGAACCTCGAGACAAACTGGGAACCTCTGTCAGAAACAATATTCTCAGGAATGCCATGTAAACGAACCACATGCTGGAAGAACAAAGGCACCAAATCAGAGGAGGAAGGCAATTTAACCAAGGGCACCAGATGGACCATTTTAGAAAAGCGATCACAGACCACCCAAATGACCGACATTTTTTGAGAAACGGGAAGGTCAGAAATGAAATCCATCGAAATATGTGTCCAAGGCCTCTTCGGGACCGGCAAGGGCAAAAGCAACCCACTGGCACGTGAACAGCAGGGCTTAGCCCTAGCACAAATTCCACAGGACTGCACAAAAGCACGCACATCCCGTGACAGAGATGGCCACCAGAAGGATCTAGCAACCAACTCCCTGGTACCAAAGATTCCTGGATGACCGGCCAGCACCGAACAATGAAGTTCAGAGATAACTCTACTAGTCCACCTATCAGGGACGAACAGTTTCTTGGCCGGACAACGATCAGGTTTATTAGCCTGAAATTTCTGCAACACTCTCCGCAAATCAGGGGAGATGGCAGACACAATGACTCCTTCCTTGAGGATACTCGCCGGCTCAGATAACCCCGGAGAGTCGGGCACAAAACTCCTAGACAGAGCATCCGCCTTCACATTTTTAGAGCCCGGAAGGTATGAAATCACAAAATCAAAACGAGCAAAAAATAACGACCAACGGGCCTGTCTAGGATTCAAGCGCTTGGCAGACTCAAGATAAGTAAGGTTCTTATGATCAGTCAAAACCACCACGCGATGCTTAGCACCCTCAAGCCAATGACGCCACTCCTCGAATGCCCACTTCATGGCCAGCAACTCTCGGTTGCCCACATCATAATTACGCTCAGCAGCAGAAAATTTCCTGGAAAAGAAAGCACATGGTTTGAACACTGAGCAACCAGAACCTCTCTGTGACAAAACCGCCCCTGCACCAATCTCAGAAGCATCAACCTCGACCTGGAACGGAAGAGAAACATCAGGTTGACACAACACAGGGGCACAGCAAAAACGACGCTTCAACTCCTGAAAAGCTTCCACGGCAGCAGAAGACCAATTAACCAAATCAGCACCCTTCTTGGTCAAATCGGTCAATGGTCTGGCAATGCTAGAAAAATTACAGATGAAGCGACGATAAAAATTAGCAAAGCCCAGGAATTTCTGCAAACTTTTTAGAGATGTCGGCTGAGTCCAATCCTGGATGGCCTGAACCTTAACCGGATCCATCTCGATAGTAGAAGGGGAAAAGATGAACCCCAAAAATGAAACTTTCTGCACACCGAAGAGACACTTTGATCCCTTCACGAACAAGGAATTAGCACGCAGTACCTGGAAAACCATTCTGACTTGCTTCACATGAGACTCCCAATCATCTGAGAAGATCAAAATGTCATCCAAGTAAACAATCAAGAATTTATCCAGATACTCACGGAAAATGTCATGCATAAAAGACTGAAAAACAGATGGAGCATTGGCAAGTCCGAACGGCATCACCAGATACTCAAAATGACCCTCGGGCGTATTAAATGCCGTTTTCCATTCATCTCCCTGCCTGATTCTCACCAGATTATACGCACCACGAAGATCAATCTTAGTAAACCAACTAGCCCCCTTAATCCGAGCAAACAAGTCAGAAATCAATGGCAAGGGATACTGAAACTTAACAGTGATCTTATTAAGAAGGCGGTAATCAATACACGGTCTTAGCGAACCATCCTTCTTGGCTACAAAAAAGAACCCTGCTCCCAATGGTGACGACGATGGGCGAATATGTCCCTTCTCCAGGGACTCCTTCACATAACTGCGCATAGCGGTGTGTTCAGGTACGGACAAATTAAATAAACGACCCTTAGGGAATTTACTACCAGGAATCAAATCGATAGCACAATCACAATTCCTATGCGGAGGTAGGGCATCAGACTTGGACTCTTCAAATACATCCTGAAAGTCCGACAAGAACTCTGGGATGTCAGAAGGAATGGATGACGAAATAGACAAAAATGGAACATCACCATGTACTCCCTGACAACCCCAGCTGGTTACCGACATAGAGTTCCAATCCAATACTGGATTATGGGTTTGTAGCCATGGCAACCCCAACACGACCACATCATGCAAATTATGCAGTACCAAAAAGCGAATAACTTCCTGATGTGCAGGAGCCATGCACATGGTCAGCTGGGCCCAGTACTGAGGCTTATTCTTGGCCAAAGGTGTAGCATCAATTCCTCTCAACGGAATAGGACACCGCAAAGGCTCCAAGAAAAATCCACAACGTTTAGCATAATCCAAATCCATCAGATTCAGGGCAGCGCCTGAATCCACAAACGCCATGACAGAATATGATGACAAAGAGCACATTAAGGTAATGGACAAAAGGAATTTGGACTGTACAGTACCAATAACGGCAGAGCTATCGAACCGCCTAGTGCGTTTAGGACAATTAGAAATAGCATGAGTAGAATCACCACAATAGAAACACAGTCTGTTCAGACGTCTGTGTTCGTGCCGTTCTACTTTAGTCATAGTCCTGTCGCACTGCATAGGCTCAGGCTTACTCTCAGACAATACCGCCAGATGGTGCACAGATTTACGCTCGCGCAAGCGACGACCGATCTGAATGGCCAAGGACATAGACTCATTCAAACCAGCAGGCATAGGAAATCCCACCATTACATCCTTAAGAGCTTCAGAGAGACCCTTTCTGAACAAAGCCGCTAGTGCAGATTCATTCCACAGAGTGAGTACTGACCATTTCCTAAATTTCTGGCAATATACTTCTACATCATCCTGACCCTGGCATAAAGCCAGCAGATTTTTCTCAGCTTGATCCACTGAATTAGGCTCATCGTAAAGCAATCCCAGCGCCTGGAAAAATGCATCAACATTACTCAATGCAGAATCTCCTGGTGCAAGAGAAAACGCCCAGTCCTGTGGGTCGCCGCGCAAAAAAGAAATAATAATCAAAACCTGTTGAATAGGATTACCAGAAGAATGAGGTTTCAAGGCCAAAAATAGCTTACAATTATTTCTGAAGCTCAGGAACTTAGTTCTGTCACCAAAAAACAAATCAGGAATCGGAATTCTTGGTTCTGGCATCGATTTCTGATCAATAGTATCTTGAATCTTTTGTACATTTACAACGAGATTATCCATTGAGGAGCACAGAGCCTGAATATCCATGTCCACAGCTGTGTCCTGAAGCACTCTAATGTCTAGGGGAAAAAAAGACTGAAGACAGAGCTAAGAAAAAAAAATGATGTCAGGATTTCTTTTTTCCCTCTATTGGAAATCATTGGTTGGCTCCTTGTACTGTTATGGCCGGCAATCAGGCAACACAGCGTGCAGTAATCAGCGCACATACAGAGATCTGGCAATAACCAAAAACAATAGGACGAGCTCTGAGACGTGGAATCTCTGTAGACCGCAGTACCTGAACTATCCTCACACAACTGTAAGCAGCAGTGGATTGCGCCTAACAACTACCTATGCAACTCGGCACTGCCTGAGGAGCTGACTAGCCTGAAGATAGAAATACAAGCCTGACTTACCCCAGAGAAATACCCCAAAGGAATAGGCAGCCCCCCACATATAATGACTGTTAGCAAGATGAAAAGACAAACGTAGGAATGAAATAGATTCAGCAAAGTGAGGCCCGATATTCTAGACAGAGCGAGGATAGCAAAGAGAACTATGCAGTCTACAAAAAACCCTAAAACGAAAACCACGCAAAGGGGCAAAAAGACCCACCGTGCCGAACTAACAGCACGGCGGTGCACCCCTTTGCTTCTCAGAGCTTCCAGCAAAAGTTAATAGCAAGCTGGACAGAAAAAACAGAAAACAAACTAGAAGCACTTATCTAGCAGAGCAGCAGGCCCAAGGAAAGATGCAGTAGCTCAGATCCAACACTGGAACATTGACAAGGAGCAAGGAAGACAGACTCAGGTGGAGCTAAATAGCAAGGCAGCCAACGAGCTCACCAAAACACCTGAGGGAGGAAGCCCAGAGACTGCAATACCACTTGTGACCACAGAAGTGAACTCAGCCACAGAATTCACAACAGGGGACGCAAGATGGGTGCAGCACATACCAGGATGGGGACGCAGGATGGGGACGCAGGATGGGTGCAGCACATACCAGGATGGGGACGCAGGATGGGTGCAGCACATGACAGGATGGGGACGCAGGATGGGTGCAGCACATGACAGGATGGGGACGCAGGATGGGTGCAGCACATACCAGGATGGGGACGCAGGATGGGGGCAGCACATGACAGGATGGGGACGCAGGATGGGTGCAGAACATACCAGGATGGGGACGCAGGATGGGTGCAGCACATGACAGGATGGGGACACAGGATGGGGACGCAGGATGGGTGCAGCACATGACAGGATGGGGACGCAGGATGGGTGCAGCACATGACAGGATGGGGACACAGGATGGAGCAGCACATACCAGGATGGAGACCATATACCAATATAAATGCTCGCCACCCGGGCGTAGAACGGGTTCAATAGCTAGTATTGTATATTTATAAGTAGCAAAAGAATGGTGTGTAGATGGGAAAGTAAAAGAGTATGAATAGTAAATTGTAACCTGTATTATGTTTCGCTTAAAATATACACATATAGTATTTGATATTTGATTTTTTTTTTAAATTTCCCTTAACGGTTGATCTAAATGAATCTGTGTAATGCTCAAATCATCAAACTTTAAAGACTGAATCAAAATTTATTGAACAAACCTCCCTATGATAGCAGTATTTTTTTCAAAAGTAAAATAACACAAAATGCACAGTTACAAATTATTATTCATAGCAGAGTTTCCACACATGTTAAAGATTGTAAAGAAATTAAATTGGTCAATTGTTGAATTTGCAGCATTAAGAGGTCCAATTTTCAAAAATTTCAGAAATGTTACAATCAAATAAAAAAAAATCTTAACTGGCCAAGTTACATTGTGTTAGGGGTCAAGTTCCCGCTTCTGCACAGGGGGAATCTTGGGCCGTTTCTGCTGCGGTCTCCCATTCTTCTCCTGCCGCAGTGGAACCTGCTCAGCAGAGACATCGGTCCTTGCGTCTGGCTCAGTCTCACTCTGTGCTTAGGTTTGCTGTTGACTCTCCAGCTTTTGCCATTAAAGCCAGTGCTGGGCAGCAGTGAGCGGACGCTTTTGGGACTAAGTTCTGCTTTTTCCCTTCTGAGCATGCCCAGGGTGAGATCTCCTGTTGGAGATCGAGGGTCACATGCTCAGATGCTGCAGCGGTTCCCATTGGTCCTCCTGGAGGGTCCTGAAAGAGCTAACTTCTGTGGCAGCTGCCCATTGGTCCTTTATTGGAAGGTTCTGAACGTACTGCAGCTATATAAGCTTCGCATGACCGCACGGCCATGCGCTAGTGTACAATTGTATACGTGCGTTTGTTGTGAGTGCAAGTCGTTCATTAAATACCCCTACCCTATTGTTCGCGTAAGGTGTATGGCTGCTATCTAGCGCCTGACTAACCACTCAACGTGTCACACACGAATCAGCGTCTATTGCTGTGACCGCCAGTGCGGCGCCACACGCCAGTAGTGCGCTTCCTGACCCACGTCTGGGTGCTTAGTGGTGTCTGCCAGCACGGCACAGTTCACACTTCGGTGCTCAAACTATATGAGTTACCTAACACACCCAGTTGCGGTGTTGTGCGCAAGTAGTCTGAACGGACTTCAACCCTGAGTCTTGGGATTGAGTTCGCTGACTCCTTGCTTGCACTCTTTAGTGCGGTATTGCGGACTTGTGGCTTTACAGGGTTCACTTCCACAGACATATAGCGTTGCCATTTACTAGCAGCAGGTTTTCACCTGCACGGTGGACCCCAGACTGCGAATGCACCTATTTATATTTCATCTTATACTTGGTGCGTTCCGCCAGTCCTAACACATAGGACCCTTTATTTGTTTTCACCTTCATAATTCTTGCCTTCACTGAACTTGTGAGTTTTTGGCTAGTTTCTGTTTTAATGTCTTTGCAGAATGTTAGAAATTAATAGCCTCCCAAAGCTGCTGTTTTGATGTCAACTGTGCCCCCACCCTCATAGATATCTTCCTTTAGGATAATAATATAACCTACCAGCTCTGGCCAACAACATGACTCCACAATCTACTGCTGACGTCATAGCCTTGTTGGGACATAGCGGCCATCCACACATCAGTAAACAAGACTGTTTTAAAACTAGTCTCAATGTATGGCCGGGGTCACACTTGCGAGTTCAATGTGAGAAATTCGCGCATCAATACCCGACACTGCCGGCGGCGGTTCAGACTGGAGCATTCAGCTGCATAGAAATACATGCAGCCACACACTCCGGTCCCGAGTGCCTGTGGCAGTTCCGGGTATTGATGAGAGTTTCTCATATTGAACTCACAAGTATTACCCCGGCCTATGTCAGAGCCCACTTCAGCGGTTTCATTTATGAGCTCTGTTCAGGAGTGGTATAATAGTAGTTTTATGCACAACTGAACAAGATTGATCAAACACCTGTTCGCTGCTTTGTAATGGTATTTTTTCAGCTGCACTCCTAATCCAATGAATTTTTCAAGCAGAAACCTTCCTCATTATGCCTTTATCAGCACGAACACGTATGTGCTCTGTATCAGCCACAAATCTTTTCACAGCATGATCATCATGCTTCTTTTTTCGTGAAATACAGTGTGTAATGTTTTCTAAGGCATTGTACTATTTGACTCTTTTTAGCAGCAGAGTGATTACTACGACAACCCTTTCTTGAACTAAATGTTTTGCCTGATAGAATAAAAAAGCCTATACTCATCTCCCGTACTGGCGCTGTTCCAGCGGTGTCTCCTCTTGTGCTGTTATTATGACACATGGTGCCTGGCACCCAATCATCACTGGCGTCACTGTCCCCACCTTCATACGAAAAGAGGAAGTCAGAGATCAGCTGCAGCCCTGACTCTACTTCATGTTCAATTCATTCATTACGTGTGATAAGAACCGCAATAGAGCCCCAAGGAAGGCAAGTGCTGACACCGCTGGAAGGACGCCAGCATGGGAGGTGAGTATAAGCTTTTTAATTTCATCAGGCTCAAACATTAAGATTCAGAAGGGGATGTTCTTGTAGTAAACAACCTCTTTAATAATGTGGAATTTCCATTTCAAGTAGTTTTCCATTAATTGGGCTCACCTGGCAAACTAATTATCACTGATGTGTGAGATTGGTTTCAGTGATCAAAAGTGTCCTGAGATACAATACCATTCATGAGGTCATATGAAAAAAAGCATCATTATGACACTTAACCGCTTCACAATACAATCTAGTTTTCAACTTCATGTCAAAGCAAAATTTTACAATTCTGACCAGTGTCACTTTGTGTGGTAAAACTCTAGAATGTTTTAATGAATTATACTGAATCTGAGAACGTTTTTTCATGGCATATTGTACTTTATGATAGTGGTGACAATTTGCTCGATATGACTTGCGCTGATTTGTGAAAAAAATCCAAAATTTGA
The DNA here is from genome assembly GCF_032444005.1 of Ranitomeya imitator. Lineage (NCBI taxonomy): Eukaryota > Metazoa > Chordata > Amphibia > Anura > Dendrobatidae > Ranitomeya > Ranitomeya imitator. The sequence goes on along the minus strand of NC_091283.1, from coordinate 608,160,270 downwards.
CAAACATTTAGAAAATTATGAAATTTTCAAAATTAATTTTTTATGCCCTTAAATGAGAGAGATATGTCACACAAAATAGTTTATAAATAACTTTCCCTACATGTCTACATTACATCAGCACAATTTTTGATACATATTATATTTGTTAGGAGGTTAGAAGGGATAAAAGTGATCAGTGATTTCTCATTTTTACAACAAAATTTACAAAGGCAATTTTTTTAGGGACCACATCACATTTGAAGTCACTTTGTGAGACCTGTGACAGACAAAATCCCTAAATTGACTCAATTCTAAAAGCTGCACACCTCAAGGTGTCCACAAGAAGTTTATTAACCCTTCCGATGTTTCACAGGAACTGAAGCAATGTGTTAGCAAAAAATTGCCAATTAACTTTTTTTCACAATTTTTTGTTAATTTTCACAAGGGTAACATGAGAATATTTATCTCAAAATGTGTGTAATTTCTGCTGAGCACTCCAATACCCTATATGTGAGGGGAAACTACTGTTTTGGTGCACGGCAGGACTCAGAAGGGAAGGAGTGGCATTTGACTTCCTGAACGCAAAATTGGCTGGAATCGAGAGATGCTATGTCGCGTTTGGGGAGCCCCTGATGTGCCTAAACAGCAGAAATTCCTCACAAGTGAGACTATTTTAAAAACTAGATGCCTCAAGGAACTTATCTAGATGTGTGGGAACACCATGAAACCCCAGGTGCTTCAGAGAAATTTCTAATGTTGAGCCGTGAAAATAAAAAAAAATAATTTTTCCATTAAAATTGTCTTTTAGCCCCAATTTTTTTTATTTTCACAAGGACATATAGAGAAAATGGACTCCAAAACTTGTGCAATTTCTGAGTATAGTGATACCCCATTTATAAGGAAAACAACTGTTTGAGCACATGGCAGGGCTCACAATGGAAGGAGCGCTGTTTGATTTTTTTTACGCAAAATTGGGTAGAAACCCCCCCACAAGTGATGTCATTTTGGAAACTAGACCCTTCAAGAAATATATCTACAGTAGATGTGTGGTGAGCACCTTGAGCCACCAGGTGCTTCACAGAATCTTATTACATTAAGCTGTGAAAATAAAAAAAATTCCCACGTAAAAATTTTTTAGTCTGGTTTTTTTCTATTTTTACAAATGGAAAAGAAGAAATTGCACTATACAATTTGTTTCAAAATTTCTACTACGTACACTAATACCCCATATGTAGTCAAAAACTACTTTTGAGGCACAGGGCAAAGCTCAGAAGTAAAGAAGAGCCATAGTTCAGATTTTACTAGATTGGTGTGAGGGTGCCATGTCACACTGGCACCCCTAAGGTGCCAGAGCAGCAAAAAGAACCAATAAACAATGTCATATTACAAACTACTCCTCTTAATTAATTAATGTAGGGGATCAGTAAGCATGTTGACACCACATGTGTCTCACCGAAATGTATACCATTGGACGGTGAAGAATGAATAATTAATTTTTTACAGCTAAATTATTATTTTAGACCCACATTTTTAAATGTTTTAAGGGCCGATAGGAAAAAATGGACCTCTCAGTAGGTTGTGCAATTTTTCCTGAGTACACCAATACCCTATATGTAATTGGGAACTACTTTTGAGGTACAGTACAAAGCTTACAAGGGAAAGAGCATCATATTATAGTGCAGATTATACTGGTATGGCTTGCAGGTGCCATGACCCACTGGGAGAGGCCCTGAGGTGCCAGGACAAAGTGATCCCCATAAGTCAACCCATTTTACTAACTACGCCTCTCAGTGAGCTCATCTAAGGGTGCATTGATCATATTGGCACCACGGGTGTAGTTATACCATTGGGCAGTGAGGAAAGAATAAATATATTTTTATCACAAAAATGTTGTTTTAGCCCTAGATTTTAAATGATCAATGAGAAATGGGTTAAAATGGCATAAAAATTTGTCAAACCATTTCTGCTGAATGTCAAAATACCCCATATGTCGCTGAACAGTACTGCTTAACCACACAGCGAGACTTGGGAGGGACGGAGTTCTATTGGCCTCTTGGAGCATTATTTGCCTCTTGTAGGGCATGTTTTCCAAGAATAGTTTGTATACAGAGCCCCTAAGTGCTAGAAGAGCTGAATACTCCCTGAAGTGACCCCAATTTGGAAAACATACACCTCAGGGAATGTATCTAAGTGTAGTGATGATTTTGACTCCATGGGTCTTTTTCAGAAACAAGCAGCAATGGATGTTGCTGAGTGAAAATGCCATATCTGCATATAGCGCCCGTACATTGTAATGCCCATTACGTTATGCCCAGCTTGTGATTCTGGAGACAAGCACCCATAAATTAAGCTGGCTTTCATCGCTAAGCAAATGACAGACAAGTGGATGATAAATTTTGTTAAGACACAATATAGGGCTCAGAAGGGTCTGGGACATTTGGATTTCAGAATGCAGAATTTTCTGGATTTCTTTTGGGGGAGAGAAGCCATAATGCTTTTCCAGAGCCAATTTACTACCAGTAATGTGAAGCCACTCTGATTTTTCCACTAACAGATGACAGACCTGAGTGGGGACTTGCTTTGTTTGTGGATTGAGTTGAAGCTCTTATTGGGAACATTTTACATAATGTTTGGCTCCACATTTATCCGCGTTCTACACTGAGCACTTACATTAGGGTTTCCATCTAAATCTCTGAGTGATATTATTCAGATGGAACCCTCAAGGGATCCATTCACTATAATGATGCAGCAAAGTTACTCTGGATTCCATCTGGCCTCTGTTCAGCGATATCCTTCTTTTCAGAGGTGCACAATCATGAGGTCCATCTGCCTCATCATAGGGAATCTTCCGCCGGAGGTTCTGTCTGAATTATGTATTTCAGAGGCTTACACAGAAACCCGAGAGTAAGTGCTCAGTGCAGAGAACAGGATAAATGTGCGCTGAGCCTTACTATGATTTGTGTGATGCAGAATGAACAAATCAACAGCAGGTGAAGAATCGGTTTTATTTAATTTTTCATACTGTTCCTTGTGCGGTATAAGGGATTATTCTTCGGGTTGGTGCGATTACAGCGATACAAGATTTATATTGTTTTTTATGTTTGACTGCTGTCTCACACGAAAAAATGCTTTTTGGCAAAAACAAGTTTTTATATCACCATATTTTGAGAACTATAATTTTCCATATTTCTGCTGACAGTCTATCTGAGGGTTTTTTTTTTTGTGGGACGAGTACGTGCTTTTATTGGTGCCATTTTCAGGCACATGACTTTTTTTATTGCTTGCTATTCCAATTTTTGGGAGGAAGAATGAATAAAAAACAATTCAGTAATTTTTATTTTATGCGTGTTTTAAGATTTATAAGGCAGCTTTCTTCTTTGAGTCAGTATGATTTACAGTGATACCATATTTATATCATTTTTAATGTTTTGGCACTTTTACACAATAAAAGCTATTATATAGAAAAAAATATATATTTTTGCTTCGCTTTATTCCCAAGATGACATTTTTATCGATACCATGTTTATTTACATTTGTCTTTTTTATCGCGTTTTATTCTACTTTTTGTTTGGCGGTATGATGAAAAGCATCGTTTTTTACATTTTTTTACAGTGTTCACTGAAAGGTTTAAATAGTGGGACAATTTTATAGGTTGGGTCATTCCAGGCATGACAATACCAAATATGTTTCCTTTTTTTTCTTTATAAAAATATTTATTTATGGGTTCAAAATATTTTTACAATATTATTTTTGTTTATTATTTCGTAATTATAAAATAAATACATTTACAATTTTTTTTTTAACTTTTTTATCCTTTACTACTCAGTCCCACTTTGGAACTTCCACTTTCAGCCAACTGATTGCAGGAGATAGGATGGGAAGGAAGAGGGAGGAGCTCTTCTTCTAGCTCCTCCCACATACCATCTACCATCTATGTATTATTGACATATGAATTAAAAATTAAAGCGACGATTACGCTTTACAGTAAATCCAAAATACTTTTTTTCTGGCTGTGTCTTTATTTTGATTTTAGCTCTATCACTACTGTAGGATTAATAATGGATAGGCATCTTATTGAAGCCTCTCAATAGCAAGGTGACATTAACCCCTTATTACCCTATATCCCACCGCTACACGGGAGTGGGAAGAGAGGGGCTAAGTGCCGGAATTGGTGCATCTTACAGATGCGCCATTTCTAGGTCGGCTGCTGACTGGTATTTGTAGCGGGGGGGGGGGGGGCAATATCTATGGCCCCTCTCTAGGCTATGAATATCAGCCCGCAGCTGTCTGCGTAGCCTTTCTATCTATAAAATATAGGGGGACCCCTCAAAAATGACGTGGGGTCCCCCTATATTTTATAGCCAGTAAAGGCTACGCAGACAGCTGTGGGCTGATATTCATAGCCTGGGAGGAGTGCGATCTATCGTATGCTTGGGATTGTGCTTTGTGATGTATGACGTATGATGCCGCATGGCTCACGCCATGAAGGTCAGGCTACACAATGCTGATGATAATGCGGAAAGGCTTGAAAACTCTGCAGTCTACATCCTTAAAGGATTGGTGACTTCTATGCAATTAGTGCCACAATACTCTGTGGCTCAGCTCAGCAACTTTATGCGGCCTTAGAATTGGTTTGAATTGTTAACATTTCCACTTTTTGATAATACCACTTACAGTTAATAGGCAGATTAAAAACTTCATGAGCTGACTTAATACAATGGTGACATCCTATTGCAGTACCAGGATCAAATTTAGTAAGCTCCTTAGGCCGGGACCACACATACGCGACATACAGCTAAGTCTCACAGGTGAAATCCCTCCTCTGGCGCCGGCACACCAGAGCAGAGCGTGCGGCCGCATAGCAACACATGGAGCTGCACGCTCCACTCCCAAGTGCCGGCGCCAGAGGAGGGATTTCACCAGCGAGACTCCGCCGTATCTTGCGTATGTGTGATTCCGGCATTAGAATGAGCCATTCTTACACAATTGTTAGCAAAGCCTGACTGCATGGCTAGGTGCTTGATTTTATACAACTGTGGCAATGGGACTGACCAAAAAACCTGAATTCAATGATTAACACGTGGGTCTGAAACATATTACCACACATGAGTTCAGTGAGCTCTTTAGAAACACTCATTCTTAGTCTTACACAAATGTCTGAAAAGGCATGATGCATGGGCAATGGGGCTGAATATAAAGCCTGAATTCAATCATAAAGAGGTGAGTCGCAATACTTTTCATGATATGGTGTACGGCATATCAATACAAATGGTGTCTATTTGATAAGTTCATGCATATTTTATTGCTCTTTGTTGATGGAGTATCAAAAACGATAATTATTGTATGTTTAAAACTTTAGATATGATTTCAGGCAGTGCTGCCCATGACAGATGCTCAAATTTGAGTATTCTGTATGTTTATATTTTGAAACGTGATCCAAGTAGTATCGTTTCTCCTTGTGGAGAATGACATATTAAGCATGCCGAGATGAGGATACTTAAAGCCGCAATGCTCCTCTGGGAAATATGCAAATTGTCTCTTCAGAGAGGAAGATGACTAGAACTCTAGTGCCACCTATTGGAAGTAGCAATTCTAAAAGTCAATGTCGACCCTTTAAGGAGCCTTGTCACATGACTTAGGATAAAGGCCAAACCAGAATCTCAATTTGCAGACACTGCATTTTGGGGTACTGCCCCTCGTCAGTGCAAGATCTGGTTTGGCTGAGTGAGAGGCGTCTGACCGTGATCCAAGTAGTAATGTTTCCCCTTGTGGAGAGTGGCATGTTAAGCATGCCGAGATGAAAAGATTTAAAGCTGCAATGTTTCTCTGGGAAATATGCAAATAGTCTCTTCAGAGAGGAAGAGGACTAGGACTCTAGTCATGTGACAAGGCTCATTAAAGGATTGACATTGACTTTTAGGATTGCTACTTCTAATAGGTGGCACTAGATTTCCAGTCCTCAAATTTTGAAAATTTGTGTTTCTTAATGTGCTATGTACAGTGTTTTGTGAAAGTATTCACCAGTCCTGTTTGTATACCTATTTTGTTACATTACAATCTATGTATAAATACTTTTGCAATCTGGTTTTTGTGTGATGCATCAGCACTAAATAGTCTAAAGTTGGTGAAGTGAAAAATATACAAAGGTAAATTAAATTTAGGGGATCAAATAACTAAAAATAAGGATGTGCACATGTTCTCATCCCTTTTTGTTATGAAGCCCTAAAAAATTCTGGTGTAAGAAATTTCCTTCATAAGTCACATGCTTAGTGAAAGGAAGTCCTACTTTGTGCAACCTGAGAGTGTCACCTCCTCCTGGGAGATCTGAGATTAGGAATCATTACATATTGTGAATAACAGTTCTTCCATTTAGCCTCTATGTTTGTTTTTCCATATTAAATGGATTTTGTTTCCTTTGGTGCTTTCTATGCTAGTTAGAAACATGCAGCTAAATCTCACAACTACCCTTGATCTGCTCATTTCCTCTCGCTATAAAATCTGGCCAGACCTTCTATTCCTTGCCTGAATGTTTTTTTCTTGGATCCACAGAGCTGTTATGCTGTAGTTAGAGATCATTTGTTGCTGATGGAGATTGGTGTATTCTGTTTTTAGGTGTATGCTTTCCTCATTGACCTATTTCCATTTGGCCTGTATATTCCTACCCTTCCCTATATACCTCTCTACCTTTGGTCACTGTTTTGTATGTTTGGTGCTTTTTTGTTATACCTGTATGTCTAATGTGTTTATACAGGAACATTTCTGTCCCAGACCTCCTGGGAGAGTGGGAGGAGACAACTCATGGTATAACGGGAGGACAGTAAGGCATGTGGCCCAAAACCTACTCACCACCAGAGGTACCTTTTAGGAGCAGTGATAGTTAGGACCCCAGTCATAGGGACACTGCAGTGCCCCTTTCCATAATGTCCCACAGTCACGGTGTGATAGTCAAATGGTCTGTCAGTATATTCACACCTTTTCTGAAATGTCAAATAGGATGCAACACCATTGAGCAAGAGGCATCATTAACCAAACAACACCTTGAAGACCCAAGATATCTCCAAATAAGTCAGGGACAAAGTTGTTGAGAAGTACAAGTCAAAGTTGAATTATAAAAAAATCCCTATCTCTGATGATTCCCAAGAGCACCATCAAATCCATTATCATCAAATCAAAAGAACATGGAAACAACAACAAATCTGCCAAGAGAAGACCACCAAAATTTTCAGCCCCTGCTATAAGGGCATAAATCAGAGACGTAGCACGGAAGCCAAAGGTAACCCTGAAGGTGATGCAGAGCTCCCAAGCAGAGATTGGAGTGTCTATAAGACCATATTAAGTCGTACTGTACACTCCATAGATATATGTGGCCTTTATAAAAGAGTGGGCAGAGAAAAGCCTTAATGTACACACAAAAATTGTAAGGATGATTTTCAGTTTTCCAAAAAAGACGTGGGAGACTTCTCAAATGTTTGGAGGAAGGTGCTGTGATCAGATGAGCTCAAAACTGAACTTTTTGGCCATCAAGGTAAATGCTATGTATGGCACCAAGCCAACACAGCTTATAAGTCCAAGAAAACCATACCCATAGTGAAACATGGTGGTGGCAGCATCAATTTGTGAGGATGGTTTATGGCAGTAGGAATAGGGAATACGGTCAAGTCGAGGGGAAGATGGATGGTGCGAAATGGTCACTTTTTAACTTTGATGACTTTAGATTGAAATGCTTCTCATTGACAAGAGGATATGATTATGACACATAGGTCTTCTTGTACTCTTTGGGCTGCATACATTAGGGATTGAGTGGCATCATATTACATATTGACTAGATGCTTTCTATATCCATATGGTTATTTTCTTGTACAATGATGTTTACTGCTGCCAATAATCATGTTGTGACTGATCAATATCGCTTATAAGAATACCCCATTTTATGCGAGCATTTTATTGAAGACTGGTGTAACAGACGTTTAGGTGTGATATGCTCTGATACTCTGATCTTATATTACCCTGATTATGTGATAAGTTCTCTTACCTATGTCACACTTAGTGCCCAATAAGGTCACAGATGACTGGATTAATAGTTTATGAGCACTGAGATACTTATATACAATCTTATAACAGGGTTAACCAAGCCGCTCATGAGTCTGTTTGATTGAGCCTATACTTTTGTTCTTTTACAGTTGTTTTAGGGTGATTATTCTCTAGTACACACCTTAGTATATTTACCATCTTCAACAGCTTGTGTACGTTGTCATTGCACTTTTTTTGCACAATGAACTTTTTGATATACAACTTTGTTAGGGCTGGTGGAACGCACCAAGTATATTTAGATATTATTATTGGTGCGTTCACAGCCCGGGGTCCACCGTGCAGGAGACCAACCTGATACTAGCAAATGGTGGCACAATATGGCGGTAGAGGCGAACTCTCTTACTTCACAGAGTCAAACAGAAGGGAAAACGCTGTGCCCTGTTAGCATCACAGGGGAACACAGCTGCCTAACAGAGCAAAAGCAATCAGTGGTCAGGGAATAGCAAGCACACAAACACCTCCTCTCCGGTGGAGCCAGAATTCTAATGGCTTTACCCCAGCCCTGAATTCACCATACAAACTCCTCACCGGAGGTGCCGGTATTCTAGTGGCTTATTTCAGCCGGACCCTGACCACAAGCAGACAAGACCACTGAGTAGCTAAAGCACATAACATAAGCTGATACTAGCACATGGCCGTACGGCCATGCAAACCTTAAATAGCTGCAGCAACTTCAGGACCTTCCTAGAGGACCAATGAGAGCTGCTACAGCACCTGAGTAACTTCAGGACCTTCCTAGCAGACCAATGGGAGCTGCCACAGTACCTGAGCATGTGACCCCCGACCTCCAATGAGAGGTCTTACCCCAGGCATGCTCAGAAGGGAAAAAGCAGGACTTAGTCCCAAAGATGTCTGCTCGCTGCTGACCAGTACTGGCTAAATTGGCTGAGCCTGGAAAGGCCGCAGTAACTATCCACACAGTATCAGGCTGAGCCAGACGCTGGGACCGACGTCTCCACTGAGCAGGCTCCACTGCGGCTGGAAAAGAATGGGAGACCGCAGTGGAGATGGTTTGAGATTCCCCCTTTGAAGAGGCGGGAACTCGACCCCTAACATTACCCCCCTCCTTGGGCCTCGCTACGCTCGAAAGCAGCAATGAGATGCGGAGCTCGAATGTGCTCAGCAGGCTTCCAGGACATGTCCTCTGGGCCATAACCCTTCCAGTCCACCAAATAGAATTTTTTGCCACGTACCACCTTACACCCCAAAATAGCGTTCACCTAGTCATCGTCCGAAGACGAACCCGATGTCCCGGCAGATGACTCGGAAAACAGGGACATGTATACGGGCTTCAAGAGGGACACATGAAAGGTGTTGGTGATACCTAACATTGTAACATAGTTAGTAAGGCCGAAAAAAGACATTTGTCCATCCAGTTCAGCCTATATTCCATCATAATAAATCCCCAGATCTACGTCCTTCTACAGAACCTAATTGTATGATACAATATTGTTCTGCTCCAGGAAGACATCCAGGCCTCTCTTGAACCCCTCGACTGAGTTCGCCATCACCACCTCCTCAGGCAAGCAATTCCAGATTCTCACCGCCCTAACAGTAAAGAATCCTCTTCTATGTTGGTGGAAAAACCTTCTCTCCTCCAGACGCAAAGAATGCCCCCTTGTGCCCGTCACCTTCCTTGGTATAAACAGATCCTCAGCGAGATATTTGTATTGTCCCCTTATATACTTATACATGGTTATTAGATCGCCTCTCAGTCGTCTTTTTTCTAGACTAAATAATCCTAATTTCGCTAATCTATCTGGGTATTGTAGTTCTCCCATCCCCTTTATTAATTTTGTTGCCCTCCTTTGTACTCTCTCTAGTTCCATTATATCCTTCCTGAGCACCGGTGCCCAAAACTGGACACAGTACTCCATGTGCGGTCTAGCTAGGGATTTGTACAGAGGCAGTATAATGCTCTCATCATGTGTATCCAGACCTCTTTTAATGCACCCCATGATCCTGTTTGCCTTGGCAGCTGCTGCCTGGCACTGGCTGCTCCAGGTAAGTTTATCATTAACTAGGATCCCCAAGTCCTTCTCCCTGTCAGATTTACCCAGTGGTTTCCCATTCAGTGTGTAATGGTGACATTGATTCCTTCTTCCCATGTGTATAACCTTACATTTATCATTGTTAAACCTCATCTGCCACCTTTCAGCCCAAGTTTCCAACTTATCCAGATCCATCTGTAGCAGAATACTATCTTCTCTTGTATTAACTGCTTTACATAGTTTTGTATCATCTGCAAATATTGATATTTTACTGTGTAAACCTTCTACTAGATCATTAATGAATATGTTGAAGAGAACAGGTCCCAATACCGAACCCTGCGGTACCCCACTGGTCATAGCGACCCAGTTAGAGACTATACCATTTATAACCACCCTCTGCTTTCTATCACTAAGCCAGTTACTAACCCATTTACACACAATTTCCCCCAGACCAAGCATTCTCATTTTGTGTACCAACCTCTTGTGCGGCACGGTATCAAACGCTTTGGAAAAATCGAGATATACCACGTCCAATGACTCACCGTGGTCCAGCCTATAGCTTACCTCTTCATAAAAACTGATTAGATTGGTTTGACAGGAGCGATTTCTCATAAACCCATGCTGATATGGAGTTAAACAGTTATTCTCATTGAGATAATCCAGAATAACATCCCTCAGAAACCCTTCAAATATTTTACCAACAATAGAGGTTAGACTTACTGGCCTATAATTTCCAGGTTCACTTTTAGAGCCCTTTTTGAATATTGGCACCACATTTGCTATGCGCCAATCCTGCGGAACATACCCTGTCACTATAGAGTCCCTAAAAATAAGAAATAATGGTTTATCTATTACATTACTTAGTTCTCTTAGTACTCGTGGGTGTATGCCATCCGTACCCGGAGATTTATCTATTTTAATCTTATTTAGCCGGTTTCGCACCTCTTCTTGGGTTAGATTGGTGACCCTTAATATAGGGTTTTCATTGTTTCTTGGGATTTCACCTAGCATTTCATTTTCCACCGTGAATACCGTGGAGAAGAAGGTGTTTAATATGTTAGCTTTTTCCTCGTCATCTACAACCATTCTTTCCTCACTATTTTTTAAGGGGAATACATTTTCAGTTTTTATTCTTTTACTATTGATATAGTTGAAGAACAGTTTGGGATTAGTTTTACTCTCCTTAGCAATGTGCTTCTCTGTTTCCTTTTTGGCAGCTTTAATTAGTTTTTTAGATAAAGTATTTTTCTCCCTATAGTTTTTTAGAGCTTCAATGGTGCCATCCTGCTTTAGTAGTGCAAATGCTTTCTTTTTACTGTTAATTGCCTGTCTTACTTCTTTGTTTAGCCACATTGGGTTTTTCCTATTTCTAGTCCTTTTATTCCCACAAGGTATAAACTGCTTACAGTGCCTATTTAGGATGTTCTTAAACATTTCCCATTTATTATCTGTATTCTTATTTCTGAGGATATTGTCCCAGTCTACCAGATTAAGGGCATCTCTAAGCTGGTCAAACTTTGCCTTCCTAAAGTTCAGTGTTTTTGTGACTCCCTGACAAGTCCCCCTAGTGAAAGACAGGTGAAACTGCACAATATTGTGGTCGCTATTTCCTAGATGCCCGACCACCTGCAGATTTGTTATTCTGTCAGGTCTATTAGATAGTATTAGGTCTAAAAGTGCTGCTCCTCTGGTTGGATTCTGCACCAATTGTGAAAGATAATTTTTCTTGGTTATTAGCAGAAACCTGTTGCCTTTATGGGTTTCACAGGTTTCTGTTTCCCAGTTAATATCCGGGTAGTTAAAGTCCCCCATAACCAGGACCTCATTATGGGTTGCAGCTTCATCTATCTGCTTTAGAAGTAGACTTTCCATGGTTTCTGTTATATTTGGGGGTTTGTAACAGACCCCAATGAGAATTTTGTTACCATTTTTCCCTCCATGAATTTCGACCCATATGGACTCGACATCCTCATTTCCTTCGCTAATATCCTCCCTTAAAGTGGACTTTAGACAAGACTTTACATAGAGACAAACCCCTCCTCCTCTCCGATTTTTACGATCCTTTCTAAACAGACTGTAACCCTGTAAGTTAACTGCCCAGTCATAGCTTTCATCTAACCATGTCTCGGTTATTCCCACTGTGTCAAAGTTACCTGTAGATATTTCTGCTTCTAGTTCTTCCATCTTGTTTGTCAGGCTTCTGGCGTTTGCGAGCATGCAGTTTAGAGGATTTTGTTTTGTTCCAATCTCCTCGCTGTGGATTGTTTTAGAAATGTTCTTACCTCCCTTCTGAGTATGTTTTCCTGGATCTTCTTTGTTCAAGTCTAATGTTTTTCTTCCCGTCCCCTCTTCTTCTAGTTTAACGCCCTCCTGATGAGTGTAGCGAGTCTTCTGGCGAATGTGTGTTTCCCAGGTTTGTTGAGGTGTAGTCCGTCTCTGGCGAGGAGTCCATCGTACAAGTAATTCACACCGTGGTCCAGGAATCCGAATCCTTGGCGTGGAGGAAAGGCCAGATGGTAGACCACAGGGTTAACCTGTTCGAGGACCTTGAAGGGAACCAAGTAGCGAGGTGCAAACTTAGTGGACTCAACTCGCAGCCTGATATTACGGGTGGAGAGCCACAATAAGTTGCCAGGTGCAAAGGTCGGAGCGGGGTGCCGATGTGCATCGGCGGAGGACCTTATTCTCTTCTTGGAGGCTTAAATGGCATCCTGAGTGCGGTCCCAAATATCCCGTGCCTCCACAGCCCAGTCTGCCACTCTGGAGTCGGTGGAAGACATGGGCATAGGCACAGGGACATGCGGATGCTGGTCGTAATTTAGGAGGAATGAAGTCTGACTGGTAGAGTCGGCTACGGCATTGTTAAGTGCAAACTCCACCCACGGTAGCAAGGATGCCCAGTCATCCTGCCTGGCAGAAGTAAAATGTCATAAATATGTGACCAGGGTCTGGTTGTCCTCTCAACCAACCCGTTCATCTCGGGATGATATGCTGAAGAGAGATTCAACTCAATACTGAGTAGACGACTAAACTCTCTCCAGAATCTAAATGCAAACTGGGGACCCCGGCCACTGACAATTTTGTCCGGCATACCGTGTAAACGAAATATATGCTTGATAAACAACGCTGCCAGAGCCCGTGTAGAAGGTAGCCAAGGAAGAGGCACCAAGTGCACAATTTTGGAAAAATGGTTGGTGATCATGCAGAAAATGGTGCAGCTACGAGACTTGGGTAAGCCCACCACAAAATCCATCCCGACCATCTCCCAGGGCCTGTCCGCCACCAGCAGAGGGTAAAGCAACCCAGCTGGCCCGTGCCGAGGAGACTTGTTCTTGGAGCAAGAGACACACGCCCGAACATAGTCTGTGACGTCACGATCCATATGCGGCCACCAGTATGTCCTCGCGAGTAGCTCAGATGTCCTTTTGGACCCAAAATGTCCAGCCACCCTGGACGAGTGAGACCAAGAGAGAACCTCCAGACGCAGACTGGATGGTACAAAAATCTTGCCCAGAGGCACAGACTCTAGTGAAACCTGGGCCACAGTTCTCAGGCTCTCGGCGGATACAATAAGCCGAGGCTCCTCTTCCTCCTCCTCAGATGATACAATGGAGCGAGAGAGAGCATAGGCATTAATGTTCTCCCCAGAAAGAAAATGGAGGGTGAAATGAAACCGGGAGAAGAACAAGGACCATCTGGCTTGGCGAGAATTTAACTGCTGAGCTGTCTGCAAGTACACCAAATTCTTGTGGTCTGTGAAGACTTGGAAGGGAAAAAGAGCCCCCTCCAAGGGATGTTTCTACTATGAGAAGGCCAACTTCATGGCTAGCAACTCCCTTTCACCGATGAAATAATTCATCTCCGCTGGTGAGGGAAAAGTAGGAGCAAGGATGCTTCTGACCTTGAGCATTCTTTTGGAAAAGGACTGCTCCAGTACCAACGGACAAGGCATCCAGCTCCATTATAAATGGCTTATCTGCATCCGGGCGATGTAGGATGAGAGCACTAGCGAAGTGTGACTTAATGGAGTGAAAGGCCTTGGAAACCTCCTCAGACCACAATTTGGGATTTGCTCCCTTCTTGGTGAGGGAAACCAAGGGAGCTACCAAAGTTGAGAATGAACTGGCGATAGTAATTAAGGAACCCATAAAGTGCTGCACCGCTTTAAGAGAACGGGGTTCTTGCCAGTCCATCACAGCCTGTAGCTTGGCAGGATCCATAGCCAATCCCTGGGCGGAGATGATCTAGCCCAGGAAAGGTAAGGACTCCTGCTCAAACACACATTTCTTCAACTTTGCGTAGAGGGAATTTGCCGTAAGAGATCGAAGGGTCTGCAAACATCTCTCCGGTGGGAGTCAATATCTGGAGAGTAGATGAGAATATCATCCAGATAGAGTACAACCAAGGTGGAGAGCATTTCCCGGAAGATGTCATTCACAAAGTCTTGGAAAATGGCTGGGGCATTACAGAGCCCAAAGGGCATCACCAGATATTCATAGTGCCCATCCCTGGTATTAAAAGCCGTCTTCCATTCGTCCTTCTCATGGATGCGAATCAGGTTGTAAGCACCCCACAGATCTAATTTTGTAAATACCCTTGCTCCCCGAAGCCTACCAAAGAGCTCAGATATCAGGGGCAGAGGATACTTATTCTTAACAGTGATGGCGTTAAGACCCCTGTAATCTATGCATGGATGTAGTTCCCCTTTCTTCTGCACGAAGAAGAACCCAGCCCCTGCAGGTGACACTGACTTCCTAATGAATCCTCTTGCCAGATTTTCCTGAATGTACTGTGAGATTGCCTCCGTCTCCGGGAGAGATAACGCATAGACTCGACCCCGGGGAGGCTCAGCACCAGGCAAGAGGTCAATAGGACAGTCATAGGGGTGGTGAGGCGGAAGGGTCTCCACAGCTCTTTTGGAGAACACGTCCGCATAGGGACAATATTGCTTGGGCAGAGAAGATAGATCTGCAGGTACCTCAGTTGTAGCAACCTGAACGCTCTCCCTCTGACATCTACCCCCACAAGATTGATCCCATCCCAAAATTCTGCCTGTGGACCACTCAATATGTGGAGAGTTGTTCTGTAGCCAAGGTATCCCTAACAGGACCTCATCAATTCCCTCAGGAATGACGAGCAGAGACATAATTTCCTGATGAGATGGCGACATGGACAGAGAAAACGGGATGGTCTGGTCTGTTATCTGTGAGGGCAGTGTCGACCCATTTACCACTCGTATGGTTACTGGTTGAGCTTACATTACCAAGGGAATTGCGTGACGTTGGGCGAAGGCAGAATACATAAAATGGCCCTCCGCCCCAGAATCCATGCAGAGCTCTACCGAGTGGGTAAATGAGCCTATATTAATTGTCCCCTTAAAGGACAATTTGGGGGCAAACATCGCCGTGTCTAGTGTACCTCGACCTACTACCACTAGACGGTGACGTTTCCTCGACCGCTGGGGACATCTGGTGGCAAGATGTCCTGACTGCTGGCAAACATGACAAACCTGGAGTGCACTAGCAGTCCGGGACTTAGATCCCGCTCGTGACACTACCATGGCCTCATGTGACTCAGGGGCCAGTGTGGCGGGAATCTCACTAGTGGCCAGAGCGTCCTTCACATGGTCAGCCAGCCCCCTCCAAAATATCAGAATAAGGGCTTTATCCGACCTCTCCAGCTCAGATGTTAGGGTGCGAAAGGGGATAGCAAAATGGCTGACCAAGGACGAGCCCTGAGTCAATGCCAACAGTTGGAGCACTGTATCATGGGTGACACGAGGTCCTAAAAAGACCTGTTTCAGAGTGCTCAGGAACAACGGAGCACTCTGCACCACATGGATGCCACACTCCCACAGCGGCGAAGCCCACTCCAACACCCTGTCCGACAGGAGAGACACAATAAATCCCACCTTAGCCCACTCTAACATGCGGCCAGAAGCTCGAGATGTATAGAACACTGGCTCACAAAACCCCTACAAGCGGGAGGCGAGAGAGTCGGAACAGGGGTAGCAGTGGACAAGGTTGCTGCAGCCACGCTAGCAGCCTTAACAGCAACTGTGGTTACATCCACAGCATAAGTTGTGCGCTCGAGAGCCGCCAACCTACCCTCCAGCTGCTGGATGTACCGCATGTATTGCTGCTAGTATTATGTTAGGGCTGGTGGAACACACTGAGTATATTTAGATATTATTATTGGTGCGTTCACAACCCGGGGTCCACCGGGCAGGAGACCAACCTGCTGCTAGCAAATGGTGGCACAATATGGCGGTAGAAGCGAACTCTGTTACTTCACAGAGTTGAACAGAAGGGAAAATGCTGTGCCCTGTTAGCATCACAGGGGAACACAGCTGCCTAACAGAGCAAAAGCAATCAGTGGTCAGGGAGTAGCAAGCAGACAAACACCTCCTCTCCGGTGGAGCCAGAATTCTAATGGTTTTACGCCAGCCCTGAATTCACCATACAAACTCCTCACGGGAGGTGCCAGTATTCTAGTGGCTTATTTCAGGCAGACCCTGACCACGAGCAGACAAGACCACTGAGTAGCTAAAGCTCATAACATAAGCTAATACTAGTGCATGGCCATGCGGCCCTTTTATAGCTGCAGCAACTTCAGGACCTTCCTAGAGGACCAATGGGATCTGCTACAGTACCTGAGCAACTTCAGGACCTTCCTAGAGGACCAATGGGAGCTGTCACAGTACCTGAGCATGTGATCCCCGACCTCCAATGAAGGGGAAAAGCAGGACTTATTCTCAGAGACATCTGCTCGCTGCTGACCAGTACTGGCTACAATGGCTGAGCCTGGAAAGGCCGCAGTAACCATCTGCACAGTATCAGGCTGAGCCAGACACTGGGACCGATGTCTCTGCTGAGCAGGTTCCACTGCAGCTGGAGAAGAATGGGAGACTGCAGCGGTAATGGTTCAAGATTTCCCCTGTGCAGAGATGGGAACTCAACCCCTAACACAACTTATATTAACTTTTTCCATTAAAATTTATATTTTACCACGTCTTGCTATTCATTTTCTGTAAAATTGGGTCTAGCTTCTCCTGCAAATTAAAGTAATATTCTTGAGCAAAACCTGTTTCAGTTCGTCAGTGTTTTGAGACTGGGACGGAGGTTCATCTTCCAACAAGACAAGCATACTGCTAAAGCAACACTTAAGTGGTTTAAGGGAAACATTGTAAATTTTTTGGAGTGGCCTAGTCAAAGCCCAGTCCTTAATGTAATTGAGAATCCGTGGCCAGACTTGGAGAATGCTTTTCAATAGAGGAAACCAACTAAGTTGAAGGAGCTGGAGCCGTTTTGCCTTGAGGAATGGGTAAAAATCCCATGGAACATTCATAGAAACTTATCCAGCTGTAACTGCACCAAAATGAGTCTCTACAAAGTACTGATTTTAGGGGGAGGGTATAGTTATGCATAGGGTTGAGCGAAACGGGTCGAACATTTTCAAAAGTCGCCGACTTTTGGCTAAGTCGGGGTTTCATGAAACCCGATCCGACCCCTGTGCGGGGTCGGCCATGCGGTACGCGACTTTCGCGCCAAAGTCGCGTTTCAATGACGCGAAAAGCGCCATTTCTCAGCCAATGAAGGTAAACGCAGAGTGTGGGCAGCGTGATGACATAGGTCCTGGTCCCCACCATCTTAGAGAAGGGCATTGCAGTGATTGGCTTGCTGTCTGCGACGTCACAGGGGCTATAAAGAGGCGTTCCCGCCGACCGCCATCTTACTGCTGCTGATCTGAGCTTAGGGAGAGGTTGCTGCCGCTTTGTCAGAAGCAGGGATAGCGTTAGGCAGGGTCCATTAACCACAAAACCGCTTGTGCTGCAGCGATTTGCACTGTCCAACACCACCCTCGGTGTGCAGGGACAGTGGAAGTTTTTTTTTTTTTTTTTTTCCCCTCAGCGCTGTAGCTCATTGGGCTGCCCTAGAAGGCTCCCTGATAGCTGCATTGCTGTGTGTACGCCGCTGTGCAAACCAACTGCTTTTTTCAAAGCACAAATCCTCTTGTTCCTTCCTTTCTGCACAGCTATCTTTTTTGTTTGTCCACACTTTTTATTTCATTTGTGCATCAGTCCACTCCTTATTGCTGCCTGCCATACCTGGCTGAGATTACTGCAGGCAGGGAGATAGTAGCTGCCTGCCATACCTAGCTGAGATTACTGCAGGCAGGGAGATAGTAATTGTAGGACATTCCCTGTTTTTTTTTTTTTTTTTTTTTTGGTGGGAGATTAAGATTGGCAATTTGGCATTTCTGCTAGAGTGCCATCCCTGTGTGTGCCATCTCTCTCACATAGTGGGCCATAGAAAGCCTTTTCATTTTTCTGTATTTTTTTTTGTGGGGTGTATAAATTCTCCCTGATAAAAATACAGTGGGAGATTAATATTGGCCTTTGGGCTTGTGTGCCAGTCCTGAGTGTGCCATCTCTCTCACAAATAGTGGGCCATAGAAAGCCTATTTTATTTTTTTTTGGGTTTTATAAATTCTCCCTGAAAAAAAGGGAGATTAATATTGGCCTCTGGGCTTGTGTGCCAGTCCTGAGCGTGCCATCTGTGCCAGCCCTGAGCGTGCCATCTCTCTCACAAATAGTGGGCCATAGAAAGCCTATTTAATTTTTTTTTTGGTTTTATAAATTCTCCCTGAAAAAAAGGGAGATTAATATTGGCCTCTGGGCTTGTGTGCCAGTTGTGAGCGTGCCATCTGTGCCAGTCCTGAGCGTGCCATCTCTCTCACAAATAGTGGGCCATAGAAAGCCTATTTAATTTTTTTTTTGGTTTTATAAATTTTCCCTGAAAAAAGGGAGATTAATATTGGCCTCTGGGCTTGTGTGCCAGTTGTGAGCGTGCCATCTGTGCCAGTCCTGAGCGTGCCATCTCTCTCACAAATAGTGGGCCATAGAAAGCCTATTTAATTTTTTTTTTGGTTTTATAAATTTTCCCTGAAAAAAGGGAGATTAATATTGGCCTCTGGGCTTGTGTGCCAGTTGTGAGCGTGCCATCTGTGCCAGTCCTGAGCGTGCCATCTCTCTCACAAATAGTGGGCCATAGAAAGCCTATTTAAATATTTTTTTGGTTTTATAAATTCTCCCAGAAAAAAAGGGAGATTAATATTGGCCTCTGGGCTTCTGTGCCAGTCCTGAGCGTGCCATCTGTGCCAGTCCTGAGCGTCCCATCTCTCTCACAAATAGTGGGCCATAGAAAGCCTATTTTTTTTTTGGGGGGGGGGTTTAGAAATTCTCCCTGGAAAAAAAAAGGGAGATTAATATTGCCCTTTGGGCTTGTGTGCCAGTACTAAGCGTTCCATCTCTCTCTCTCTCTGTCAGTGGGCCATAGAACGCCTATTTTTGGTTTTATTTGTTTTCTAAATTCTCCCTGAAAAAATCATTTTATTTTATTTGGTTTCTAAATTCTTCCTGATAAAATCATATTTTTTTTATTATTTTTTTTTCTAAAGTCTCCCTGAAAAAAAAAAAAAAAAAAAAAAAACAGTGGGAGATTAATATTGGCCTTTCTGCTTGTGTGCCAGTCTTGACTCCTGGGTGCGTCATCTCTCAGTCAGTGGGCCATAGAACGCCTATTTTTGGTTTTATTTGTTTTATAAATTCTCCCTGAAAAAATCATTTTATTTTATTTGGTTTCTAAATTCTTCCTGATAAAATCATATTTTTTTTATTATTTTTTTTTCTAAAGTCTCCCTGAAAAAAAAAAAAAAAAAAAAAAAAAAAAAACAGTGGGAGATTAATATTGGCCTTTCTGCTTGTGTGCCAGTCTTGACTCCTGGGTGTGCCATCTCTCTCTCTCTCTCTCTCTCTCTCTCTCTCTCCAATTGTGGTCCATAGAAAGCCTATATTTTTTTTCCTTGATTTGGGTTCCAAAATCTACCAGAGAAAATAACTACATCAATCATTGGTAGAAAAATATTGGCCTCTGGGCTTGTGTGCCACTCCTGACTCCTGTGTGCGTCATCTCTCAGTCAGTGGGCCATAGAACGCCTATTTTTGTTTTTATTTGTTTTATAAATTCTCCCTGAAAAAATCATTTTATTTTATTTGGTTTCTAAATTCTTCCTGATAAAATCATATTTTTTTATTATTTTTTTTTCTAAAGTCTCCCTGAAAAAAAAAAAAAAAAAACAACCAAAAAAAACAGTGGGAGATTAATATTGGCCTTTCTGCTTGTGTGCCAGTCTTGACTCCTGGGTGTGCCATCTCTCTCTCTCTCTCTCTCTCTCTCTCCAATTGTGGTCCATAGAAAGCCTATATTTTTTTTCCTTGATTTGGGTTCCAAAATCTACCAGAGAAAATAACTCCATCAATCATTGGTAGAAAAATATTGGCCTCTGGGCTTGTGTGCCACTCCTGATTCCTGTGTGCGTCATCTCTCACTCAGTGGCCCATAGAAAGCATATAGTTTGTTACATTTGTTTTCTAAATTCTCCCTGCAAAAATCTATTTTTTTTTTTGGGGGGGGTTTCTAAAGTGTTCCTGAAAAAAATAAAAATAAAAAAAAAATAATAGTGTGACATTAATATTAACATTTGTGCTTCAGTGACAGTCCTGCGTGTGGGGCATCTCTCTAATTTGCAGCCACCAAAAAAAGAGTGTGTAACATTGGGCCTGATTTTCGCTGTGGTCTCACCAACCTGTAAAGGGGTAGCTAAATCATACTGAAGTTATAGCTCACCGTGTAAGTTGTGTGACTGCAACAAATAACGTTAGTTTGGTTACGTTTTTAAAACAATGAGGAAGTCTAGTGGAAGAGGTCGTGGCCGGGGGCGTTCATTGTCAGCTGGTAATGAGGGTAGTGGTAGTGGTGGAGCATCAGGTGGTCGTGGGGAAAAAAATATTGCACCTAAGTCTGGAGCTGTGGAGCCAGGTTCGTCGTCCGGCTACACAAGGCCTCGAACGCTCCCTTTTCTGGGATTAGGAAAACCGCTTTTAAAGCCGGAGCAGCAAGAGCAAGTTTTGGCTTATCTTGCTGACTCAGCCTCTAGCTCTTTTGCCTCCTCTCGTGAAACTGGTAAAAGTAAAAGCAGCGCATCGTTAGTGGATGTTCACGGTCAGGGACAAGTCACTTCCTTGTCCTCTTCAGCAAAAACAACAACAGAGAAGAATGCAGCAGGCGACACAACGGGTTACTCCATGGAGCTCTTTACACATACCGTCCCTGGCTTAGAAAGTGAAGCAGTTAACAGTCCATGCCCATTACAAATTGAATCTGACATGGAGTGCACTGACGCACAGCCACAGCCAGACTACTATGCTGGTCCTTTGACTCAGACCACAACATTGCCCTCGCAGGGTGCTGATCAAGAATCAGACCCTGATGAGACTATGTTGCCCCATCACGAACGCTATACCACCGAACGACACGGTGACACAGACGAAGTTGCGCAGGAGGTACAAGAAGAGTTATTAGATGACCCAGTTCTTGACCCCGATTGGCAGCCATTGGGGGAACAGGGTGCAGGCGGCAGCAGTTCTGAAGCAGAGGAGGAGGAGGGGCCGCAGCAGGCATCAACATCGCCACAGGTTCCATCTGCCGGGCCCGTATCTTGCCCAAAACGCGTGGCAAAGCCAAAACCTGGTGGAGGACAGCGTGGCCATCCGGTTAAAGCTCAGTCTGCAATGCCTGAAAAGGTATCCGATGCTAGAAAGAGTGCAGTCTGGATTTTTTTAAACAACATCCAATTGATCAGCGCAAAGTCATCTGTCAAAAATGTTCTACTTCCTTAAGCAGAGGTCAGAATCTGAAAAGTCTCAATACTAGTTGCATGCATAGACATTTAACCACCATGCATTTGAAAGCTTGGACTAACTACCAAACGTCCCTTAAGGTTGTTGCACCCTCGGCCAATGAAGCTAGTCATCAACGCAACATCCCTTCCGGCAGTGTAGGACCACCATTTAGCGCACCACCTGCTGTATCTGTGCAGGTATCTTTGCCAGGCCAAAGCAGTCAGGGTCAGGGAATCACCAGTTTCGTAGTAGGAAACACTGCATCTAGGGCACCGGCGGCAACAATACCATCTCCCACCGTCTCTCAGTCTGCCATGTCCACCGGCACCCCCGCTAGTTCCACGATCTCCATCTCTCCAGTCCAGCTCACCCTACATGAGACTATGGTTAGAAAAAGGAAATACTTAGCCTCGCATCCGCGTACACAGGGTTTGAACGCCCACATAGCTAGACTAATCTCGTTAGAGATGATGCCCTACCGGTTAGTTGAAAGCGAAGCTTTCAAAGACCTGATGGACTACGCTGTACCACGCTACGAGCTACCCAGTCGACACTTTTTTTCCAGAAAAGCCATCCCAGCCCTCCACCAGCATGTTAAAGAGCGCATCGTCCATGCACTCAGGCAATCTGTGAGCACAAAGGTGCACCTGACAACAGATGCATGGACCAGTAGGCATGGCCAGGGACGTTACGTGTCCATCACGGCACACTGGGTAAATGTGGTGGATTCAGGGTCCACAGGGGACAGCAAGTTTGGGACAGTTCTGCCTAGCCCACGGTCTAGTAAACAGTTGTCTGTAGCCATTCGCACCCCCTCCTCCTCCTCCTCCTCCTCGTCCTCCTGCAGAAGCAAGAGCTCGTCCACAGACCGCAGTCGCACAAACACTCCATCCGCACCTGCCACTGTTGCACACCAGGTCTCCCATTATGGGGCAGCTACTGGCATACGTCAGCAGGCTGTATTGGCTATGAAGTGTTTGGGCGACAATAGACACACCGCGGAAGTTCTGTCCGAGTTCTTGCAGCAAGAAACGCAGTCGTGGCTGGGCACTGTAGATCTTGAGGCAGGCAAGGTAGTGAGTGATAACGGAAGGAATTTCATGGCTGTCATCTCCCTTTCCCAACTGAAACACATTCCTTGCCTGGCTCACACCTTAAACCTGGTGGTGCAGTGCTTCCTGAAAAGTTATCCGGGGTTATCCGACCTGCTCCTCAAAGTGCGTGGACTTTGCGCACATATCCGCCGTTCGCCTGTACCCTCCAGCCGTATGCAGACCTATCAGCGTTCTTTGAACCTTCCCCAGCATCGCCTAATCATAGACGTTGCAACAAGGTGGAACTCAACACTGCACATGCTTCAGAGACTGTGCGAACAGAGGCGGGCTGTTATGTTTTTGTGGGAGGATACACATACACGGGCAGGCAGTAGGATGGCAGACATGGAGTTGTCAGGTGTGCAGTGGTCGAAGATTCAAGACATGTGTCAAGTCCTTCAGTGTTTTGAGGAATGCACACGGCTGGTTAGTGCAGACAACGCCATAATAAGCATGAGCATCCCCCTAATGCGTCTGCTGATGCAAAGTTTGACGCACATAAAGGATCAGGCGTCTGCACCAGAGGAAGAGGAAAGCCTTGATGACAGTCAGCGATTGTCTGGTCAGGGCAGTGTACATGACGAGGTACCGGGCGAAGAGGAGGTGGAGGATGAGGAGGATGATGGGGATGAGTATATTTTTAATGAGGAAGCTTTCCCGGGGGCACGGGAAATTGGTGGCGTGGCAAGGCCGGGTTCTGGTTTTTTGAGGGACACAAGTGACGTAGATTTGCCTGCAACTGCCCCTCAACCAAGCACAACCGCAGATTTGACAACGGGAACTTTGGCCCACATGGCGGATTATGCCTTGCGTATCCTCAAAAGGGACACACGCATTACAAAAATGATGAACGATGACGATTACTGGTTGGCCTGCCTCCTTGATCCTCGCTATAAAGGCAAATTGCAAAATATTATGCCACATGAGAACTTGGAACTAATATTAGCAACAAAACAATCAACTCTTGTTGACCGTTTGCTTCTGGCATTCCCTGCACACAGCGCCCGTGATCGTTCTCACACGAGCTCCAGGGGCCAGCAGACCAGAGGTGTTAGAGGGGCAGAAATCAGAAGTGGCGTTGGCCAGAGGGGTTTTCTGACCAGGTTGTGGAGTGATTTTTCTATGACCGCAGACAGGACAGGTACTGCAGCATCAATTCAAAGTGACAGGAGACAACATTTGTCCAGTATGGTTACAAACTATTTTTCATCCCTTATCGACGTTCTCCCTCAACCGTCATTCCCATTTGATTACTGGGCATCCAAATTAGACACCTGGCCAGAATTGGCAGAATATGCATTGCAGGAGCTTGCTTGCCCGGCAGCTAGTGTCCTATCAGAAAGAGTATTCAGTGCTGCAGGTTCAATACTAACAGAAAAAAGGACTCGTCTGGCTACCCAAAATGTAGATGATCTAACCTTCATTAAAATGAACCACAACTGGATTTCAAAATCTTTTGCCCCACCCTGCCCGGCTGACACCTAGCTTTCCTATGAAAAGGTCTTGCCTGTGGACTATTCTGAATGACTTTTCCAATCTCGTAATTTTCTTCACCTGATTGTCCAGCATACGACATGTTTCCACCTCACGAAATGGCCAAACTCCCCACACGGGGCCGTGCTATCGCCACTTTGCGCTTGGACCCTTGAGAGTGCTGTTTGTCTGAAGAGGTGGGTGTGGCCGCTTTTGGTCGACGGCACTGCCACTGGGTCCCTCATAGTACAATAAAGTGTCTCTGGCGGTGGTGGTGCGCACCCAACGTCAGACACACCGTTGTAATATGAGGGGCCCTGTGCCTGTACCGCCGGCCACAAGACAGTTCCCCCCCCCAGCTCAAACAGTGCTCTACCACTAGCAAAATTATCTCTCACAGCTTCACCAATGTGTAGTCTAGGCGCTGACATCCTTCAATGCCTGGCACTGACAATACCATTGTTTTGACATTTTTGTTATGTTAGGCCTTCGAAGCCTGTCTGCGGTCCCTTCTTTCTACAACTACTACACTGACCAGGCCACTGCTGGCCGTGTTACCCTGGAACCAATTTAAAAGTGCCTACAGTCAGCCCAAGTTTGTTATGTTAGGCCTTGGAAGCCTGTCTGCGGTCACTCCTTCCACTAGACTTCCACTGACCTGTCTACTGCGGCCCGTGTACCCCTTGAACCAACCTAATAAAATATTTAAAAAATTAATTTGATTATAAAAAATAAGATCGTGTTGAGATCTCAAATGCAGACATTTTAACAATCAAAACAAACACACAACAAATATCTGGAACTGTACTACAAAGGTCCAACAGCTACAATTTCTTTCTCCTGCAAGAAGTTAACTGAAAGTTTTTTGGAGTTGTTAACACAGATATGGCATCCACCGAGTGTTGTCCTGTCGCGTCTCCTTTAAATTATTTCCAATAAGATGTTAAACTATTAATTTAATAAAATCAATAATTAAAAAAATAATTGAGTAAGTCAAAAGCACATTGCAAATAAACATTAATTACAAATCAAGAAGCATGGCGCGTCCGAGGGTGAGTAGATACCGAATAAGAATATAATCACCCTCGGACGCGCAATGCTTATTTACAACAGCCTTCCTTCCTAAGAATCAGCCCTTCCGTGGTGTAGAGAGAGGTTGTGTTACACTCCAAGGTGTTCCCCAGGTTGCCTTTCCTGAGCTTCGATCTTCCGGCTCTCGTTTAGTAGCTGTTGGAAACTACGCTGCATTAGGCCTACTAATTGTGTATGGGTGAAACAGTGGCGCATCTGCGGTCCCTCCTTCCACTAGGCCTCCACTGACCTGTCTACTGCGGCCCGTGTACCCCTTGAACCAACCTAATAAAATATTTAAAAAATTAATTTGATTATAAAAAATAAGATCGTGTTGAGATCTCAAATGCAGACATTTTAACAATCAAAACAAACACACAACAAATATCTGGAACTGTACTACAAAGGTCCAACAGCTACAATTTCTTTCTCCTGCAAGAAGTTAACTGAAAGTTTTTTGGAGTTGTTAACACAGATATGGCATCCACCGAGTGTTGTCCTGTCGCGTCTCCTTTAAATTATTTCCAATAAGATGTTAAACTATTAATTTAATAAAATCAATAATTAAAAAAATAATTGAGTAAGTCAAAAGCACATTGCAAATAAACATTAATTACAAATCAAGAAGCATGGCGCGTCCGAGGGTGAGTAGATACCGAATAAGAATATAATCACCCTCGGACGCGCAATGCTTATTTACAACAGCCTTCCTTCCTAAGAATCAGCCCTTCCGTGGTGTAGAGAGAGGTTGTGTTACACTCCAAGGTGTTCCCCAGGTTGCCTTTCCTGAGCTTCGATCTTCCGGCTCTCGTTTAGTAGCTGTTGGAAACTACGCTGCATTAGGCCTACTAATTGTGTATGGGGTGTAGAGACAGGTTGTGTTACACTCCAAGGTTTTCACCAGGTTGCCTTTCCTGAGCTTCGATCTTCATGCTCTCGTTTAGTAGGTGTCGGAAAGTAGGCTGCATTAGGCCTACAAATTGGGTATGGGGTGGAGAGAGATGGTGTGTTACACTCCAAGGTGTTCCCCAGGTTTCCTTGCCATTGCTTCGGTCTTCCGACTCTCGTTTAGTAGTTGTAGAAAAGTACACAGCATTAGGCCTACAAAATGGGTATGGGGTGGAGAGAGATGGTGTGTTACACTCCAAGGTGTTCCCCAGGTTGCCTTTCCTGAGCTTCGATCTTCATGCTCTCGTTTAGTAGGTGTCGGAAAGTAGGCTGCATTAGGCCTACAAATTGGGTATGGGGTGGAGAGAGATGGTGTGTTACACTCCAAGGTGTTCCCCAGGTTTCCTTGCCATTGCTTCGGTCTTCCGACTCTCGTTTAGTAGTTGTAGAAAAGTACACAGCATTAGGCCTACAAAATGGGTATGGGGTGGAGAGAGATGGTGTGTTACACTCCAAGGTGTTCCCCAGGTTGCCTTTCCTGAGCTTCTATCTTCAGGCTCTCATTAAATTGTGGTTAAATGGAACAACTGCATTTGGCGTACTAGTTGGTTTGGGGCCTACTATCGGTGTCTGCCACTCCTTGCTGTTCTCCTGGTTTCCTGTCCTGAAATACCATTTTCAGCCTCTCGTTAAGTAGTTGTTAATGTTAGACTGCATTTGGCCTACTAGTTGGGTTGGGGCCTACTATCGGTGTCTGCCACTCCTTGCTGTTCTCCTCCACTGAACAAAGCTGTGCCGCCTGTTTACTACGGTTGCCAATTTTGAACTGCATTTCGACTACTTACTGATTTGGCCCTACTCTCTGTGTCAGCCTCTCATTCCAGTTGTCCTCCACTGCAATGCCCCCTGGTTATTCCTGTGTTACCAATTTTGAACTGCATTTAGCCCACTTTCTTCTTTGGGCCTATATCTGTGTTTCCACTTCATCGTGCCCATTGCCCAGCCAGTGATAGATGAGTCTGCTGGTACATTGACCCATAACGCAACATTCCCCGTGCACGCTACACAACAACATTGTGACCCTGCTGAAAGTCAGGTTGCTCTTCCCGCATACCATACCACCTTACACGGGGACAAAGAGGAAGGTGCAGATGAAAGTGCAGGTTCCTTCATCAGGTGGGGGGAGGAATACTAGTTGGCGACGTCACTGGCACAGGGCCTCTCATAGTACGCAAAAGTGTTGCTGCCGGTGGGAGGCGCCCCCGCCGTGCAAACACACCGCTGTACTTTGAGGGGCCCTGTGCCAGTGCCAATGCCAACGAGTGGGCCCCCCCTGCTTGCTCAGGTTCACAGCACTTGCAAAGTTGAAATACTTACCTCTCCCTGCTCCACTGCCGTGACGTGGTCCAGATTTCCTGGGCCCACTAATTACTTGAACCAGCCCTACCCCCCACAACTTTAGCCAAATGACCCCCAATTTCAAATGCCTTCCAATTATTATAAGGTAAATTACGCTTGACAAGCTTCATTAAGAAGAATGGATGGTTTTGACATTAAAATGGGCACTCTAGGTGTTTTCCTGGCCCCCACTCACTGCCGACTATGCTGCCCCATTGACTTGCATTGGGTTTCGTGTTTCGGTCGATCCCGACTTTACGTCATAATCGGCCGATTTCACTCGACCCGACTTTGGACATAGTCGGGTTTCGCAAAACCCGGCTCGACTCTAAAAAGGTCAAGGTCGCTCAACTCTAGTTATGCATACTGAAGTTTTCAGTTATTTTGTCCTATTTGTTGTTTAGTTCACAATGAAAAGGAAATCAAATGTACACAGTTATGAACTGGTGCAAACCCTAAGGCCGGCTTCACACTCAGCGTATGAAAATACGGTCCGTATATTACGGCCGTAATACGCTGAAAAGTCCCGAAAATAGTGGTCCGTAGCTCCTCCGTAGGCAGGGTGTGTCAGCTCCCAGGCTTTCTAGGTAAGTTCCCACGATCTATGAACATCCAGCAGAGGGCGCCTCACCGCAAATGAAGCTAAATATAGATCACTGATCTATATTTAGCCTCATTCCCCAGGGTTTTGCAGCAAGGAGCAGCCTGCATTAGCGGAACTCCTTGCTGCAAAATGTTTTAACCCCTTCAGAAGGATTTACATCGTTGGACGTTACAGATCTGCGGAGGGTAAGTATATTGTTGGTTTATTATGTTTTTTTACTTACAGAACGAGAGTCTTCAGTGACTGGATTGGGCGTAGAATAAAATACTCCAACAACCATTGTTTTTATTTCATTAAAATAATTTTAAATAATGTGTTTGTGTTTTATTTAACCCTTTACTACAATTGGATTAATAATGGATAGGTGTCATAATTGACGCCTCTCCATTGTTAATTAGGCTTAATGTCACCTTACAATAGCAAGGTGGCATTAACCCTTCATTACCCCATATCCCACCGCTACACGGGAATGGGAAGAGAGTGGCCAAGTGCCAGAATAGGCGCATCTTACAGATGTGCCTTTTCTGGGGTGGCTGGGGGCAGATATTTTTAGCCAGGGGGGGGCCAATAACCGTGGACCCTCTCCAGGCTATTAATATCTGCCCTCAGTCACTGGCTTTACTACTCTGGCGGAGAAAATTGCGCGGGAGCCCACGCCAATTTTTTCCGCCATTTAACCCTTTATTTTAAGAGCTAGAACGGCCAAATTTTGCAGATACACACTACTGACATTAGTAGTGTGGAATCTGCAAAAAAAATGGAGAGAAGACATGGTTTACTGTATGTAAACCATGTCTCAAATCATGTCGGGTTTAGGAAGGAGAAAGAAAAAGCCGGTAATTGAATTACCGGCTTTCAAGCTGTATAGCGCTGGAATAAATATTAATATATACATATATGTGTCTCACTGACATATATATATATATATATATATACCTATTCTATGTGTACACATTTATTCTACCTATTGGACTGTAAGCTGTCAGTGTGATTTTACTGTACACCACACTGAATTACCGGCTTTTCTCTCTAACAGCGCTGCGTATTTCTCGCAAGTCACACTGCTTCTCCGTGTGTAATCCGTATTTTTCACGCTTCCATAGACTTTCATTGGCGTATTTCTTGCGCAGTACGGTGACAAACGCAGCATGCTGCGATTTTGTACGGCCGTAGAAAGCCGTATAATACTGATCAGTAAAATACGGCAGATAGGAGCAGGGGCATAGAGAATAATTGTGCCGTATTTTTTGCGAGTTTTACGGACGTAGTTTCTGCGCTCTTACGTCCGTAAAACTCGCAAGTGTGAAGCCGGCCTAAAACAACCGCAAATCCAAGCACAAAAACTGCCAAGGGTGTGAATAATTTCACAAGCCACATCCACATATTCTTGAAATACCCTCAATACAGCTCATATGTAAATTCATTTTATATGTTTGTGTCTCCAAAGAGATGAAACTTGTACAAATTAATTAGCCAATTTTGCTGCCAAATGAACATCTCCACAGCAACAGCTGTACCATTAAATGATTTCATGAATTATACAAGACAGCAATGCCACACATTCATTGAAATACTTGTAATTTCTTCAATAAACAATAAAATTCTACTTCTGCCAGAGCACCT
Source organism: Ranitomeya imitator (assembly GCF_032444005.1). Lineage (NCBI taxonomy): Eukaryota > Metazoa > Chordata > Amphibia > Anura > Dendrobatidae > Ranitomeya > Ranitomeya imitator. Next base: position 608,130,315 of record NC_091283.1, on the reverse strand, counting down.
GAAGCCACTTCTGAGTTGTGTTATAGTCTTTTTATGTTAATCTCGTTTCATTTATAATTTCACAGTCAAAATTAAATGTGCTCATTTTTATTTCGAATAATAAATGTATCCCGTACACCTTAATAATGGTAGTAATATATGAGATTGGTAGGAAGCTAAACAATATAGTTTTTTATCGAACTATATTGTTAGTGAAGTGTTTCCTGATTCAATCAATCTAGAGAGAAAAGTGGGTTTTCATTTTAAGAAAAAATTGACCACAAACGCTTTTACATACCTAACATAACAAACAGCGCAGGTTCTCACCTTCTTCCTGTATTTGCCTCTGCTGCTCTGTTCTCGGTGTTTTAGCTACAGTGATAACATAACATTGACAGCTGAAATCACTGCTGCAGCCAGTCACTGAGCTCAAAGGCTTGGCAGAGCTAGATGGCATGAAATGCTGAGCTCAGTGATTGGCAGCCACAGTGCTGTGAGCTGTCAAAGTGGTGTCACCGCTGCAGCAAAAACGGCTGGGTTCACACTGCGTTGTGTGAACCCGTTTAACGGACTACGTTACACGGCGGCATAATGCGTTGCAACGTAGTCCGTTAACGCTGCCATTACTTTCAATGGTGGACGCATCGCTAGCGCACGCCCACAATGGGCGTGCGCTAGCGATGTGCCGTCATTGAGTGACGGACCCGAGACGCGGGCTGCAGTGTTTCCGGGTCCTGCACTGCTAGCGCACTGCTAGCGCAGATGGAGCTAGCAGATGCTCCATCTGCACTAGCGCAGTGCCAAAGTCGGCACTTGCGTTAGTGCAGTCCGTTTAACGGATTTGTTGAACGGACTGCACAACGCAAGTGTGAACCTAGCCTAAGACTGGAGCTGCAGAACTAGCCCAGGACCCAGGGAAGCTAAATTCCTGCTCTGTAATAGTTTTCAAGGTTATAAAAGCATTTGGATTTAACTTTTCTTAAAGTGGTAAACCTCGTCAAGCATTCAAATAATGTTTAATCAAATAATTTAGTAATCCTGAAATATTATATGGTCAATTATGTAATCAAATATTAATTGCATGGGACATAGTGCAATAGTTGTTAAGGTAAAAAAAATAACGATTCATCAAGTATAATCTATATCCTAATGTGCTGATCAAGTGGAAGGCAAAAACTCAAGAAAACAGTTGTTAATTGCTCCATATCAACAACTCATCTGCATAAATCTGGTGCCTATAAAATTTCAAGAACGGCATCCAGACCATTTATGAACATGTTCAGTGAATCAATAATAACATTATATGGCAGAGAGGTCCATACTCTTAGTACTCTTAGAGTAACCGTCAATACTCCCCAGTAGACATGTGTTATGGACCTGGTGGTTAGGAGCACCCGGCACGACCTGATAGTTAAACTCACACAGGACAAGCTCTGGGATGTGGGAGCTCTGCTGACCGCAACCCCTAATCCTATCACAACAACTAGAAGTAGCCGTGGAGCGTTCCTGACTCTCCCTAGACGCCTCTTCACAGCCTAAGAGCTAGCTAGCCCTAGAGATAGAAAATAAAGCCTACCTTGCCTCAGAGAAATTCCCCCAAGGAAAAGGCAGCCCCCCACATATATTGACTGTGAGTAAAGATGAAAGTCACAAACGCAGAAATGAAACAGGTTTCAGCAAAGGGAGGCCAGACTTGCTAAACAGACAGAGGATAGGAAAGGTATCTTTGCGGTCAGCACAAAAAACTACAAAAGGCCTCGCAGAGTGTGCAAAAAGACCTCCGCACCGACTAACGGTGCGGAGATGCCACTCTGCATCCCAGAGCTTCCAGCTAGCAAGACAAAATCATGATAACCAGCTGGACAAGGAAACAATGAACAAATAATAACTATCAGGAACTTAGCTTCTGCTGGAGAAGACAGGTCACCAGAAAGATCCAAGAGCGAACTGAACCAATGCAGGAACATTGACAGCTGGCATGGAGTAACGATCTGAGTGGAGTTAAATAGAGCAGCCAACCAAAGGATAAACCACGTCACCTGTGTAAGGAACCTCAGAACCAGCAGCTTCACTCACAGCCACCAGAGGGAGTCCATGGACAGAACTCGCCGAAGTACCATCCACGACCACAGGAGGGAGTTCGACAACAGAATTCACAACAGACATGTGAATATTGGGCAAAATTCAAATTCACATGTTCACTCTGATTTTACTGAGAAATTTGATTTGCAGAGAAATTATTCCCTACAAATTTAATGTTCCTTATTATGTACTGGGGTCTCTCCAGTTAGGCCGGTGCTCTCAGCTGCAAGCATGTCCTGGAATTATCTATGTATAAGCAGTGACTTCTGAGGCCTGCGGCCCAGACTTGCTGCCTGGTGTACACTTGAGGCAAGAACTTCTGTCCACAAGTAGGGCCAAGAGCATGATCAGTGAATCCCTTGATTGAACATTGGGCTGGAGATGTGATGCAACAGAGGCATGGAGGACTGATCCCTCTGCAGTGAGCAGAGTGGGTGGCCAGAGAGGTCAGTGGAAGGCAGGGCTAGTTTTAGACAAATTGGGGCCCTGGGCAAAATTGAAAGTGGGGCCCCCAATCCTGAAATTTTGCACCAACCACACTGTTAGACGCCCTTCACATGTCCATATATAAAACACGTATGTGTTACACCGATATCGGTGTCACCAGTGTTTTCAATCAGTGTGTCGTTCATGTTTTTCTGGTATGGATACTGGAAATGAAATTACAAAGCCTCTCGCATACTTTTCATGTTAAACACGGACGGCACACAGACGGCATGTTTACATGGACCCATAAACTTGTATTGGCCCTTGTCATCTGTGCTGCTGGGAAAACATGGACATGAGTGCAGCACCATTGGGCACATGTGGCATCTGTGAAATACATGATATCTGGTTGTGTGAAGGGGGCCGTATCCGAATAGTCACATAAAAGAAAACATTAGCATAATTGCCATCTTTTTCCACATCCTACCTCTCAAACAGCAGAATAAAAAGAGATTAAAAAAAAGTCCTACGTGTCCCCCAACTTACTCTGCTAAATACCCTCTGGCTCCGTGGCTGATAGTTCATTGTCCGTGATGGTAATTGTTCACTTTGCAGCTAAAATATAAGGTGAAGCCACAAGACCCCTGTAGCCCAGTGCTGAAACTGGCAGAGACCCCCGGAGCCAAAAGACCCCTGCAGCCCAGTGCTGAAACTGGCAGAGACCCCCAGAGCCAAAAGACCCATGCAACCCAGTGCTGAGACTGGCAGAGACCCCTGGAGCCAGAAGACCCCTGCAGCCCAGTGCTGAGACTAGCAGAGACCCCCATAGCCACAAGACCCCTAAAGCCCAGTGTTGAGACTAGTGGAGACCCCCAGAGCATCAGTGCTGGAGCCACAGGGGATTTATCATTTCATGCTAGTTATTTTTACATTATCAGAAAACCCCCGCAGTGTCTGTTCCACCCATCATTTTTGCTGCAGATTGATCTACAGTGTTGGCAGGAAATATTCAGCTTTTTTGCAGCCTTTTCACTTTCATTTGAATGGAAAAAGCAAAATGCTGCCAAAATGCTGAAAGACGAGGTGCAACAGATTTATTAAAAAAAGTGTCTTCTGGCCGGTGTCCATGTCTGGCCAATGTCCGTGTCTGGCCGATGTCCGTGTCTGGCCAATGTCCGTGTCTGGCCATTGTCTGTGTCTGGCCGTTGTCCGTGTCTGGCCGGTGTCCGTGTCTGGCCGGTGTCCATGTCTGGCTGCTGTACTGGGACAGCGCGGAATAGTATAGTAGACAGCACTAATCCATCCAATAGGATATTAAGCCCTGTTCACACTGCGCTTCTGCAGTGCGTCCTCGGGCTCTGCCTGAATCCCCCTAAGATAGGGTTCACATAAATCCCCGACGGGGCTACAGACGGGCACTGACACAAGCAGAGGCCAAAGGAATTTTTTTTTTTCCTGAAATTGATTGGTTTTCTTGTGGTATGTGCCCACGGTCAATAATTGGCAGCTGCCGGCTATTAAACGCAGGTGTTTCCTCTGTGGTTACTGAACCATGCGGATTCACTTCCTACAATACATTGGACATGTGAAATTTATGTTGAGGAGGCTCGCATCTCCACAAGATAAATAGACATTCTGTGGTCTGGAAAGACTCGCCGCATGTCTGTGTTCTTTGGTGATCCACTGACGTCGGTGCAAACATAGTGTTCATGGGAGTTCTTGAAATCCCATCCACTATGCTGTAACATCTGGACACTGCACAAGTACGCCTCATCCAACCCGCAGCATTTACCGATTGTCTGCACCTACCCTCAGAGTCTGTTTGTATTTTTTTCGCATAAGAGTGTCCACTTTTCTGTGGCTGTTGGAACAGACGGACACGTTCAGAAAAAAAAAATCACATGTGGAATCCATTTGAACTCCATTCCTGCCAATCTATGGTTCTATAGGGGATTCGGGCAGAACCCACCGGGCGCAGTAAAGAAAGACAGTGTGAACAGGCCTTAATGTAAGACACAGACATTGGACATTAACTGCTGATCCCTATTATGGCAACACTACAATTACAGAACTATATGTGCAACACATATACACTATACATGTACACACATTATGTATAATTTATAAATATAGAAACATACACTATATGCTGTATATACAGACACATACAGTGTGTACAAGCACATATATGAAGTATTTGCACACAGAAACACATATTCAGTTTATATACAGTATATACAGTATGCTCACATACATATAAAGTTTATATAGTTTATATATATTTACACAATATACTGCACACATGCAGTGTGCATCTATAATATGCAGACACATACTACATACTGCATGTACAGTGGGGGAAATAAATATTTGATCCCTTGCTGATTTTATAAGTTTGCCCACTGACAAAGACATGAACAGTCTATAATTTTAAGGGTCGGTTAATTTTCACATTGAGAGATAGAATATCAGAAATAAAATCCAGAAAATGACATTGTATAAATTATATACATTTATTTGCATTTTACAGTAAGAAATAAGTATTTGGTCCCTCTGGCAAACAAGACTTAATATTTGGTGGCAAAACCCTTGTTGGCAAGCACAGCAGTCAGACGGTTTTTGCAGTTGATGATGAGGTTTGGCATGCTATCAGTGAATCTACTCATGATCGTCTGAAGAAAGCTCTGCCACACTGAATGCATTTGGGAACACAAATCATCAAGATCCACTGTTGGCAACTCCCTTTGCAATTGTTGAAAAACGTCTCCTAGGACACTTTGGAGAAATGGCTGTACATATACAGTTGATATATATTTATCAAATTATCACCTGTCCAGTGGATAGGTAAACGTATACATACATTCAACTATCCAATGACAATAGTTTTGAAATCTCCATGAATCTCTCCACTAATCATCACAGTGAGATGGTATAAAGTTGCTGAAAATGGTGTTGATAGCTGAGCTCAGGGCCGGACTGGCCATCGGGCAGTTCTGGCAAATGCCAGAAGGGCCGGTGGCAGTCGTGGGCTGCTTGCCAGCGCCGACTCCCCCCTGACTCACCCCCCACCAGCGACGACTCACCCTCCACCAGCGCCGCCACATTCAACTATACGGGCATCTATGATGCAATGATGTAGAAGAGAGCGTCTGCTGACGCTCCCTCTCCCATCATTCCCCGCTCTGCCTCACGCTGACACTGCGGGTGTGCGATGACATCATATCATCACGCACCTGCTGTGTATCGGGCGGGCAGACTGCAGCTGCTGAGATTGGAGTCGGGAGCAGAGCAGGGCACGAGGAGAGGTGAGTGTTTTTTGTTTTTTTTAATATATCCCTGAGTGATAACTGGATTGTGGGGCTATTTGGGGGGCTGTACTACATTCTATGGGGGCTGTGTTGTATTACATTCTATGGAGGCTGTGCTTCATTACATTCTATAAAGGCTGGCTGCATTACATTTTATGGTGGCTGGCTGCATTACATTCTATGGGTGGCTGGCTGCATTACATTCTATGGGGGCTGGCTGCATTACATTCTATGGGGACTGTGCTGCATTACATTCTATGGGGGCTGTGCTGCATTACATTCTATGAGGGCTGTGCTGTATTACATTCTATGGGGGCTGTGCTGTATTACATTCTATGGGGACTGTGCTGCATTACATTCTATGGGGGTTGTGCTGCATTACATTCTATGGGGGCTGTGCTGTATTACATTCTATGGGGGCTGTGCTGCATTACATTCTATGGGGGCTGTGCTGTATTAAATTCTATGGGGCTGTGCTGCATTACATTCTATGGGGGCTGTGCTGCATTACATTCTATGGGGGCTGTGCTGCATTACATTCTATGGGGCTGTGCTGCATTACATTCTATGGGGGCTGTGCTGTATTACATGTTATGGGAAATGGCTGCATTACATTCTATGGGGGCTGTGTTGCATTATATTCTATTGGGGGCTTTGCTGCATTACATTCTATGGGAGCTGTGCTGCATTACATTCTATGAGTGCTGGCTGCATTACATTCTATGGGGCTGGCTGCATTACATTCTGTGGGGGGCTGGCTGCATTACATTCTGTGGGGGCTGGCTGCATTACATTCTATGGGGGCTGGCTGCATTATATTCTATGGGGGAGGGCTGTATTACATTCTGTGGGGTGCTATATTATATTCTAAGGAGGGGCTACATTATATTCTATGGGGGGCTGCATTATGCTCTATGAGGGGGCTACCATATATTATAAATGCAGTGGCTTCATTATACTAAATGAGGGGGCAGCATTATATTCTCTGGGGGTTAAATTATACTCAGGGGGCTACAATATATTCTGTGGGGTGGCTGCATTATACTCTGGGGTGGCATCATTATACTATATGTGGGCTGCATTATACTGTATCGAGGACTATGGGGTATACATTATACTATATGAAGAACTATGGGTGCATTATACTATGGGAAGTGAATTGTACTACATGGATGACAATGGTGGGACATTATACTATATGGAGTACTATGAGGAATGTATTATACTATTTGGAGGACTGAGGAATGTATTATACTATTTGGAGGACTGAGGAGTGTATTATACTATATGGAGGAATTGCAGTGTATTTTAATATATGGAGGACTATGAGGAGTGTATTATACTATTTGGAGGACTGAGGAATGTATTATACTATTTGGAGGACTGAGGAGTGTATTATACTATATGGAGGAATTGCAGTGTATTTTAATATATGAAGGACTATGTGGAGTGTATAATACTATATGGAGGACTGAGGAGAGTATTATACTATATGGAGGACTGAGGAGTGTATTATACTATATGGAGGACTGAGGTGCACATTATAATATATGGAGGACTATGGGGTGTATTATACTAAACAAGCAAAATGCTGCCTATTCATCAAGTGATTGGATTGTTTATGTGGGAACAGAAATCCTTGTTCTCAGCAGCACATCGCCGGTGTAAACTGTAAATGTGCTGCTGATAACATGATACTGTATGGGGACAGATTGATCTAATTGTGATTGTTCTGTCCCCTTCATTCTTTCTCAGTTGGTGTAAAGAGTCCGGGAAACAAGCAAACGACTTCAGTATTGTCTATCACACTCGTTTAGCGGCCTGAGATCAGCGCATGTAAATACAGCCGAAATGTTTTGCAGGGAGACCAGGCAAGGATGATGACAGTTGTAGTTAGCATCCGGCGCCTGGGAACAGCGCTAACTCTACTGCTTTTCCCAGCCGCTAGAGCATTTCATTCTGGTATGTGTAATGATTTTTAGGGTTGATGTCAGCTGCGTAATGTCAGCTGCTATCAATCCCTGGTGTAAGTAATGGAGAGGTGTCTATCAGACACCCCCACTACTAGCCCAGACCTGGCGAGACCCAGTGACTCTGAAGAGCGGTGACGGTAGTAACAATACCGCTCTTCACAGTCGCAGAGCTCAGCGCAAGATCCGGAATATCTGAAGAGCGGTGATGTTACTGATGTCACCGCTTTTCATAGTCACCTGGTCTCGTGCTGCGCATCGGAATCAAAAGTGGCTGTAGGCAAGGTTTATGGAGCATCAGAATGAGGTTCCATAGCCTTTGGTCGTCTCATCCCTTCATTATCTACGAGATCCAGTTATGTAGGTAAAATAGCAGCTTTTCTTGGTACTGCAACTAAAAACAATAAATAGGACTGAGCTGTAATGCTGGATACAGCTGTAATTATCTAATATATAAAGCTGAATGTGTGTATGTGTGTATGTGTGTGTGTATGTATGTCCGGGATTGGCATCTGCACCGTCGCAGCTACAGCCACAAAATTTTGCACAGTCACACGCCTGGACCCCGAGAGCGTCATAGGCTATGTTGTGAGGCGAAATTTTAACCCCGCGCGTTCCAATTCACCAAACAATTTTGCCCCTATCTACATAATAGGGAAAAAGTGAAAGGAAAAGTGTTGGAGGCGTCGCAGCTACAGCCACAAAATTTTGCACAGTCACACGTCTGGACCCCGAGAGCATAATAGGCTATGTTGTGAGGTGAAATTTTAACCCCGCGCTTTCCAATTCACCAAACAATTTTGCCCCTATCTACATAATGGGGAAAAGTGAAAGGAAAAGTGTTGGAGGCAAATTGACAGCTGCCAGATGTGAACAAGGGGGACTTAAAGAATGAGAGCGATGGCGCCAAAGAGTATATACCGTACAGTTGCTAAGGTGGGGCCCCGACATGGGATACTCACCACACACGGGGATATGAACACACACACAAAATGCGCCACACACTACCACGTGCTTGAACACATATTACCCTCAGCACACATTTCACCACACATACACCAACCTCGCCACATAAAACTCAAAACACAAAAGTCGCCGCTCAAAACTCACCATGCACAAAACTCGCCACATGCAAAAACTAGGCTCACGCAAAACTTGCCACAAGTGCAAAACTCACCTCATGGAAAACTCGCCATACGCAAAACTTGCACACGCGCAAAAATTGCCATATGCACAAAAGTTGCAACACATTCAAAAGTTGCCTCACACAAAACTTGCACATACTCAAAAGGCACCACACATAAAACTCGCCACGCGCAAAACTCGCCATGCGCAAAACTTGCTGCACACAACTTGCTACACTAACCTGTCACATGCAACTCGACACACAAAAAGTTGCTACACGCATGTTGCCACACAAAACTCATCTCACAAAAGTCACTACATGCATGTCACCACACGCAACTCAACACACACAACTTGACAAACGAAACTCGCCCTAAAACACACACAAGTCTGGTATTATCCTTCAAAAATAAAAATCTGATTAATAAGCAGACAAACTACAAGAGCAACAAATGTACCATATAGGAAATACAGCAGCTGTCAGTCACATGACCTATTATGTGAATGTGTGAGCTAATATTTACTGCCAGGGGGAGGGCTTCCTGTTGGCTGGGGATTTATCAGGCTGCCAATTTAGCTTACAAATACTGAGGAAAAAATACTGAGCAAATAACGTGTGAACGAGGTCTAATACAGGAGGAGATGACACACAGGTATATACTATATAGAGGAGGAGATGACATACAGGTACATACTATATACAGGAGGAGATGACATACTGGTATATACTATATACAGGAGGAGATGACACACAGGTATATACTATATACAGGAGCAGATGACCTACAGGTATATACTATATACAGGAGGAGATGACATACAGGTATATGCTATATATAGAAGATGACATACAGGTATATACTATATACAGAAGGAGTTTACACACAGATATATACTATATACAGGGGAGATGACACACAGGTATATACTATATACAGGAGGAGATGACATACAGGTATATACTATATATAGAAGGAGATGACATACAGGTATATACTATATATAGGAGGAGATGACATACAGGTATATACTATATACAGGGGAGATGACACACAGCAGGTATATACTATATACAGGGGAGATGACATACAGGTATATACTATATACAGGAGATGACATACAGGTGTATACTATATATAAGGGAGATGACAAACATGTATATACTGAGGTGAAAATGAGAGGTGTGAGGTGAAAATGAAAAGGTGTGAGTGCAAAATGAGAGGAGTGGGGGAAAATAATGGAGTGATCGGAAAATCACAGATGTGAGGTCGAAATGACAAGTGTTAGGAGGGAATGAGAGGAGTGAGGGAGAAAATGAGAGGTGTGAGGGACAAAATGAGAGATGTGAGGGGGGAAATGAAAGATATGATTGGGAAAATGAGAGGCGTGATGGGAAAATAAGAGAAGTGAGGTGCTATAACTAACCACAGATATTTACTATGCCCAGGCAACGCCGGGCTCTTCAGCTAGTATGTTATATAGTCGTGTTACACACCCCTCACTTCTTGTAACCTTCAAGTGTACAAAGATATTATACAGTCACCATGTGACAAGTGGGCCTGTGTAACTTCAAATGCCAGGGCTGAATTTTAGTCCCAATCCGGCCCTTGCTGAGCTTCACTATTTTTGACAGCATAATAGATATGAATGGAGAAACAGTGCTCAGCTGTTCATTCAGCGCATTCTGGTAGCTACCAGTTTAGAACCACAGGAAACAGAGGGCTTAATTCTTCCTTCAATCCACCACATTTATGCCAGACTGAAATGTCTCTTTAAGGGCTTCTTCTCACTTGCGAGAAATACGTCCGAGTCTCGCAGGTTAAAACCGAGCTCTGGCACCGGCACTCCGGAGCGGAGCGTGCAGCTCCATGTATTGCTGTGCAGCCGCACGCTCCGCTCTGGAGTGCCGGCGGCAGAGCCGGGTTTTAACCAGCGAGACTCGGACGTATTTCTCGCAAGTGAGAAGGAGCCCTAATACGTACAAATGGAGGATATGTAGAGAAAACTAATTTTTAGAGTTGCATATTAAATTATAACTCACCAACTAAAACTGACAGTGAAAATGTTTTCGAGATGTTAGCTGACATTACATCAAACTTTCACAAAAATTGCCAAGCAGCTATTGCCAAGGCAAATAAAATGATGTGATGCAAGAGTGACACAGAATCACATGGAAGGTTTATATTTTTGCCTTTATAGTATACAGATATCTAGGACAAAAACACATGGAAGTGAACTCCTGGATCAAAGACCCATTTCTATATCTAATATCCATAACATGAACTATTATTACACTTAGGACGGGGTCACACGAACGTATGTTCTTTCGTGCAAAATCATCAAACTCTGTTAGAGTCTTGTGTCATGTAATCAGATTCTCTCGCATGCAAGCATTGTATCACAGGTGGGGAGAAGATGGAGAACTTAATTTCTCCATCTTCTCCATTGTCTCTGTGCGCACAAATCGGACTGCACTTGGATGACATTCGAGTGGAGTCCAATAATCCACAAGCACCCATAGTCTTGAATAAGTCAGTCTGATTCGTTGTGCTTTCAGCAAATTGCAGAACTGCACTGTCTTATATTATAACATTGGGCAGAGTGCTATCTGATAAAACATTGGATAGCATTCGGTCGTGTTATACGGTGATTTGAGCGAGCCCTTACAGGGGTTTTCCACTTTTAGAAAAGCGAACCTCAAACTAAAATAACAAAATTCCTGGCTGTAATGCTGATCGCTTGCTGCTGTTCTGGTCTCAGTATTTTGTTTTTATCTGAGACATTATGTTGACTGCTCACATTACCGCTGCAGTCAATCACTATCAGCAGCAGGTTTTTGCTACATAATCTGAGAGTGGAATGATTTAGGGACAGAGACCCTGATTCCAGTGGTATGTCACTTACTCGGCTGCGTTTTTCTGTTTCATTGAAATCAGTGTTTTATCGGCAGGATATTATCACTACAGGACTAGCTGCCTCATGCCTCCTAGTCCAACCACACCGTTGGCACTGATTATCAGCTTCTGTCTGACTACGCTGTATACAGAAAGCTACCAATCAGTGATGTGGGTGGAGTTATACACAGATAAACTTTCTGATCTGCTGTAAAGAAAACTGTGAATCAATCACAACTGTTCCTGCCAGTAAACTAAGTGATACATCATTGGAATCAGGGTCTCTGTCCCTACATCATGCTGCTGTCAGATTGCATAGCAAAAATTGCTGACGGATTTCCTTTAAATCGTCTTGTAATATTATATAATCTATTTATATGGTTATTACTATATTCAGTTTATTATTATCTGTAAATATTGATATTTTATTGTCAGCAACAATCAAAAAAAAAATAACTTAGTAGAAAAAATCCAGCTCATTGCAGAAGAATCCAATGGCTGTGCACGCAAAGAAGTTCATGTTAGCAGCAAACTATTTTTGCATTGTTATTTGATGCAGAATACTAACGTCCGCTAACATGTTTCCACAGCAATTCAAAATCCCACTTCAACAATACTAATGAACATCCACACATTGATGTAAAAATGGAAAGTCCTAGAGCCAAGCTATCTTTAATTTATGAAATACAGTTCCGTAGAATCAAAGAAAAAAAATGTTGTCATGGTGTCAAGATTCTGATTATATTTTTATTCTACAATCCAAGTTTCACGTTTGATCATCACAACTAGGGTTGAGCGACTTTTACTTTTATAGGATCGGGTCGGGTTTCACGAAACCCGACTTTTTCAAAAGTCGGGTCGAGTGAAATCGGCCGATCCTATAAAAAAGTCGGGATCGGGGTCGGCCAAAACTCGAAACCCAATGCAGTGCATTGGGTTTCCATGGTTCCCAGGGTCTGAAGGAGCTGAAACTCTCCTTCAGGCCCTGCGATCCATATTTTAGTGTAAAATAAAGAATTAAAATAAAAAATATCGCAATACTTACCCTCTGACGCGCCCTGGTACTAACCGGGAACCTTCCTTCCTTAGAATCAGCCTTCCAGGACCTTGCTGTGACGTCGCGGTGACGTCGCGGCTTGTGATTGGTCGCGCGAGCGGTCACATGGGCGGCCGCGCGGCCAATCACAAGCCGCGACGTCACCGCGACGTCACCGCAAGGTCCTGGAAGGCTGATTCTAAGGAAGGAAGGTTCCCGGTTAGTACCAGGGCGCGTCAGAGGGTAAGTATTGCGATATTTTTTATTTTAATTCTTTATTTTACACTTAAATCTGAATTCCCATACCAATTCCCGATATAAACATATCGGGAATCGGTATCGGAATTCCGATTCTAGATTCAAAAGATCGCCGACTTCATGGCCGACCCCACACAGGGGTCGGGTCGGGTTTCATGAAACCCGACCTTGCCAAAAGTCGGCGACTTTTGAATATTTTTGACCCGTTTCGCTCAACCCTAATCACAACATATTGTTATAGTGGAGAGAGACTGTACAGGAAGCACCAGGGGGTCACCTTGCCAATTGAACCAGTATTTTATAAAAGTCAGAGCTCACCTGGAGCAATGTCCTTCACTACGCATTTTTCTGATAGTTTGCAGCTGCTTGTTGCCTCCTTCTACCGCCGCCGCTTGCTGAAATCCCAGGTATCATTGCACTAGGCCAGGACTTCCGGTCTCAATTGGGCTCGCGCATGAGTACTGATGGCCTAGGCCTAGTCGAAGTGAAAGTACAGGCCTAAAGTTTCTGTCATATATTTGCGGCACATATACTGAAGTCTAAATATTGTGGTGGTCGCAAGTCCTGGTATGGTGTGAAGAGGCCCTTGGTCCACATGAGGTGGTGGTTAAAAGAGGAGGTGAAAACTGTACATGGAGCGTGTGCAGCAGAGGTCCCTGGGAAGTGAACACTGAGGCGTTTCTTCGTTTTTTAGTTTTGTAACCTTAAGCCATCCAACTACCATTTTGATGAATTTACATGGAATGAATTAAAAAAAAAAGCAGCATTCTAGAGAATATGGGTTTTTTACCCGCTGGCTGCATGCTGGCCGCAGTATTGGATTGAAGTTCATTCTCTGTCCTCGGTAGTACACGCCTGCGCAAGGCAATCTTGCCTTGCGCACGCGCAGTATGCTTTGCCCAACTGCGGGCAAAGCTGAAAAGCATTAGTGCGCATGCGCCGGCGCACAGCAAAATACTTCCGGGACATAGTGCGCCGGCGCATGCGCACTAATGCTTTTTGGCTTTGCCCGCAAAGCATACTGCGCATGCGCAAGGCAAGATTGCCTTGCGCAGGCGTGTACTACCGAGGACAGAGAATGAACTTCAATCCAATATTGCGGCCAGCATACAGCCAGCGGGTAAAGAAAGGGTGAATCAAACACCTGAAAACTCCGCCCATATGACTGAAAACCGGTCCCGCCAAATTCAGGTGACAGGTTCCCTTTAAAGAGTGACTTGACAGATTTCCTTACTTTTGTGTTGACAGATTTGGCCAATATTTTTTTCAGCCCAGTATAGTCCATACAGTATATCTGTTAACTCCTCTAAATGACCTTTGCAATACAATGACATTTTATCTTTTCTAAGCTAAAATAAACTTAAAGTTCAACAGTAAAAATCGAGTGGAAAGTATCACGCTTCCGTACTGTTAAATTTAGCTTCAGGTCACGCTCGCAATCATGATCAAAAGCAAATTTTTTTACAAGCTGGAAAAAAAATCTTCCTGGAACTTAAAATGTTCTCTACATAGGAACTGCTCCTTTTAAAATATCAAATTGTACAATTCTTTGAAAACTGTAGCTGAGAAGCCTGCAGAGTCATTATGTTGATCTCTGGCAATTTCTTGCAGTCTGCCTCCTATTAAATTAACACTTAGCGTAGGAGACATGGCAAAATAAAACCAGCTTCACATTTCAAAAATGAGTTCACAATTCTAGTGTTTCTTTAAGGAAAATGATTTCGATTTACTGTGTTTTAGTATTAATACTCAGGTTCAGTCAAATATGATGGTGCCAAAATTGGCTGTTCTCTAGATGCGTAGGTAGACATATACCAATTTTGAACTATCTAACATAACTTATTTTTTCCCAGTCAGCTTGAATGGGTCTTGGCTGACATACTATCAATGGTTTGGCATACATAAGTATTACATGACCTTGATGAGATACAAGATCTGCCTCATTTCTTAGCATCTTCTTAAGCATGAAAAACATTACCTCACTAAGAAGGGGTTGACAGGTCAGAGAAGACACTTAATGTCTTCAATTTGCTAAAATATGGTAACTATACTAAGAATAAAGTTCTGTGTTTTGCTGTCAGATTCTACTCACTTATGCTGTAAAAATCTGCCATCTTCAGGAATATTGCAAAACTCATAGCTGACATCAGATCTGAGCTTTAGCATGCCTATACTCATCAGATGTCAATAGCGTCATTATTTATTTTTCAGAATAAGAAAAAGAAATAGTGGTTAAGGGAATTATTGGAAATGGTGATTAGACATGAGCAAACCTTTCAAGCTTCAGTTTGGTTTGGCTCGGTGAACATCCTGACGTTCGCTGAACATTTCATAGCGGTGCATGTCGATGACCTGTGGGGTGCGATCAGTGGAAGTGAGCAAACATCGACTTTCTACAGGTTGAGAATGTGAGCTGTCATGATCCCAATGGCAGGGGATCACCAAAGGACAAGCACAGATACAAACAAGCTCTAGGGCGATGGAACCTGAGCTGACCGCGACCCTGAACCTAACACACAAATAAAAGTAGCCGGGGAACGTGCCTACGATGATCCTAGACGTCTCGCTCCAGCCGAAGATCTAACTTCCCCTATTAGTAGAAACACAGACCTCTCTTGCCTCCAGAGAAATCCCCCACAGAAATAGCAGCCCCCCACATATAATGACGGTGAAATGAGAGGAAAGCACATACGCAGTATGAAAACAGTTTCAGCAAAATGAGGCCCGCTAAAGCTAGATAGCAGAGGATACAAAAGTGAACTGCGCGGTCAGCGAAAAACCCTTCAAAAAACCATCCTGAAATTACTTGAACTCATGTGCCAACTCATGGTACATGAGGAGCAATTTCAGCCCACTAGAGCAACCAGCAGCAAGAATCACATATCTGCAGGCTGGACTAAAAACCAAATAAAGCAAAACACCAAAACAGGAAAATCCAAACTTAGCTTGACCAGAAGGTTCTAGGAGCAGGGAGCAGAGGTAACAAGACACACTGGATACATTGATAACCGGCGAGGAAATGCCAGCAAAGCCAGGTTAAATAGGAAACTCCCATATGCTGATGGAACAGGTGGAACCCAGAAACCCAGGAAAGACAAGTCACCCAGTACCATCAGTAACCACCAGAGGGAGCCCAAAAACAGAACTCACAACAGTGAGCCATGCAATGCATGTGGGTGAGGTTGCTCTGACGTAGGGCCCCACAAGGTACGCACCATTATCGCCTTCCCTGGCTCCGGTTCAGTTACATAGTTACATAGTTATTAAGGTTGAAGGAAGACTATAAGTCCATCTAGGTCAACCCATAGCCTAACCTAACATGCCCTAACATGTTGATCCAGTGGAGACATCCATTGCTCTAACTCGGCCTGGATAGCTGTTCAAAACTCTTGAGCTGTGTGACTGCTTTGTACAAGGCATATTAATTTAAACAATAATTGTGGTGAGCCCTTGCTGCCCAGTATGTAGGTGGGGGGATTCTCTATGCACTGTTGGAACACGTATCTCATTGAGGGAGAGGTCAACGGTGCAGGTGGAGGCCCTAGAGAAGGTGTAGGAGCCAGAAGCAGTAAAGGAAATGATAACTAGAGAGGTTTATCCACCAAGCCTTGGGGATTCCAAGAATTGTGTAGTAGCCCCTTGCCTGCCTGACATCACCAGAGTCACCCAGTGCCCAGTCAGCGAGATGTAACACCCTTGTCCATGTTTGCTTGTCCAGGTGTCAGTGGTGAAATGCACTCTGGCAGACATAAGCTTTTTCAGGGAACGGGTGATGCTCTCTGCGACATACTGGCGTAGCGCAGGCACAGCTTTCTTAGAAAAGTAATGGTGACTGGGCAACTGGTACTGATGGACTGCAATGGCCATCAACTTTTGGAAACCGTCTGTATACATCAGTCATAAAAGCAGTATTTACATGGACAACAGACTGAACATAGTGGAGTTCAAGCTCTTAGTTTGTGCATGTTTTGGATTAAACATTCTTTTACGGGACCACAAATGTGAGACCGAGGGCTGGTTGTTGTGCTGAGAGATGGTAGAGTAGGGTGAACAGAAAAAACTGCTGGACTGTGCAGGTGCAGGCGGAGATGTTAAGGTGGATTGAGAAAGATTTGGTTTGCTCGGTGAAACAAAAATGGCAGGCATCTCCACTTCCATAACAGCTGACAGGCTCTCACTCACCCTGACTGTAGGAGGTAAACAAGTTGAGGTTCTGCGGCTGGAGACCTGTGTGAGAACACTTGTCAAGTTGAGAAAGGAAGATGCAGCAGAGACCTTTGATTGGATGACCAATGGTTGCTGAGGTCCACTAGTCCGCATTTTAACACCGTGTGACTCCCAGACTAAGGCATGTTGGTCAAGCATTTTCCAGTTCATGCATGTAGTAGTCAAATTATTGCAATTTTTGCCTCTACTGAGTTGTCTTTTTGCAAAGTTGACAGATAACATGAGTTGAGTCATTCTCTACAGTCTCAAGAAAGGCCCAGAATAGGCAATCCTTGCTGCCCCTGCGAACTGCAGACTCGTGACCGATGTATGTGGACATCCAACATAACCTCCTTGTCTTCCGCCTCTTCCATCTCCTCTGCATAGCTACTCAACTGCGTGCCTCTGGGTTTACGCCAGGTCTACAACCTCATCGTCATCCTATCTGTTCTCCTATTCCTCCTCATCCTGCCCTGACAGCGCAGTACACTCCGCTTCTGGTATCCTAGTCTCCTCAGTATCAACTCCACCACCGGGGGTTAACGTCTGGTGACAAGGGTGTGGATTTTGCTTAGACCCTACTTCATCCGGCCTCAGATCCAGCATGAAAAATTTTGGACATCGGTGCAGATGCTTTCCTCCTCTGGATTCTGTGAATCTTTTGAGCAGACCTCCGAGCCCCATGAAATAGAATGTGTGTACAGCTCTGCAGACTAGCCAATTTGTGGCTCCCCACAGTAAATTAGACTTTTGGAAAGTTGTGAGGCAGAGTACATGCTCTTTCTGAGTCTCATATACAATGCGTACAGCTGTGCGGCTGCTAAAAAAAGGGAGTAGAGTAGCCCATCCTGTAACAGATGTTGTTTGTAGTGTTTAGATAGGATGAGATGGTGTTTGTTTAGTGGAGCTTTCATTAACATTAGTACCTAACCCATGTACAGGTCAAACAACAAGCCTATTCCCCCTTCCACCACAAGCTCGCTTTTTCCCACTTTTGTTGCATATATACTCTTCTCCTCTATCCAGATGACTGATGAAGGTCAAGTATTGACCGAAACATCTCATTTATTTCTAGAATTTCTTCACTCAATAAATAAATTCTTGAACACCTATACGAGGGCCAAGTATTTCTACATCATAGTCTCTATGAGAAGCAGGGACCTGGTCGGATCCAACGGTGCCAGAACCGCTGCCCTAGGACTGCCCACAATGGAGTCATGATCTCCTTTGAGGGCTAAATGCTTGTGTGAAGCATATCCTATTGCTTTTCTC
The DNA here is from genome assembly GCF_032444005.1 of Ranitomeya imitator. Classification (NCBI taxonomy): domain Eukaryota; kingdom Metazoa; phylum Chordata; class Amphibia; order Anura; family Dendrobatidae; genus Ranitomeya; species Ranitomeya imitator. The sequence continues at coordinate 608,111,759 of NC_091283.1, read as the reverse complement.
TGGGATGTAGCAAGGGCACATCATGTGATGATAAGTCACACACAAATTGGACCACAAGCCTCCCATGTGGCAGCTGTCATTGATGTCAGAGGGGGCTTTTTGCCAAGAAGAGTGGGCAACTTTACCATCTAAGGAAATAAAGAACCTCATCCACAACTACCACAAAAGACTTCAAGCTGTCATTGATGTTAGAGGGGGCAATACACAGACTTATGAAATGGGGTATGTGAACTTTTGATCAGGGTCATTGGATGTTTTGGGTTGTCATTATGATTTAACAAGAGAAAGCACAGTAGTTTGACAATAAATGGCTTCACCCAACCATTAACCATGAGTGGAGAAAAAGTTTTGGTGTTATCATTCATATTCTCTGAAAAAAGGCTAAGAAAGAAAAAATTCTGTCGGAGTATCTAAACTTTTGACCACAGCTGTCAGTGAACTTACTTTTTTCCTCTTGCACTTTTGTATCAAATTATTGCTGAATCTTTGCCATCACTATGCACATCGTTTACATCGAAATACTATAAAGTTCACCACTCAAAACCTAGTCTGTGCTATTTGCCAATCACCAAAGCGTAGAACATAAATGTGATCATTATAATTTAATTTGTAGTTATATTAATTTTTAAGAGCTTTATATAAAAAATCTACTTTAATCTGTCAGTTTTCAAATAGGGATGAGCGAACCTGAACAATAATTTTTGAGGTCTGTACCCGACACATAGTGTCTGGTACTGAACCCCGAACACAGACTTTTTACTGTACATCTGGTTTCCTGTAATAGTTCGCTAGTCCAAAAAAGCTTGCTAAAAGGCTGCAGCACAGCCAATCAACAAGCTTTTAGACTGTGTACTCTAATGGAGTCATCACAGCCATGCACTATGTGAGTCGGCCTGTATAAAGACCGTCATTATGCTCCTATTAGTGAAGGGACATTATGCAGCTGGAGTGAGGGACAGATTCTGACTGTGCACTGTGCAAAAAAGACACTGTGTGTACTTTGCAACCCATATATGGGGAAGTACTCTGCATAAGGTTGCTTTATGTACTGCACAACCTTCCCTGTTTAAGTACCGTGCCTTTAAGTTGCTGTGTGTACTCTGCACTCCCGCCTCTGAGAGTACTGTGCCTTTAAGCCGCTGTGTGTACTCTGCACCCTCCACCTATGGGAGTACTATTACTTTAAGCTATTGTGTGTTTTCTAGTAGTATTGCAAATAAATAATTGGCATCAGCCATGTTGTTGCCATTTATAAGCCAAAGATATAATTTTTCAGGACCGCTGCGTGTTTTTTAGTGTTGCAAATAAATAATTGGCAACAGCCATCTCGTTACCATTTATAGGCCAAGGTTGTTCAGGACCGCTGTTGCATTGGGTTTTCGACCGAAACACGAAACCCAATGCAAGTCAATGGGGAATCAAAGTCGGCAGTGATTGGAGGACAGGAATACATCTACAATGCCCATTTTAAAACATCAATTCTTATTTCTTAAGCTTGGTAATTTACTTTATAATAATAGTTAGGCATTGATAACAGGGGGTCATTTGCCTAAAGTTGTGAGGGGGTAGGGCTGGCTCAAGATTTTCGTGGGCCCAGGAAACTCGAAATACGTCACGGCAGTGGAGCAGGGAGAGGCCAGTATTTCAACTTTGCAAGTACTCTGATCCTGAGCAAGCAGGGGGGGCCCACTCGTTGGCACTTGGCACTGGCACAGGGCCCCTCATAGTACAGCGGTATGTTTGACGGCAGGTGATGCCTCCCAATGCCAGAGACACTTTAGCATACTATGAAGGGCCCTGTGCCAGTGACGTCGCCAATGAGTATGCCCCCCACCTGATGAAGGAACCTGCACTTTCATGTGCACCTTCCTCTTTGTCCCCATGTAAGGTGGTCTAGTATGCGGGAAGGGGAACCTGACTTTCAGCAGGGTCAGATTCTGGCTGTGTAGAGTGCAAGGAGAATGTAGTGGTCTGGGTCAATGTACCAGCAGACTCATCTAGCAGTGGCTGGGCAATGGGCAGGATGAGGAGGAAACACAGATATAGGCCCAAATAATAAAGTAGGCTTAATGCAGTTCAAAATTGGTAACAGGACTAAACAAGCGGCATAGCTTTGTTCAGTAGAGGACAACTGTAATGAGTGGCGCAGACACAGTTAGTAAGCCCAAATACAAAAGTAGGCTAAATGCAGTTCAAAATTTGTAACAGGACTAAACAGGCGGCCTAGCTTTGTTCAGTGGAGGACAACTGTAATGAGTGGCGCAGACACGGTTAGTAGGCCCAAATACAAAAGTAGGCAAAAAGCAGTTCAAAAATGGTAACAGGCCTTAACAGGTGGCATAGCTAGGTACTGGGGTGGGCTCCTCTGCTGAGTAGCAGACAGTGGTTCTAGGTGCAAAGTATTAACTGGTCTAAATGGAGGCCAGGACCCCTGTATATTTTAACTATCATCTATCATTTCAAAAAATTTGTATTGGCAGTGCCATTGAAGGATTTAACAGCACAGGCTACACAGTGGTGGAGCAGGAAGAGGTAAGTATTGCAAGTGGTAGAGCACTGTTCGAGCTGGGGGAACACTCTCTCCTGGGCGGCGGTACTGGCAAAGGGCCCCTCATATTACGATGGTGTGTCTGACGTTGGTTGTGCAGCACCACCATCAGAGACACTTCATTGTACTATGAGGGACCCTGTGCCAGTGCCATCGCCCAAGAGTGGGTGCACCCACCTGTCCAGGCAAACGGCGCTCGCACGGGTGCTTGCGCCAGGTGGTGACCACGGCCCCGTTTAGGGAGGTGTAAAAATGGTGTATGCTGGACATAGAGCAGCTGCAAATGGAGAAATTGGAGCAGTCAGTAAGACCAGTCCAAAAGCAAGACCTTTTTACAGGAAAGCTAGGTGTCAGCAGGGAAAGGTGGCGCAAAATAATTAGAAACCCATGATTGGTTCATTTTAATGAAGGTTAGATTATCAACATTTTGGGTAGCCAGATGACTCCTTTTTTTGGTCAGTATTGAACCAGCAGCACTGAATACTCTTTCTGAAAGCACACTAGCTGCTGGGAAAGCAAGCTCCTGCAATGCATATTCTGCCAATTCAGGCCAGGTGTCTATTTTGGATGCCCAGAAATCAAATGGGAATGACTTGTGAGGGAGAACATCGATAAGGGATGAAAAATAGTTAGTAACCATACTGGACAAATGTTGTCTCCTGTCACTTTGAATCGATGCAGCACTACCTGTCGTGTCAGCGGTCATTGCGAAATCACTCAACAACCTGGTCATAAAACCCTTCTGTCCAATGCCACTTCGAATTTGTGCACCTCTAACACCTCTGCCATGTTGCCCCCTACAGCTCGTGTGAGAACCATCACTGCCGCTGTGTGCTGGGAATGCCTGAACCAAACGGTCTACCAGAGTTGCTTGTTTGGTAGCCAATATTTGCTCAAGGTTCTCATGTGGCATGATATTATGTAATTTTCCTTTATATCGTGGATCCAGGAGGCAGGCCAACCAGTAATCGTCATCGGTCATCATTTTGATAATGCGGGGGTCCCTTTTAAGGATATGCAAGGCATACTCAGCCATGTGGGCCAATGTTCCAGGTGTCAATTCACTGCTTGTGCTGGGTTGAGGAGCACTTTCTTGCAAATCAACATCAGTTGTGTCCCGCAAAAACCATGTACCTGACCTTGCAACGCCACCAGTTTCCATTTCCCCCTGTGAAGCATCCTCCTTCCATAAATATTCATCCCCATCATCATCCTCCTCCTCCTCCTCTTCGTCCGCCACCTCGTCCAGGAGAGTTCCCTGGGCAGATAATGGCTGACTGTCATCAAGACTTCCCTCCTCCTCGGCTGCAGACGCCAGCTCCTTAATGTGCGTCAAACTTTGCATCAGCAGATGCATTAGTGGGATGATCATGCTTATGATGGCATCATCTGCACTTACCAGCCGTGTGCATTCCTCAAAACACTGACGGACTTGACAGAGGTCTTGGAGCTTTGACCAATGCACACCAGACAACTCCATGTCTGCCATGCAACTGCCTGCCTGTGTATGTGTATCCTCCCACAAATTAATTACAGCACGCCTCTGTTCGCACAGCTTCTGAACCATGTGCAGTGGGGAGTTCCACCTTGTTGCAACGTTGATTATTAGGCAGTGCTGGGAAGATTCAGCAATCGCTCATGGTTCAGCATACGGCTGAAGTGTACAGGTGACTGGCGGATGTGCAAGCAAAGTCTTCGCACCTTCAGGAGCAGGGCTGGTAATGCCAGATAATTTTTGAGGAAGCACTGCACCACCAGGTTCAAGATGTGAGCCAGGCAAGGTATGTGTTTAAGTTCTGAAAGGGCTATGGCAGCCATAAAATTCCTTCCTTTATCACTGACTACCTTGCCAGCCTCAAGATGTACACTGCCATGACTGAGTTTGTTGCTGCAAGTACTCAGCCAGTACTTCCGCGGTTTGTCTGTTGTCGCCCAAACACTTCATTTCTAACCCAGCCTGCTGACGCTTACCACTAGCTGTTTGATAATGGGACACCTCGTGTGCAACCCTGGCAGCTGCGGATGGAGTGGTCGTGCGACTGTGCTCTGTGGATGAGCTTTCGCTTCTGGAGGAGGAGGAGGAGGAGGGGTGGCAAACGCCTACAGCCAACTTTTTCCTAGACCGTGGGCTAGGCAGAACTGTCCCACTATGGCTGTCCCCTGTGGACCCTGCATCCACCACATTAACCCAGTGTGCCATGATGGACACATAACGTCCCTGGCCATGCCTACTTGTCCATCCATCTGTTGTGAGGTGCACCTTTCTATTGACTGATTACCTCAGTGCATGGACAATGCGGTCTTTGACATGCTGGTTGAGGGCTGGAATGGTTTTTCTCGCAAAGAAGTGTCGACTGGGTAGGTCATAACGTGGTACTGCGTAGGCCATCAGGGCTTTGAAAGCTTCGCTTTCAACCAACCGGTATGGCATCATCTGAAACGAGATTAGTCTAGCAATGTGGGCGTTCAAACCCTGTGTACACGGATAAGAGGATGAGTACTTTCTTTTCCTAACGAGAGTCTCTTGTAGGGTGAGCTGGACTGGAGAGGTGCATATGGTATAACTAGCGGTGGTGGTGGACATGGTGGATTGAGAGAGGGTTGGTGACTGTATTCTCGATGTTGGCCTATACAGTGTTTCCTTCCAATAACCTTGTGATTCCCTGACTGCTTTGGCCTTGCGACGATACCTCAACTTTTGCTGCTGGTGGTGTCCTAACCGGTGGGCTTACAGTAAGGGAAGCAATATAGCATTGCTGACTACCTTCATTCTGAGCAGGTGCACCAACGGTATGGGACATTTGGTAATCAGTCCAGGCTTGCAAGTGCATGCTGGTTAAATGTCTAAGCATGCACGTTGTATTTAAATTCTGAAGATTCTTCGCTCTGCTAAAGGTCTTTGAGCATTGCTTGCAAATAACTTTTGACTGATCATTCTGATCTTGGTTAAAAAATTGCCACACTGAACTCTTCCTACTATGGTATACCTTTTCAGGCATTGCACGCTGTGCTACTTTCACCGGATGGCCACACTGTCCTAAAACTGTTTTTGTTTTTGACAAACATTTTTGGCCTGATACGGGCCTGCCAGATGACAGCTGTTGCGATGTAGATGGCTGCTGCGGATCATCCTCCTCTGCTTCTGAGCTACTGGCAGTGGCACCCTCTTCCCCAAATGGCTGCCAATCTTGGTCAACAACTGGGTCATCTATCTTCAATGTCATGTGCTCCTTCCTCTGTGTCACCGAGTAAGGTGCTATAGCGTTCGGGACAGGGCACCATAGTCTCATCAGGGTCAGATTCTGGCTCAGTACACTGCGAGGGCAATGTAGTGATCTGAGTCAATGGAACAGCATTATAATCTAGCTGTGGCTGTGCATCAGTGCACTCCATGTCCGATTCATCTTGTAATGGGCAGTTAACAATTTCCTGTTCTAACCCAGGCACGGTATGTGTAATGAGCTCCATGGAGTAACCTGTAGTGTCACCTGACGCATCCTTCACTTTTGGTTTGGGTGAAGGACACAAGGAAACATCTTGTTCCTGACCGGGAGCATCAACTGACGACTCGCTGCTTTTATTTTTGGAACTTTCTGAAGAGGAGGCAAAAGAGCTAGAGGCTGAGTCAGCAAGGAAAGCCAAATATTTTTCCTGCTGCTCCGGCTTTAACCCCTTTCTGACATATGACGTACTATCCCGTCGAGGTGGGGTGGGCCCGTATGCCCACCGACGGGATAGTACGTCATACGCGATTGCGGCCGGGTGTCAGCTGCCTATCGCAGCTGACATCCGGCACTATGTGCCAGGAGCGGTCACGGACCGCCCCCGGCACATTAACCCTCGGCACACCGCGATCAAACATGATCGCGGTGTGACGGCGGTATAGGGAAGCATCGCGCAGTGAGGGAGCTCCCTGCGTGCTTCCCTGAGACCCCCGCAGCAACGAGATGTGATCGCGTTGCTGCGAGGGTCTCCCTACCTCCCTCCCTGCTCCAGGCCCGGATCCAAGATGGCCGCAGCATCCGGGTCCTGGAGAGGGGGAGGTGTCTTATCAAGTGCCTGCTCAGAGCAGGCGCTTGGTAAGCCTGCAGCACTGTAAGGCAGATCGGTGATCTGACAGAGTGCTGTGCAAACTGTCAGATCATCGATCTGTGATGTCCCCCCCTGGGACAAAGTAAAAAAGTAAAAAAAAAAATGTTCCAAATGTGTGAAAAAAAAAAATCCTAAATAATGAAAAAAATAAATAAATATTATTCCCATAAATACATTTCTTTATCTAAATAAAAAAAAACAATAAAAGTACCCATATTTAGTATCGCCGCGTCCGTAACGACCAGACCTATAAAACTGGCCCACTAGTTAACCCCTTCAGTAAACACCGTAAGAAAAAAAAAAAAACGATGCAAAAAACAACGCTTTATTATCATACAGCCGAATAAAAAGTGGAATAACACGCGATCAAAAAGACGGATATAAATAACCATGGTACCGCTGAAAATGTCATCTTGTCCCGCAAAAAATGAGCCACGATACAGCATCATCAGCAAAAAAATAAAAAAGTTATAGTCCTGAGAATAAAGCAAAGCAAAAATAATTATTTTTTCCATAACATAGTTTTTATCGTATAAAAGCGCCAAAACATAAAAAAATGATATTAATGAGGTATCGCTGTAATCGTACTGACCCGAAGAATAAAACTGATTTATCAATTTTACCAAATGCTGAACGGTATAAACGCCTCCCCCAAAAGAAATTCATGAATAGCTGGTTTTTGGTCATTCTGCCTCACAAAAATCGGAATAGAAAGCGATCAAAAATTGTCAGGTGCCCGAAAATGTTACCAATAAAAACGTCAATTCATCCCTCAAAAAAGAAGACCTCACATGACTCTGTGGACCAAAATATGGAAAAACTATAGCTCTCAAAATGTGGCAACGCAAAAAATATTTTTGGCAATAAAAAGCATCTTTCAGTGTGTGACGGCTGCCAATCATAAAAATCCGCTAAAAATCCCGCTATTAAAGTAAATCAAACCACCATTCATCACCTGCTTAGTTAGGGAAAAATAAAAAAAATGTATTTCCATTTTCCCATTAGGGTTAGGGTTAGGGCTAGGGTTAGGGCTAGGACTAGGGTTAGGGCTAGGGTTAGGGTTAGGGCTAGGGTTAGGGCTAGGGTTAGGGCTAGGGCTAGGGTTAGGGCTAGGGTTAGGGCTAGGGTTAGGGTTGGGGCTAAAGTTAGGGTTAGGGTTGGGGCTAAAGTTACGGTTAGGGTTTGGATTACATTTACGGTTGGGAATAGGGTTGGGATTAGTGTTAGGGGTGTGTCAGGGTTAGAGGTGTGGTTAGGGTTACTGTTGAGATTAGGGTTAGGGGTGTGTTTGGATTAGGGTTTCAGTTATAATTTGGGGGGTTTCCACTGTTTAGGCACATCAGGGGCTCTCCAAACGCGACATGGCATCCGATCTCAATTCCAGCCAATTCTGCGTTGAAAAAGTAAAACAATGCTCCTTCCCTTCCGAGCTCTCCCGTGTGCCCAAACAGGGGCTTATCCCAACATATGGGGTATCAGCGTTCTAAGGACAAATGGGACAACAACTTGTGTGGTCCAATTTCTCCTGTTACCCTTGGGAAAATACAAAACTGGGGGCTAAAAAATAATTTTTGTGGGAAAAAAAAAAGATGTTTTATTTTCACGGCTCTGCGTTATAAACCGTAGTGAAACACTTGGGGGCTCAAAGTTCTCACAACACATCTAGATAAGTTCCTTGGGGGGTCTAGTTTCCAATATGGGGTCACTTGTGGGGGGTTTCTACTGTCTAGGTACATTAGGGACTCTGCAAACACAATGTGACGCCTGCAGACCATTCCATCTAAGTCTGCATTCAAAATGGAGCTCCTTCCCTTCTGAGCCCTCCCATGCGTCCAAACGGTTGTTCTTCCCCACATATGGGGTATCAGCGCACTCAGAACAAATTGGACCACAACTTTTGGGGTCCAATTTCTCCTGTTACCCTTGGGAAAATACAAAACTGGGGGCTAAAAAATAATTTATGTGGGAAAAAATTTTTGTTTTATTTTTACGGCTCTGCATTATAAACTTCTGTGAAGCCCTTGGTGGGTCAATGCGCTCACCACACATCTAGATAAGTTCCTTAGGGGGTCTACTTTCCAAAATGGTGTCACTTGTGGGGGGTTTCAATGTTTAGGCACATCAGTGGCTCTCCAAACGCAACATGGCGTCCCATCACAATTCCTGTCAATTTTGCATTGAAAAGTCAAACGGCGCTCCTTCCCTTCCGAGCTCTCCCATGCGCCCAAACAGTGGTTTACTCCCACATATGGGGTATCAGTGTACTCAGGACAAATTGTACAACAACTTTTTGGGTCCAATTTCTTCTCTTACTTTTGGGAAAATAAAAAATTGCGGGCGAAAAGATAATTTTTGTGAAAAAATATAATTTTTTAATTTTACGGTTCTGCATTATAGTAACATAGTTAGTAAGGCCGAAAAAAAGACAATTGTCCATCCAGTTCAGCCTATATTCCATCATAATAAATCCTCAGATATACATCCTTCTACAGAAGCTAATAATTGTATGATACAATATTGTTCTGCTCCAGGAAGACATCCAGGCCTCTCTTGAACCCCTCGACTGAGTTCGCCATCATCACCTTCTCAGGCAAGCAATTCCAGATTCTCACTGCCATAACAGTGAAGAATCCTCTTCTATGTTGGTGGAAAAACCTTCTCTCCTCCAGACGCAAAGAATGCCCCCTTGTGCCCGTCACCTTCCTTGGTATAAACAGATCCTCGGCGAGATATTTGTATTGTCCCCTTATTATAAATTTCTGTGAAGCACTTGGTGGGTCAAAGTGCTCACCACACATCTAGATAAGTTCCTGACGGGGTCTACTTTCCAAAATAGTGTCACTTGTGGGGGGTTTCAATGTTTAGGCACATCAGGGGCTCTCCAAACGCAACATGGTGTCCCATCTCGATTCCAGTCAATTTTGCATTGAAAAGTCAAATGGCGCTCCTTTGCTTCCGAGCTCTGTCATGCGCCCAAACAGTGGTTTACCCCCACATGTGGGGTATCGGTGTACTCAGGACAAACTGTACAACAACTTTTGGGGTCCATTTTCTCCTGTTACCCTTGGTAAAATAAAACAAATTGGAGCTGAATAATTTTTTGTGAAAAAAAGTTAAATGTTCATTTTTATTTAAACATTCCAAAAATTCATGTGAAGCACCAGAAGGGTTAATAAACTTCTTGCATATGGTTTTGAGCACCTTGAAGGGTGCAGTTTTTAGAATGGTGTCACACTTGGGTATTTTCTATCATACAGACCCCTCAAAATGACTTCAAATGAGATGTGGTCCCTAAAAATAAATGGTGTTGTAAAAATGAGAAATTGCGGGTCAACTTTTAACCCTTATAACTCCCTAACAAAAAATAAATTTAGTTCCAAAATTGTGCTGATATAAAGTAGACATGTGGGAAATGTTACTTATTAAGTATTTTGTGTGACATATCTCTGTGATTTAATTGCATAAAAATTCAAAGTTGGAAAATTGCGAAATTTTTTCACAAATAAGGCTGGTTTCACATTTGCGTTTTTTTGGGTGCGTTTTTGCGGTAAAAAACGCAAAAAAAAGCATGGTGAAAAAACGCATGTAAACGCGTGCAAACGCTGCGTTTTTTTGACGCATGCGTTTTTGCATGTGGTGAAAAAAACGCGGCGTTTTGACGCGTTTACATGCGTTTTTTCATGCGTTTGCGTTTTTTAAACGCATGCAGAGAAATGTGTGACAGCTGCCAATCATCAAAATAAAGTAAAAAACCCACTATAAACAGAAATAGTTAGGGTTAGGGTTAGGGTTAGGGGTAGGGTTAGATTTAGTGGTAGGGTTAGGGGTAGGGGTAGGGTTAGGGTTAGGATCCCTTTATCACCTTTATGTTGGGGGGTGGCATATCAGTGTGTTTTCAGGTTTTTTAATATAAAAACTCATGCGTTTTTAACGCAAAAAAACGCATGCACAAAAAAACGCACGCGTCCCCATTGACTCCAATGTATTTTTTGACCCAAAAAAAACGCTTGAAAACGCATGCGTTTTTTTGGTCCAAAAAACGCCTCTCAAAAATACTACAAGTTGCATTTCTGAAAATGAACGCATGCAGAAAAAAACGCATGCGTTTCAAAACGCGACCAAACGCGTACAAACAAAAACGCATGCGTTTTCAAAGGTAAATATAGGAAAAAAAACGCTGCAGACAAAAACGCAAGTGTGAAACCACCCTAAACGCAGGTAATATCAAAGAAATTTTACCACTATCATGAAGTACAATATGTCACGAGAAAACAATGTCAGAATCACTAGGATCTGTTGAAGCGTTCCAGAGTTATAACCTCACAAAGGGATAGTGGTCAGAATTGTAAAAATTGGCCCGGTCATTAACGTGCAAACCACCCTTGTAAAGGGGTTAAAAGCCATTTTCCTACTCCCAGATAAGGGAGCCTTCGAGGCCTTGTGTAACCAGATGATGACACTGGCTCAACACCTCCAGCCTTAGTGCTATTGTGCTTTTGCCACTACCACCAGATGCACCACCACCACCATCAGTACCATCTGGCAACCACCGCCCACGGCCTCTTCCACCTGACTTCCTCATTTTTTGGAAAATCTAACCAAAATAACAACCATTATATGGTACTATAAAACAAGGTAGAAGGTGTATATAAAGTGTTTAGATTTTAAATCTCCCTTTTTTTGGGAGACTGAACAAAAACTCAGGCCCTGTGCAAAAAACAACACAATGTAAGTGGCAGAAAGTGGCTGGCTGACATACTACAAACTAACAGGACTGAAGTATATCCACTTTGTGAGAATTTGAATCTCCCTTTTTTTGGGGGAGACTGAACCAAAACTCAGGCCCAGTGTATAAAACAACACAATGTAAGTGGCAGAAAGTGGCTGGCTGACATACCACAAACTAACAGGACTGAAGTATATCCACTTTGTGAGAATTTAAATCTCCCCTTTTTTGTGGGGGGGAGACTGAACCAAAACTCCGGCACAGTGTACAAAGCAACACAACGTAAGTGGCAGAAAGTGGCTGGAAGATATATGAAAAAATACAAGGACTGTAGTACAATTTCAATCTCCCTACAATGATCTCAGGACAAGTATGACAGCAATAAAAAGGACTCCAAGTCTGATAATCGTTAAGATAGAGTATAGGATGTTATTATTTTACATAGGGGAACATAGTGATTGAAAAGGGGATATCAACCCCTTTAATAAAGGTAGGTTATTTTGTTTAATGTTGGCTCAGCTATGTCCTTATTCAGAATTTAATGTACAAATTTGTTCCTGATGTCTACTTTAGTTACTGTTTTGAGGATTTTGGTACATCCTTCAGATTGTATGTGTACTGTTAATGCATTCCACGTAGTATCTGAATATAAAGTGTACTTACTAATGACATTTACATTTACAAGCATGATTCCAGGTGACTTATGCATACTAGCCAAAATGTTAAATATAAATGATAGCTGAATATCATAAATCTATATAATATTTTGTGTTATGATAACATAGCTGGCATAGTTATGATTCACTAAATGGTTTATCCAGTGATTTTCTTTTGATGGCTTATTAGATTTTTGGTTGTACGGTACCAGGCACGCTAATATATTAGATGTTCCTGGTACCTTATGTGCACAGCACAGCTCCGTCAACTGTACAGTGGCCACGGCTGGGCAGTGCACATTCGTCTCTATTCAAATAATTGGACTTCACTAAAAAGTACTAAACAACGCTTTATCAATAATAAATTAATTATTCAAATGACCAAAGATCATAATATAGTAGATTGCACACTTCTCACTTAACACCAAACAGTGAAATCCACAATAAGGAACATTTACTAAATCACTTGTGGACCATGATTAATTAGTGTTTCTGCAATCAACGCTAATAAGAGATCAGAATTTTTCCTCGCCTGATGCTAATTACATCTAAAGTTCAATTAGTGAGGATGTAACAGTGATTATGTCTGAAGAGAGCTCAATGGAATTCCTTTAGAAACTGCTTGCTGTGGTTTTTACTGAATTCCAAGATTATACAGATGATGAAAATTCTGAACTACTAGAATGCCATTATTGAAAAAATTGCCATGTCTTACCTCCAGTGCTGTCATTTTGCTCCAGCAGCCACCTCAAGTAGAGTCCATGCTGGGCTGGTGAGAATGCTACATGTTATATGTGCAATGTGCTCATGGTTGCCCCGTCAATTCATGAACTTAAAACGCCTTGATAGTTGATTACACTATGAGATTCTGCTCCTCAACATCTTGTATTTCGGATACACAGCCGTGAAGATAGCACAAATCCACCCACAGTTATCTTTACATCAAGGGAACGCAACTCCGCTGCCTCCAATGGTCTGAACAATACACAATAGTCTGACAAGTGATAGACGAGACGGTGGCTGTAGAAATTATTGGAGAACTAACAGTGAGGTTATGGTATATACTCCTCCAATTCCAATGTATGAAATATATATCTATATATATAATTGCCTAAGGGTTTTTCCGTCTGTCTGTCTTTCTGTCTGTCTGTCTTTCTGTCTGTCTGTCTGTCTGTCCTGGAAATCCCGGCTCTCTGATTGGTCGAGGCCGCCAGGCCTCGACCAATCAGAGACCGGCACAGCATCGACGTAGAAATCCCGCGTCTCTGATTGGACGAGGCCGCCAGGCCTCGACCAATCAGCGACAGGCACAGCGACGATGATGTCATAAAGGACGTAGACATCCCGCGTCTCTGATTGGTCGAGGCCGCCAGGCCTCGACCAATCAGCGACGGGCACAGCGACGATGATGTCATAATGGTTGCCATGGCGACGATGATGTCATAAAGGTTGCCTCGACCAATCAGTGACGGGCACAGTCTGCCGCGAATTCTGGAATCATCATTGTCCATATACTACGGGGACATGCATATTCTAGAATACCCGATGCGTTAGAATCGAGGATTGGCCTTGACCAATCAGCAACGGGCACAGCGACGATGATGTCATAAAGGACGTAGAAATCACACGTTTCTGATTCATCGACCTGCACAGTATCGACGTAGATGTCATAATGGTTGCCATGGCGATGATGATGTCATAAAGGTTGCCTTGACCAATCAGCGACAGGCACAGTCTGCCGCGAATTCTGGAATCATCATTGTCCATATACTACGGGGACATGCATATTCTAGAATACATGATGCGTTAGAATCGGGCCACAATCTAGTCTATATATAATTGTCTAAGGGTTTTTCCGTCTGTCTGTCTTTCTGTCTGCCTGTCTGTCTGTCCTGGAAATCCCGCGTCTCTGATTGGTCGAGGCTGCCAGGCCTCGACCAATCAGCAATGGGCACAGCGACGATGATGCCATAAAGGACGTAGACATCCCGCGTCTCTGATTGGTCGAGGCCGCCAGACCTCGACCAATCAGCAACGGGCACAGCGACGATGATGTCATAAAGGACGTAGAAATCCCACGTTTCTGATTCAGCGACGGGCACAGTATCGACATAGATGTCATAATGGTTGCCATGGCGACGATGATGTCATAAAGGTTGCCTCGACCAATCAGCGACGGGCACAATCTGCCGCGAATTCTGGAATCATCATTGTCCATATACTACGGGGACATGCATATTCTAGAATACCTGATGCGTTAGAATCGGGCCGCAATCTAGTATATATATATATATATATATATATACATATATATATATATATATATATATATATATACCCCAGGTATGGTCACTGCCAGCTCCACAATAACAAAAGTAGCTAGTAACTGCCACCACAAATTTTTTATACAGGCGATTCGATACCCAATACAGATAGCATATGGCTTCCAGAGTGTGGTTTACAGAGCAAGAGGAACAGAGCTATTACGTTTTATATCTAATCAAGAAAGATAGGCATTGTTTATGAAAAAAAATACACATGATTTTATAAAGATAACAAAGCAATTACAGCACATGCAATTACATAAAATAAAATGGAATAATGAAGGAAAGTTACTAAGCCTGATGTCATCGAAATGTCTATGATTTATGGAGGGAAGAGCTCTGGTGAAAACGTGGGTCAAACCTACACAGCAATGTATCTTCCTGGCATTAACCAAAATCAAAATTGGCATTCGCCTTTTATTAGCACATGTTACACCCATACAATTCCCCTCTGATGACTCATAACATGGTTGGACTTCAGAGAACTATAGGATGTGTCTTAGTCTTAACAAATTAAGAGATTCTTAACTTTTACGATATCTCTGCTCCTGAAGGCCCTCGGCGGGAGACATTGTCATCATATTTTTTATCTTGATTTTATCTGTTCATAGATAGGAGACATGGCATAGATATTGTCATATATCTGGCCAATATGCAGTTGGTGGCACGCCGGTGATAGCTCAGTGATGTGAAACCATGCTTTGCGTTTGCTATTTCATTGTGTCTCCGAAAATATAACTTTTCTATCTATTATATCAATGCAGTTCATAAAAACCTCACTTCTCAATTTCTATAAAGTAAACATAGGATTTTACATTTTCTTTCTAGCTTATCTCTGTCCGTAAATCTGCCCTTCTACACATTTCTGTGCATCCAAGCTGATTGTTCTCACATCTCCTAGCCATTAGGATTTTCCTTAATCACCTGTTTACAAGAGAGGATATCAACTGTTAAAAAGGTCATATGAAGGTGATTTATAGATTGCAAGCTCTGTCTCCCTTTCTGCAGATGTTTGTATAGATTTTATTTTTTCTCTATTAGACTGACAAATCTAACTTCCTAATGATGCTTCTGGATTCT
This sequence comes from Ranitomeya imitator, assembly GCF_032444005.1. Lineage (NCBI taxonomy): Eukaryota > Metazoa > Chordata > Amphibia > Anura > Dendrobatidae > Ranitomeya > Ranitomeya imitator. The sequence continues at coordinate 608,096,333 of NC_091283.1, read as the reverse complement.
CTATTTTCTGGCTATATATATACTTTAGTTGTTAGTGACCTAAGGACAGTTTCACTTCTACTTGCCATTCAGGGACTTGTAAGGGGTGGGCCATTTATATGTATACAAAGAAAGAAGAAAATGTGGCACTCACCAGCTTTTGCTGCATAAAAAAGTCCTTTATTGCACCATAGCACCTGGACCTGTTGAAGCACAGTCCGCGAGAAACGGCCGTCGTCCTTGGTCACCTTGTACCCTCACTTATACCTGCAGCTGTTATTATGATGTCATCAGTCCACGCTATGGCGCAATAAAGGACTTTTTATCGCAGCACAAGCTGGTGAGTGCCACATTTTCTTCTTTCTTTGTATATGTTGCTCTTGGACTGCTAATCAATGTTGAGCACCACAAAGCCAGTGCAGGATACCACCTGATATTGTACAGGAAACTTTTGCTGCTGCAGCCACAGAAAACTGCAGGTGTAACCTAGTGCCATTCTACTTTTCTCTATGAAATTCATCATTTATATGGATACACCTAAATAAAATGGGAATTGTTGGTGATATCAACTTCCTGTTTGTGGCACATTAGTATAAGGGAGGGGGAAAACTTTTCAAGATGGGTGGTGACTATGGTGGCCATTTTGAAGCTGGCCATTTTGGATCCAACTATATTTTTTACAATGGGAAAGGGGTCATGTGACACATCAATCTTATTGCAAATTTCTTCACAGTGTAGACAATTGCCTTACAACAATACTAGATGTGCAGCATCTGAAACAATGGACACTGGAAGCCTGTGCTAACATTTCTTCTGCAGTGTGGCTATCAGTGTGTCAAGAGTGGGAGAAGAGGGTTACATTGACAATCCAACACAATGGGCAGCAGTTTGAACACATTTTATAAGTGGTCATAAACTTGTAAATAACTCATGAAAGAATAAAGTTATGATTAAATCAAGCACACCATTGCTTTTCTTGTGAAATTCTCAATAAGTTTGATGTGTCACATAACCCTAAAAAATAAAGTTGGATCCCAAATGTCCAACTTCAAAATGGCCACCATGGTCACCACCCATCTTGAAAAGTTTTCCCCCTCCCATATACTAATGTGCCACAAACAGGAAGTTGATATCACCAACCATTCCCATTGTATTTAGGTGTATCCATATAAATGGCCCACCCTGTACTTTTGTTGAATATTCATCTTGGCTTGCACCTGACTTGTTTTCTGACAAAGAATAGGACTAACAAGGCTACGTATTCATAACTGGCTCAGTGATCATACTCACAAAGTGGCAATAACTGGTTGCACATCCAATTGGAATAGTGCTTCAAATGAGTTATGAAACGGCTTTGTCCTGGCCCCAGTGCTGTTCAACATTTTTATAAATGATCAAGATAAGGAAACTGAAGGTAAAGTGATCAAATTTGCAGACAATGTAAACCTAGGAGGGATACTTAAAGGTACCGTCACACTAGACGATATCGCTAGCGATCCGTGACGTTGCAGCGTCCTGGCTAGCGATATCGTCCAGTGTGACAGGCAGCAGCGATCAGGCCCCTGCTGTGCTGTCGCTGGTCGGGGAAGAAAGTCCAGAACTTTGTTTCGTCGCTGGACTCCCCACAGACATCGCTGAATCGGCGTGTGTGACACCGATTCAGCGATGTCTTCGCTGGTAACCAGGGTAAACATCGGGTTACTAAGCGCAGGGCCGCGCTTAGTAACCCGATGTTTACCCTGGTTACCATCGTTAAAGTAAAAAAAACAACCACTACATACTTACCTACCGCTGTCTGTTCTCGGCGTTGTGCTTCTCTGCTCTGGCTGTGAGCACAGCGGCCGGAAAGCAGAGCGGTGACGTCACCGCTCTGCTTTCCGGCTGCCCGGCGCTCACAGCCAGTGCAGGAGGAGTGCAGAGAAGCAGAGCGCCGAGGACAGACAGCGGTAGGTAAGTATGTAGCATTTGTTTTTTTACTTTTAGGATGGTAACCAGGGTAAACATCGGGTTACTAAGCGCGGCCCTGCGCTTAGTAACCCGATGTTTACCCTGGTTACCGGGGACCTCGGGATCGTTGGTCGCTGGAGAGCTGTCTGTGTGACAGCTCTCCAGCGACCAAACAGCGACGCTGCAGCAATCCGGATCGTTGTCGGTATCGCTGCAGCATCGCTTAGTGTGACGGTACCTTAACACTAGAAAAGGCAGATAAAGGATTCAGAAAGATCTAGATAAGCTTGAACAATGGGCAGTGACTAATAGAATGGTATTTAACAGGGAGAAATGTAATATTCTACATAAGGGCAAGAAAAACCAAAAATTGCATCTACAGAATGGAAGGAATAGAACTAAGCAACAGCACGTGTGAAAAAGACTTGGGTATAGTAGATTACAGAGTGCACATTAGTCATCAGTGGGAGTCAGCAGCAGAAATGACTAACACAGTTCTAGGATGTATTAAGAGGATCATAAGGTCTAGATCACGTGAAGTAATTATCCTACCTCTCCTTGGTCTGGCTTCATCTGTAATACTGTGTCCAATTCTGGGCACCACATTTAAAAACGACATTAAAAAACTGCAGCAAGTTCAGAGAAGATCTATCAGGATGATGAGCAGATAACACAGTGTGTCCTACAGGAACCTCTAAAGGATCTGGGAATGTTTAGCTTTAGAAAAGAAGGCTAAGAGGAGACTTGACTTAATAGGTGTCTACAAATATCTGAAGGGATGTCACAGTGTAGAGGGATCATCATTATTCTCATTTGCACATGGAAACACAAGGAGCAATGGAATGAAACTGAAAGGGAGAAGAGGCAGGTTAGATATTAGAAAAATATTTTTGACAGGGAGGGTGATCAATGAGTGGAACAGGCTGCCATGAGATGTGGTGAGTTCTTTGATGACCCTGAAAGTCCCTTCCAACTCTAAGGGTACCGTCACACAGTGGCATTTTGATCGCTACGACGGCACGATCCGTGACGCTCCAGCATCGTAACAATATCGATCCAGCGTCGTAGACTACTGTCACACTTTGCAATGTACGACGCTGGAGCGATAATTTCATGACGTATGTGCGATGTAGAAGCTGTTGGTTACTATGCGCACTTCGTATACAATATCGTGCACACCTTTGTTACACCATGCGTTCATGCCGCCACAGCGGGACACTAGACGACGAAAGAAAGTTTCAAACGATCTGCTACGACGTACGATTCTCAGCGGGGTCCCTGATCGCAGGAGCGTGTCAGACACTGCGAGATCGCTGGAACGTCACGGATATATCGCTCGAACGTCACAAATCGTGCCGTCGTAGCGATCAAAATGCCACTGTGTGACGGTACCCTAACATTCTATGATTCTACTACTCCCATACACTGTCTGGAGTAGTTGTTCAGTGTTTTAGCTCTTTCTCTTCCTATCTTTTATGCACTCCCTATCTCTATCTACTGAATAGCCTGAATCAAATGAAAATGGCTGCTGCCTTCCCAGCCTCAGCTTTTATAGCGGCACTGATTGCACTATTCAATGTGATGTGATAGCAGAAAGGCGTTATGGGGAAGTCCGCACATGAGTTCATGTGTGCTTTCTCTAGCTGATGCCATCTTCAACAATTTGTTAAATGGCCTTAAATAATTTGGGGGGGGGGGGGCAATTCACAGAAATCGAATCACAAGTTCATGTGCATTTCATTAAATTCGAAACAAAGAAGCTTTGCCTCAAATCGATTTGCTCATCTCTAGTGATTACCCTTTATTGCTAGTAAAATATATTGTACATATCATTAGTTCATCGCTGTAGGGTGCAATATCAGTCTTTTCCACTAGCTATCAGTGAATACATTATTAAATTATTTGGACTAACATCGTACATTGCTCTGCTTCATGTTCATAAAAGGTTTCAGGACAGGATATTAATAATTCAAAAATGTAAAGAAAAATGCCTTGATAAAAAGATAGAGCTAGTGCGAGTGTCCAAATCTCCTGTTAAGGAAAAATGCAGGGTTTATTTTTTTTTATATTGACAATAATTGTAAAAAAAATTTGAATGGTGGTGATAGTATTCCTACAATACGGCAATTAAATACAATACCATAATTTCATAGCAATAACCTTGACAGGTTGTAATTTACATGACAGCTAAATGGTGATTACATATAGACACATATAGAATATATTTAGCAATATCATGTTTAAAAAAAAATGAAATGGTAGTTTTGCCTCACACATCTCATGATCTATAGAATTAAAGGGAATCTGTCACCACTTTTGAGCTTTCTAACCTATATATTGGCATACAGGTTATAGAATGCTGAAAACAGTCCTCCCTGTGTGTCTCATATCAGATGCCGCGTTGTTGAGAAATCATCTTTTATCGCTTGAAACACTGGGTTTGGAAATACTAATGACTTGCTGGCACTTGCTCAGTAGGAATGCGAAGCCCAGGGAAGGGTGGAACACTGAAGAAGAATGGCAGCAGTGGGATTGCCCAGGCGTGAGATTACAGGATGAAAGCCCTGAGGCAAGAGACAATGATTCCATGGATGTGTCACTTATTAGGCTGTGTGTTGTAGTTTCAAAACAATCAGTGTTTTATCAGCAGGATCAGGATGTAATCTGTTAGCTCCGCCCACACCACTGATTGGCAGCTTGTAGACGATGCACAGTGTGCACAGTAATCAGTGGGCGGGCTTATACAGAGCTCAGTATTCTGAGCACTGCTGCATCTACAAAAGAGAAAATTTTATCAAAAGTGCACCAAGCAGCTGAATAAGTGATACATCGCTGGAATCAGATTCTCTGTCCTTACATCATTCTACTCTCAGATTACATACTGAGAACCTGCTGAGAGAGTCCCCTCCAATGTTCTGTAAAGGACAACTCCGACTGCTGTAGGTGTATAACACGGCCAGAACCTGCAGGGATGGAGCTGGCTGAGCTCTAGATCCTGCTCAATACACCCTCACCAAACATGTGACCTCGTTTGGAGCAAATTGCGATCTGTGAAAAACAAATTTCTGTGATCTTGTTCATTAATAATAGCAATACTTATTTTTTATATACAGTATTTTTTTCAGTTTTGCTTAATATTGCCATCTGTAGCATAAATGTGTACGCCGAGTCTTCTGTCTAATTATAATGACATCATTTGACACTTCATTCCTTTACACTCCTATAATAAACAAGAATGTGCCTCTCTTGGCGACCTGTTTTTAATTACAGATACAAGTGGGTTTCTTAAGCCAAGGTTTCGGAAAATATGAACTAATCTAGAAATTGAGCCAGTGCTTTGATGGCCAAAATGGATTCATTTTCAGGCTGTTGGAGCATTACATAACACAAACATGTTCCATCTCAAGCAGCTCATCTGATAGATTGCTGGTGGCAGGTGGGAGTGTATTGTCACCCACAATTGTATGCATGTTTGATCTCTATTATTCTTGTATGGAAATTATTCTAAGAAAGGTTTTAAGGACAAGCCCCTGCAGCCTCCGTTTGCACAATCATTTCCTTTTATCAACTGTACCAAGAAATACATGTGGGCAATTAAAATCGATAGAATTTCATTGCACATCTTTTGCAGAATTTAGGAAGGAATGAACAGTAAAACAGGGTTGTAAAAGTACATGGTCTCGTCGCATAAACGTCTGGTGCTATAGATTGAATATAGGAAAGAATTTCTGTATTGTTCCTTATCTTTGTACTGTATATCAGCCAGGTAGTAGGTACTTACAAGCAAGTGTTGTTCCTTAAGGTACCTTCACACATAACGATATCGTTAACGATATCGTTGCAACGTCACGCTTTTTGTGACGTAGCAACGATCCCGCTAACGATCTTGTTATGTGTGACAGCGACCAACGATCAGGCCCCTGCTGGGAGATCGTTGGTCGCTGGGGAATGATCAGGACCTTTTTTTGGTCGCTGATCACCCGCTGTCATCGCTGGATCGGCGTGTGTGACGCCGATCCAGCGATGAGTTCACTTGTAACCACGGTAAACATCGGGTAACTAAGTGCAGGGCCGCGCTTAGTAACCCGATATTTACCCTGGTTACCATTGTAAAAGTAAAAAAAAAAAACAGTACATACTCACATTCCGATGTCTGTCACGTCCCCCGCCGTCAGCTTCCCTGCACTGACTGTCAGCGCTGCCGGCCGTAAAGCAGAGCACAGCGGTGATGTCACCGCTGTGTTCTGCTTTACGGCCAACGCTGACAGTCAGTGCAGGGAAGCTGACGGCGGGGGACGTGACAGACATCAGAATGTGAGTATGTACTGTTTTCTTTTTTTAACTTTTACAATGGTAACCAGGGTAAATATCGGGTTACTAAGCGCAGCCCTGCACTTAGTAACCCGATGTTTACCCTGGTTACCCGGGGACTTCGGCATCGTTGAAGACCGTTTCAACGATGCCGAAGTCGTTCCCCTGTTCGTTGGTCGCTGGAGAGAGCTGTCTGTGTGACAGCTCCCCAGCGACCACACAACGACTTACCAACGATCACGGCCAGGTCGTATCGCTGGTCGTGATTGTTGGTAAGTCGTTTAGTGTAACGGTACCTTTATTCAACAATTACAATTTTAACTCTAGAAGAAAAAGCCCTATATACTTGTGTTTTTATACCAATTTATTGTATTCCATTATTTTCTCTATTATCTTTTGTGTCTTGGTTTACATTGTTCAATTGGAGAAAAAGGAATTGATGATACAGATTAGATTTTAGAAAAAACTTTTTGACAGTGAGGGTGATCAATGAGTGGAACAGGCTTCCACGAGAGGTGGAGAGTTCTCCTTCAATGGAAGACTTCAAACAGTGGCTGGACAGACATCTGTCTGAGATGGTTTAGTGAATCCTGTACTGAGCACAGGGTTAGACACAATGAACCTGGAGGTCCCTTCCAACTCTTGCATTCTATGATTCTACTACTCCCATAAACTGTCTGGAGTAGTTGTTCAATGTTTTAGCCCTTTCTCTTCCAATCATTAATACTCTCCCTATTTTTCTCCACTGAATAGCCTGCAACAAATTAAAATGGCTGCTGCATTCCCTGCCTCAGCTTTTATAGTGGCTCTGATAGTGCTCATTGATTGAATGCACTATTCAATATGTATATTGTAAAAGACGCTGGATAGACATCTAAAAATGTCTGAAATACAAAAGCTTATCAACATTTGTATTAGAGTGGTGATTACATTTTTATACCCTTTTAATGGATTTCTAATAAAGAAGGAAAGCTTTTGTATTTTCTGTGGTTGTGCCATGAATTCTTTATTCTCCAATTATTCAATGTTGCTGGTCTACAGCAAAATTTTCACCCACGATTACAGGAGATCGTTTTTGTGTGGACTGGATTTGGTAATGTGGCTGCTTTCTCAATAATTGTGATTATGTTGTTCATCATACAGAATGAATGATATCTTTGTGCTGATACCATTTGAACATATTTTTTATTTTTACATTTTTACATAATGAAAAATTACTTCGAAAGAAAAATAAATAACTTGTTTTTGATTTTCTCCAATGATAATGTTGTGTATCGGGGTACTAACAAAAAGCAATTTTGACATAAATAACATGCTCCTGGACTAGGAACATATAGACACAAAACGTATATTGAACAAAGTAGAAAATGTATTAATAATTGCAACAAAGCAAAGCAAACATTATTTAAAAAGTAGCCATGAGTGCCTGAAAGGAGCCAAAATAGATCTCAGTGGCACCACCCTGGGAAAACAAGCAAGGCAGGTACAAGTACAACTAAATGGCAAGGAATGGCGATGTTATACTAAGTGCCTGTGACATAGACAAATAAATGCATCATGAAACAATTGGTAATCCATTTCAATGGCAATACATAATTACAGTCATATGACATGAGGATGAAGGTTTCAGGATTAGATAGTGCAAAAAGACGCCAATGCTGCCAGAAAAAGGATTGAAAAAACCTTAAATGATAGTGAAAAGTTGGCTTACCTAAACCCAGACGGTGGTGCCACTTCCCCTACACGCGTTTCGTTCAATATACTTTTTATCTATATGTTCCTATTTAACGTTCGTCCGGCTGAGTAGGTACAATTGTAACTATTCCGTTTTAAAATTGCAATAACTTTTTTTTTCGAAAAGCCGTAGAGGGCTGAAATTTCGTGACATCTCTGCAGTTTTGGTCCAGATATATATTATATTGGCCAAATTTCAATAAAATATATATGAAGGTACAATTGTACCTCTGCAGCCTTTTAACGTTGTAAAATTATGCAGCATGACGAAGGTTAAACTAACGTAGAACTATATAAGTTTTGTCCAGTGGTTTAGATGCACTTATTTGGGTATTCTTTCTTTCTGTGGAAAAGGCCTCTTACTATCTCTCTTTGCATCTAGTAAGGATACTTTTCACTAGGGGGACTTGTCAGGGAGTCACAAAAACATTGAACTTTAGGAAGGCAAAGTTTGAACAGCTTAGAGATGCCCTTAATCTGGTAGACTGGGACAATATCCTCAGAAATAAGAATACAGATAATAAATGGGAAATGTTTAAGAACATCCTAAATAGGCAGTGTAAGCGGTTTATACCTTGTGGGAATAAAAGGACTAGAAATAGGAAAAACCCAATGTGGCTAAACAAAGAAGTAAGACAGGCAATTAACAGTAAAAAGAAAGCATTTGCACTACTAAAGCAGGATGGCACCATTGAAGCTCTAAAAAACTATAGGGAGAAAAATACTTTATCTAAAAAACTAATTAAAGCTGCCAAAAAGGAAACAGAGGAGCACATTGCTAAGGAGAGTAAAACTAATCCCAAACTGTTCTTCAACTATATCAATAGTAAAAGAATAAAAACTGAAAATGTAGGCCCCTTAAAAAATAGTGAGGAAAGAATGGTTGTAGATGACGAGGAAAAAGCTAACATATTAAACACCTTCTTCTCCACGGTATTCACGGTGGAAAATGAAATGCTAGGTGAAATCCCAAGAAACAATGAAAACCCTATATTAAGGGTCACCAATCTAACCCAAGAAGAGGTGCGAAACCGGCTAAATAAGATTAAAATAGATAAATCTCCGGGTCCGGATGGCATACACCCACGAGTACTAAGAGAACTAAGTAATGTAATAGATAAACCATTATTTCTTATTTTTAGTGACTCTATAGCGACAGGGTCTGTTCCGCAGGACTGGCGCATAGCAAATGTGGTGCCAATATTCAAAAAGGGCTCTAAAAGTGAACCTGGAAATTATAGGCCAGTAAGTCTAACCTCTATTGTTGGTAAAATATTTGAAGGGTTTCTGAGGGATGTTATTCTGGATTATCTCAATGAGAATAACTGTTTAACTCCATATCAGCATGGGTTTATGATAAATCGCTCCTGTCAAACCAATCTAATCAGTTTTTATGAAGAGGTAAGCTATAGGCTGGACCACGGTGAGTCATTGGACGTGGTATATCTCGATTTTTCCAAAGTGTTTGATACCGTGCCGCACAAGAGGTTGGTACACAAAATGAGAATGCTTGGTCTGGGGGAACATGTGTGTAAATGGGTTAGTAACTGGCTTAGTGATAGAAAGCAGAGGGTGGTTATAAATGGTATAGTCTCTAACTGGGTCGCTGTGACCAGTGGGGTACCGCAGGGGTCAGTATTGGGACCTGTTCTCTTCAACATATTCATTAATGATCTGGTAAAAGGTTTACACAGTAAAATATCGATATTTGCAGATGATACAAAACTATGTAAAGCAGTTAATACAAGAGAAGATAGTATTCTGCTACAGATGGATCTGGATAAGTTGGAAACTTGGGCTGAAAGGTGGCAGATGAGGTTTAACAATGATAAATGTAAGGTTATACACATGGGAAGAGGGAATCAATATCACCATTACACACTGAACGGGAAACCACTGGGTAAATCTGACAGGGAGAAGGACTTGGGGATCCTAGTTAATGATAAACTTACCTGGAGCAGCCAGTGCCAGGCAGCAGCTGCCAAGGCAAACAGGATCATGGGGTGCATTAAAAGAGGTCTGGATACACATGATGAGAGCATTATACTGCCTCTGTACAAATCCCTAGTTAGACCGCACATGGAGTACTGTGTCCAGTTTTGGGCACCGGTGCTCAGGAAGGATATAATGGAACTAGAGAGAGTACAAAGGAGGGCAACAAAATTAATAAAGGGGATGGGAGAACTACAATACCCAGATAGATTAGCGAAATTAGGATTATTTAGTCTAGAAAAAAGACGACTGAGGGGCGATCTAATAACCATGTATAAGTATATAAGGGGACAATACAAATATCTCGCTGAGGATCTGTTTATACCAAGGAAGGTGACGGGCACAAGGGGGCATTCTTTGCGTCTGGAGGAGAGAAGGTTTTTCCACCAACATAGAAGAGGATTCTTTACTGTTAGGGCAGTGAGAATCTGGAATTGCTTGCCTGAGGAGGTGGTGATGGCGAACTCAGTCGAGGGGTTCAAGAGAGGCCTGGATGTCTTCCTGGAGCAGAACAATATTGTATCATACAATTATTAGGTTCTGTAGAAGGACGTAGATCTGGGTATTTATTATGATGGAATATAGGCTGAACTGGATGGACAAATGTCTTTTTTCGGCCTTACTAACTATGTTACTATGTTACTATGTTACTTTTTTGATACTATGCTTCTGGACTGCAGGGTATTATATCTGTGACTGAAAATCTGTTGGGGCCAACAAGATATCTCCATATGTCACTCTTTCTCTGACCAATGGCTTAAATGTCAAAATTAGGCTTTTCTCTGATCCCGATCAAGTGCTGTTTCATCTGGATAGTACAGATGACACTTTCAAGTGATGGCTTAGGCATATTTACATGGTACCCATGGTGTACTATTATGTCACTGGTGGGAAAGGGTAATTCTTGCATCCTAATTTAGGTTCTTCTTACGTGTGAATTTGAGAGTTCCAGTTGTCTGATCCATTTTAGGGACAGACACTGAATTTATGCCCAAAATGGATCTGTTTTCTAAATGATGAAAATGGAAGCAGAGGGGCTCCCTTGTTGATTATAGTATCCATCTGGTTTCCCATATTTATTTATTTATTTATTTATTTATTCATTTTACTCATTTATATAGCACCATTAATTCCACAGCACTTTACAGACATTATCGACACTGTCCCTGATGGGGGTCACAATCTAAAATTCCCTATCAGTATGTCTTTGGAATGTGAGAGGAAACCGGAGAACCAGGAGGAAACCCACGCAAACACGGAGAGAACATATAATCTCCTTGCAGATGTTGTCCTTGATGGGATTTGAACTCAGGACCCCAGTGCTGCAGGACTAACCACTGAGCCACCGTACTTATGTGCCTCTTTTTAGAGCAGAAGAAAAGCCCATCATTCAAAAACACATAAAATGAAGTAAACAGAAGCCAAATGAACCCCATACTTAACACTGCTTCCACAACACATAAACAGAACTTCAAAATGGTCAAAATAACATAGCCTTACTTTTAAAATTAAATTATGAAGCTTTGAATTTCTATTAACCCCTTAAGCCCCGAGGGTGGTTTGCACGTTAATGACCGGGCCAATTTTTACAATTCTGACCACTGTCCCTTTATGAGGTTATAACTCTGGAACGCTTCAACGGATCTTGGCGATTCTGACATTGTTTTCTCGTGACATATTGTACTTCATTTTAGTAGTAACATTTATTCGATATAACTTGCATTTATTTGTGAAAAAAACGGAAATTTGGCGAAAATTTTGAAAATTTCGCAATTTTCCAACTTTAAATTTTTATGCCCTTAAATCACAGAGATATGTCACGCAAAATACTTAATAAGTAACATTTCCCACATGTCTCCTTTACATCAGCACAATTTTGGAACCAAAATTTTTTTTTGTTAGGGAGTTATAAGGGTTCAAAGTTGACCAGCAATTTCTCATTTTTACAACACCATTTTTTTTTAGGGACCACATCTCATTTGATGTCATTTTGAGGGGTCTATATGATAGAAAATACCCAAGTGTGACACCATTCTAAAAACTGCACCCCTCAAGGTGCTCAAAACCACATTCAAGAAGTTTATTAACCCTTCAGGGGTTTCACAGGAATTTTTGGAATGTTTAAATAAAAATGAATATTTAACTTTTTTTCACACAAAATTTATTTCAGCTCCAATTTGTTTTATTTTACCAAGGGTAACAGGATAAAATGGATGCCAAACATTGTTGTACAATCTGTACTGAGTACGCTGATACCCCATATGTGGGGGTAAACCACTGTTTGGGCGCATGGCAGAGCTCGGAAGGGAAGGAGCGCCATTTGACTTTTAAATGCAAAATTGACAGGAATTGAGATGGGACACCATGTTGCGTTTGGAGAGCCACTGATGTGCCTAAACATTGAAACCCCCCACAAGTGACACCATTTTGGAAAGTAGACACCCTAAGGAACTTATCTAGATGTGTGGTGACCACTTTGACCCACCAATTGCTTCACAGAAGTTTATAATGCAGAGCCGTAAAAATAAAAAATCATATTTTTTCACAAAAATGATCTTTTCGCCCCCAATTTTTTATTTTCCCAAGAGTAAGAGAAGAAATTGAACCTCAAAAATTGTTGGCCAATTTGTCCTGAGTACGCTGATACCCCGTATATGGGTGTAAACCATTGTTTGGGCGTATGGCAGAGCTCGGAAGGGAAGGAGCGCCATTTTACTTTTCAATGCAAAATTGACTGGAATTGAGATGGGATGCCATGTTGCGTTTGGAGAGCCCCTGATGTGCCTAAACATTGAAATCCCCACAAGTGACACCATTTTGGAAAGTAGACCCCTTAAGGAACTTATCTAGAGGTGTGGTGAGCACTTTGACCCAACAAGTGCTTCACAGAAGTTTATAATGCAGAGCCGTAAAAATAAAAAATCATATTTTTTCACAAAAATAATCTTTTCGCCACCAATTTTTTATTTTCCCAAGGGTAAGAGAAGAAATTAGACCACAAAAGTTGTTGTGCAATTTGTCCTGAGTGCGACGATACCCCATATGTGGGGGTAAACCACTGTTTGGGCGCATGGCAGAGCTCGGAAGGAAAGGAGCGCCATTTGACTTTTCAATGCAAAATTGACTGGAATTGAGATGGGACGCCATGTTGCGTTTGGAGAGCCCCTGATGTGCCTAAACATTGGAACCCCTCACAAGTGACACCATTTTGAAAAGTAGACCCCTTAAGGAACTTATCTAGATGTGTGGTGAGCACTTTGACCCAACAAGTGCTTCACAGAAGTTTATAATGCAGAGCCGTAAAAATAAAAAATCTTATTTTTTCACAAAAATGATCTTTTCGCCCCCAATTTTTTATTTTCCCAAGGGTAAGAGAAGAAATTAGACCACAAAAGTTGTTGTGCAATTTGTCCTGAGTGCGACGATACCCCATATGTGGGGGTAAACCACTTTTTGGGTGCATAGCAGAGCTCGGAAGGGAAGGAGCGCCATTTGACTTTTCAATGCAAAATTGACTGGAATTAAGATGGGACGCCATGTTGGTTTGGAGAGCCCCTGATGTGCCTAAACATTAAAAACCCCCACAAGTGACACCATTTTGGAAACTAGACCCTCTAAGGAACTTATCTAGATGTGTTTTGAGAGCTTTGAACCCCCAAGTGTTTCACTACAGTTTATAACGCAGAGCCGTTAAAATAAATTTATTTTTTTTTCGCAAAAATTTTTTAGCCCCCAGTTTTGTATTTTCACAAGGGTAACATAATAAATTGGACCCCAAAAGTTGTTGTCCAATTTGTCCTGAGTACGCTGATACCCCATATGTGGGGGGGAACCACTGTTTGGGCGCATGGCAGAGCTCGGAAGGGAAGGAGCGCCATTTGGAATGCAGACTTAGATGGATTGGTCTGCAGGAGTCACGTTGCATTTGCAGAGCCCCTGATGTACCCAAACAGTACAAACCCCCCACAAGTGACCCCATATTAGAAACTAGACCTCCCATGGAACTTATCTAGATGTGTTGTGAGAACTTTGAACCCCTAAGTGTTTCACTACAGTTTATAACGCAGACCCGTGAAAATAAAAATTCTTTTTTTTTTCACAAAAATGATTTTTTTAGCCCCCAGCTTTGTATTTTTACAAGGGTAACAGAATAAATTGGACCCCAAAAGTTGTTGTTCAATTTGTCCTGAGTACGCTGATACCCCATATGTGGGGGGGAACCACTGTTTGGGCTCATGGCAGAGCTCGGAAGGGAAGGAGCGCCATTTGGAATGCAGACTTAGATGGATTGGTCTGCAGGCGTCACGTTGCATGTGCAGAGCCCCTGATGTACCCAAACAGTACAAACCCCCCACAAGTGACCCCATATTGGAAACTAGACCTCCCATGGAACTTATCTAGATGTGTTGTGAAAACTTTGAACCCCCAAGTGTTTCACTACAGTTTACAACGCAGAGCCGTGAAAATAAAAATCCTTTTTTTTCCCACAAAAATGATTTTTAGCCCCCCAAATTTTTATTTTCCCAAGGATAACAAGAGAACTTGGACCCAAAAAGTTGTTGTCCAATTTGTCTCGAGTACGCTGATACCCCATATGTTGGGGTAAATCCCTGTTTGGGCGCACGGGAGAGCTCGGAAGTGAAGGAGCACTGTTTTACTTTTTCAATGCAGAATTGGCTGGAATTGAGATCGGACGCCATGTCGCGTTTGGAGAGCCCCTGATGTGCCTGAACAGTGGAAACCCCCCAATTATAAATGAAACCCTAATCCAAACGCACCACTAACCCTAATCCCAACTGTAACCCTAACCACACACCTAACCCAGACACACCCCTAATTCTAATCCCAACCCTAATCCCAACCGTAAATGTAATCCAAACCCTAACCCTAGCCCCAACCCTAGCCCTAACCCTAACCGGAAAATGGAAATAAATACATTTTTTTTAATTTTATTATTTTTCCCTAAGGCTAGGTTCACATTGCGTTAGGGAAATCCGTTTAGCACTAGCGGATTGCGCTAACACAATGTCTTTTTAGGTGTCGTGTTTAGTGGTCGCGTTAACGTCCCCGCTCTGGAAGATCGGGGATCGGACCTCGGGCGCGCCGCGGACGCTGCAAGCAGCGTCTGAGGCGCGCCACAAAAGAATGGCACCTTGCTAGCGCGAGCCGAAAATGGCACGCTCTAGCGATGCGCTACACCTGAAAATCACATTGCTGTCAATGGTTGTGCTAACGGACCCGTTGCACGGCGTTAATTGTGACATTTTCGCCGTGCAACGCTGTCCGTTAGCGTTAACCCATTAACGCAATGTGAACCTAGCCTAACTAAGGGGGTGATGAAGGGGGGTTTGATTTACTTTTATAGCGAGTTTTTTAGCGGATTTTTATGATTGGCAGCCGTCACACACTAAAAGACGCTTTTTATAGCAAAAAAGTTTTTGCGTCTCCACATTTTGAGACCTATAATTTTTCCATATTTTGGTCCACAGAGTCATGTGAGGTCTTGTTTTTTGCGGGACGAGTTGACGTTTTTATCGGTTACATTTTCGGACACGTGACAGTTTTTGATCGCTTTTTATTCCGATTTTTTTGTGAGGCAGAATGACCAAAAACCAGCTATTCATGAATTTCTTTTGGGGGAGGCGTTTATACCGTTCCGCGTTTGGTAAAATTGATGAAGCAGTTTTATTCTTCGGGTCAGTACGATTACAGCGACACCTCATTTATATCATTTTTTTTATGTTTTGGCGCTTTTATACGATAAAAGCTATTTTATAGAAAAAATAATTATTTTGGCATCGCTTTATTCAGAGGACTATAACTTTTTTATTTTTTTGGTTATGATGCTATATGGCGGCTCGTGTTTTGCGGGACAAGATGACGTTTTCAGAGGTAACATGGTTATTTATATCCGTCTTTTTGATCGCGTGTTATTCCACTCTTTGTTCAGCGTTATGATAATAAAGCGTTGTTTTTTGGCTCGTTTTTTTTTTTTTTTTCTTACGGTGTTCACTGAAGGGGTTAACTAGTGGGCCAGTTTTATAGGTCGGGTCGTTACGGACGCGGCGATACTAAATATGTGTACTTTTATTGTTTTTTTGTTTTTTTTTTATGTAAAGAAATGTATTTATGGGAATAATATTTTTTTTTTTCTGCTTTATTTAGGAATTTTTTTTTATATTTTTTTTTACAAGTGTGGAAATTTTTTTTTTTACTTTTTCACTTTGTCCCAGGGGGGGACATCACAGATCACCGATCTGACAGTGTGCACAGCACTCTATCAGATCGGTGATCTGACATACAGCCGGGCAGGATTAGAGCTGCAGCTGCAGCCTGATCCTGACCCGGAAGTGCTCCCTGCAGGACCCGGATGCAGCCCGGCGGCCATTTTGGATCCGGGGACTGCAGGGAGAAGACGCTCGGTACACGGTGAGCACATCACCGTGTACCGATCGTCTCAGGGAAGCCCGCAGGGAGCCCCCTCCCTGCGCGATGCTTCCCTGCACCGCCGGCACACCGCGATCATCTTTGATCGCGGTGTGCCGGGGGTTAATGTGCCGGG
Source organism: Ranitomeya imitator (assembly GCF_032444005.1). Classification (NCBI taxonomy): domain Eukaryota; kingdom Metazoa; phylum Chordata; class Amphibia; order Anura; family Dendrobatidae; genus Ranitomeya; species Ranitomeya imitator. The sequence goes on along the minus strand of NC_091283.1, from coordinate 608,079,808 downwards.
AGCGGTCCGTGACCGCTCCTGGCACATAGTGCCGGATGTCAGCTGCGATAGGCAGCTGACACCCGGCCGCGATCGGCCGCGCTCCCCCCGTGAGCGCGGCCGATCGCATATGACGTACTATCCCGTCCATGGGAATTAAGTCCCAGGTCACCTGGACGGGATAGTACGTCATATGGGATTAAGGGGTTAATATCTTTGATATTAAACTTTTTTTAAAACTTTTTTGAGACATGATTTCTGTGCTATTTCTGTGAAATTTTCCAAATAGAAGATCCAGTTGGGACAGCCTCTTCTCAAAAGCAATCCACTATGGGTCAATTGGCGTTCACAGTCCTTTTGCTTAGGCTACTTTCACACTAGCGTCGGATTCGGCCCGTCGCATTGCGTCGGGCCGACATTCCGACGCTAGCGTTTGTTGTGCCGCACAACGGGTGCAGCGGATGCATTTCTCCGGCGCATTCGCTGCCCCATTGTGAGGTGCGGGGAGGTGGGGGCGGAGTTCCGGCCGCGCATGCGCGGTTGGAAAAAGCGGTCCGTCGGCTGCAAAAAACATTACATTTAACGTTTTTTGCTCCCGGCGGTCCACCACAAGACGGTTGCGACATGTGTCAATACGTCGCAATGCGTCGGTTATGTAACTCTATGGGGCAAAAACACATCCTGCAAACAACTTTGCAGGATGCGTTTTTTCCCCTAAACGACGCATTGCGACATATTAAAAAAAACGCGAAAAACGTGTGAAAGTAGCCTTATATGGCAACACACAGGGGCAGATGCAGAGAATAGAGGGTCCTAATGCACCAAATGTGTATGAACCCTACCAATGGAAGGTCCATCATTTATTGAACCTTATTTTGGAGTGATGAAAGTCAAAATGTGCATCAGTCATTGTCCCCAGTGGAGCTTACGATATAAATCTTTTGTTAGATGGGAGAAAGAACAAAAGTAATAATGAATGGTGGTGATGGTATTTTATGATAGTTTTTCCATAAAAAGCCATAATCTGCTTTCTTGTTCCATTTGCTTACTGAATGAATTATTAAAATATTATGCCATCTGTACCCTATGAAAATGGCAAAACATTTATCAGTAGAACAATAAAATAATACACAGAATAATAAATACAAAAAGTATAATTAGCTTTCGGAATATAAAATAGCATATTCAGCCATGGAAAATATAAGACTTCCTGACAGGTTAAAACATCAGCTGGGAATGAAAAAGAGAGAACAGCCGATTGCTTTATTCTTTTTGCCCTTGTGATGGTCGGAATGTTCGTACATGCTGGGCCGATAAATGCTATGTCATCTGTGTTGAAGTAAAGTAGATTACATTTGCAATTTACATTGACCACGTTAGAAAGATCTACTGTAGTAGACAAAAATATACAGACCTACTGTAGCACATTATAGAAAACATGCCCATGCAAATTATATGTTAATATATGTTAGGTAGGTCTTCACATCCTCAGAGTGTTAGACATTTTCATCAAGTTTCTAGTGGAATTGGATTGAGAGGGATTGGTAATTATCATATTCAAACACATATCACAACTTTGCGCAGTTGTCAAAAAAAGGTGAAGCTGACCTAACATTATTAATATCTGCAAGATTTAAGATTACTTAAAGGAGTTCTCTGTGAATTAAACATATAAATGAAAAGATGTTATTATAAATAAATTCATTAATCCCCATATTAACAGCGCATACTTGTTTTATCTAGAAGTTAATCACTCCTAGACTAATAAGGTCCATCATCTTGGTACACTGGTAGAAGTCTGTCCTAGAATATTAATAAGACAGGTATCTGTGAGTATGGACAGTTGGAACTTCCAACTCCTCAAATTCATAGGTAGAGATACACTCAGAGGGGTTATTTTGATCTAACAATGAAGTTTCCAGGGATGTGGAGGTAAGGGTATGCCATTCACTCTACTGTATACTGTATCTGCTCTAATACTGTAGATACCAGAAGTGCTGTCATAAGAAGAAGCCGCTGACACTATTGTCAACGCTGTGTTTCTGATTTAATACTAGTGATATTAGTGATGTTAATGTAAGGTGAGTCTGCATACCATACAGTCTTCCTAGTCTTTAATCATCTCTAAACTCCTGGAACGCTTGGTCCACTCCCATCTAATCTGCTATCTCTTGGATAACTCTCTTCTTGACCCCTAACAATCTGGTTTCCGCTCTTTACACTCCACTGAAACTGCCCTCACTAAAGTCTCTAATGATCTAATAACAGCTAAATCCAAAGCTCATTGCTCTCTGCTGATTCTCCTGGATCTATCTGCCGCATTTGACACTGTAAATCACCAGCTCCTCCTCACTATGCTCTGCTCATAGGCCTCAAGGACACAGCCCTCTCCTGATTCTCCTCCTACCTCTCTGACCGCTCCTTCACTGTATCTTTTGCCGTCTCCTCTTCCTCTCCTCATCCCTTTACTATCGGGGTTCCGTAGGGCTCAGTTCTAGGCTCCCTCCTTTCCTCTCTATACACTGCCCCTATTGGACAAACAATCAGCAGATTTGGGTTCCAGTATCATCTCTATGCTGACAACACCCAATTATACACTTCTTCCCCTGACATCACCCCTACCCTAATTCAAAATAACAAAGATTGTCTGTCTGCTGCCTCTAACATCCTGTCATCCCTCTACCTGAAACTAAATCTCTCCAAAACTGAACTACTTGTGTTTCTCCCTTCAACTAACCTCACTCTACCCAACATCGAAATTACCCTGGAGCGTTCAACCATAACTCCCAAGCAGCATGCCCGCTGTGTTGGGGTCATATTCGACAAGGAACTTTCCTTTACTCCCTATATCCGATCTCTCACTCTGCATCTTAAAAACATCTCCAGAATCCGACCTTTTCTCACCTTTGAAACTGCTAAGACTCTTACTGTCGCTCTTATTCATTTTCATCTGGACTACTGCAAATCTCTTCTGATCGGTCTCCCTCTTACCAAACTTTCTCCTTTCCAATCCATCTTGAATGTGGCAGCCAGGGTCATATTTCTGTCCACCCGCTTCACCGATGCCTCCATCTTGTGCCAGTCATTACACTGGCTACCCATTTGCTACAGGGTCCAGTATTAACTCATCTCTCTCACCCACAAAGCTCTCCACAGCTCTGCACCGCCTTATATCTCCTCTCTCATTTCTGTCTATCGCCCTGCATGTGCCCTCTGCTCTACAAATGACCTAAGGCTAACATCCCCCATAATCCGAACCTCGCATCTCCATCTCCAAGACTTCTCTCGTGCTGTCCCAGCTCTCAGGAAGGCACTTCCCCAGACGATCAGACTGATACCTAGCCCCGATCTATTCAAGCACGCTTTAAAAACCCATCTCTTCAAACAAGCCTACCACATCAACTACTCAGTAAACTAATTTTGCCCTGTTCCCTCCTTCCAAATATTATTCTTAATCTGCACCCTACTATTCATCTGTCTCCACACCCTCCATGCACACGATAACTGCACTTGATACTTGACTCTTGCACTTAAACACACAGGCTGATGACAGGATCATGCAGCTTTATATGAAAATCCCTATTTATTATAATTGCCAGACTTGAAATAACAAGCACTTTCCACCTATTGTGTCCCCCCATTTCCTTGTAGATTGTAAGCTTGCGAGCAGGGACCTCACCCCTAATGTCACTGTTTAAATTGTCTTAACTTGTATTGAATTTATTATCTGTACATGTCCCCACTTAATTGTAAAGTGCTGTGGAATATGTTGGTGCTATATAAATAAAAATTATTATCTATTATTATTATCTAAAAGTAAGGATACCAGTGATGCTGAGGTGATTATTATTATTTATTATTATAGCACCATTTATTCCATGGCGCTTTACATGTGAGGAGGGGTAAACATAATAAAAACAAGTACAATACTGTAATGTTTAATAATACAAGTCACGACTGGTACAGCGGGAGTGAGGACCCTGCCTGCGAGGGCTCACAATCTACAAGGGATGGGTGAGGATACAGTAGGTGAGGGTAGAGATGGTCATGCAGTGGTTTGGTGGATCGGTGGTTACTGCAGGTTGTAGGCTTCTCGGAAGAGGTATGTCTTCAGATTCTGTTTGAAGGTTTCGAAGGTAGGCGAGCGTCTGATATGTTGTGGTAGAGAGTTCCAGAGGAGGGGGGATGCGCGAGAGAATTCTTGTATGCGACTGTGGGAAGAGGAGATAAGAGGGGAGTAGAGAAGGAGATCTTGTGAGGATCGGAGGTTGTGTGCAGGAACCAGGATACGAGGACACAGATGTATGGAGGACACAGGTTGTGGATGGCTTTGTATGTCATGGTTAGGGTTTTGTACTGGAGTCTCTGGGCAATGGGGAGCCAGTGAAGGGATTGACGAGAGGAGAGGCCGGGGAATAGCGGGCGGACAGGTGGTGTAGTCGGGCAGCAGAGTTTAGAATAGATTGGTAGGGTGCGAGAGTGTTAGAGGGGAGGCCACTTTCTACATTTCTGTTTTGTTCAGTCAAGATGGGGTGCAGAGTGTACATTAATGAGAAAAAAATGAACTTTTTTGAATTTATTAAATGGCTGCAATGAAACAAAGAGTGAAAAATGTAGAGGGGTTTGAAAACTGTCTGTACCCACTGTATATATAGATTGAACCTTATTCTGATGAATTATTATCTATGTCACTACTGTACATGTTCTAATTACATATAAAGAACATACTAGGGAGAGAAGCAGTGTGAGAAATCAAGTGAGAATCAAGAAAAATAGGTTGTGCTTGGCCAATATATGACTATCCTGAGAGGTGTGGTTCAATAAAATAGTGATGGTTTTGAGCAATTCTTTTCAGGAATACTTTACTAGAGTGGTAATATTTTCTAATATATAATAAACCCTATAATCATATGTGATGTACACAGAAGATGATAAAACACAGTATAGGACTAGTTATTATAAGAGTCAAGATTCAGGAATGTTGAAGAGATAATTGCAACTTAATAATGTAGATAATAGCATATTGTTGCTCAGCAATTTGTCGTCAGGTCCATAATGTCTAATTGCAATTCTGCCATCATCGAATCTGTATCTATTGTCTGTAATAATATCAGCTCTTGATAAATGGAGAGTACTGTGTATTCATGGATAGGCTTCTCATGTAAAGAGAGAATGACAAATTGTATAATTGTGTTGGAATATTTTTGCATTCATTAGTGTGTATGGTAAAATAATGGTGTTTCTTATGGTATTAGATCTGTTTTAACACTTCATTGCATTTACTGAATACTAGGCCATGTGTTCATTTTCCTTCGTTTGTCTGTAGCATATACTGTTGTATCTACAATTAAAGTTGCTTTTTTGTCAATTGGAATACAAGTCTGTACTACTTTTCTTACAACAGTAAGTCTTTGTCAGACTATAAGTTTACTTTTCAGGTGTTTACAAGCTCCATGCTAGTTAAAGGGAATCTGCCAGAAGGCTTTTTGCTATTTAATCTGAGAGTAACATAATTTAGGGCACTAGCCCTTGATTCCAGGGATATGTCACTTTTTAGCCTGTGTATTTTATTTTCTATGCAAACAGTGCCTTATCTACAGGAGATTAACAGGAGATTATCTGCAGGATTGACTGCCTGGACTACAGCTCATGTGCAGAGCAGTCAGGCTAATCTGTGTAACCCCACCCCCACCACTGATTGGCTGCTTGCTTAAAATGCTTAGAATACACAGGAGACTGCCATTCAGGGTTGTGGGTGGGCTATTCACAAATCAGAAGACTTGGCTCTGCTGCATCTATATCAAATAAAACAGGTATTCTATGAAAACTACACCAAACAGCCCAATACATTCCTGGAATCAGGCTTTCTTGCCCTTTATTATTATTATTATTATATAACATAACAAATACCTGCTGACAGAGTCTTATTAATTGTACAATAGCCTCTAAAGACCATGGTTAACAAAAACTGTTTTAGCTTGTAGGGGATGAGGGCAGCAAAGCTATAATTTTTCTCTGTTCCTATATGTTATAATGATAGGACAAACTGCTTGCCTTATTATTATATTAATTGTAAGTCATATCTAATTTTAGAACATTTTAGAGATTGACAGTACATATGCGAAGGTCTTTAAAAAAAAAAAATACAGCTATAATATATTACAAAAAAACATACGTAGCCCACCCTAAAATGTGCCTGTATAAAATTTAAAGCCATTCAGCATTCAATTATTTCATTAACATTGTGTGAAATTGGTTCATTCTACCCTGTAAAACACCTCATAAGTCTCTGAGCAGAGACCATTAATTATGTTAAATGGTACAGAAGTTTATGTGATGTCTGGGGTGCGACCACCAGTCTTTGACTCGAAAGAAAATTATTTCCTCTGGGTGAAAAGCTGAATTTTCCTAATTAAGCCACTTAGTTATCAAACCACTTTTATACAGTAGCAAGTAGCAATTTTCGAAAAATAAAAAGGAAAGATTGACTGTAAAGTCTCGGCAATAGATGGAAATCCATAAATAATTGCTGTGAGCAATTGGAATTCTGAGTTTAGTGAATACTGCACGGATATTTCTGATGCATGATTGCAGTCCACAGCAAATCATAATAATATCTGCGTTAACCCCTCTGTAAACGTGTTTTATAGAAAAAAGCAAATGTGGCTCACACCAAAGCTGTATACCCTATTACATTTCATACACATTTAGAAATAATATTCCTGTTGGTATTTTTTATAACCACAATAAATTGAATAAAAAGTCCAAAAACACCACAGCTTTTTTATTATATTTACATCAATGGCTTTAAAAGTTAAAGTAGAGTAAATGGTTGCAAGCAAGTACAAAAAATCTCCAAGTGCAAATTGCAGACTTAAGAAAATAAGAAATGAAGAAATTTTCATGGAATTTACAGAAAAATAAATAAAACCTCAAAAACCAAAGAAGAAAAAGTTACAGATTCATTAATGATGGAAGGACAGTAATGATAATATCAACTCAACAAAATATTTGTAACAGTTATGTATTGTTGATTTCTAAGAAAAAATAAATTTTCATCTAGTGTTAGGTGTGGGAGGAGGTCAGAGACTTCATAGTGTGTGCACAGTCTCTAGGGTGTGTGCACACGCTGCGGATTTTTCTGCGGATCCGCAGCGGTTTCCCATGAGTTTACAGTAACATGTTAACCTATGGGAAACGAAATCCGCAGTGCACATGCTACGGAAAAAAAACGCACGGAAATGCAGCGGTTTCCATTCCACAGCATGTCAATTCTTTGTGCGGATTCCGCTGCGGTTTTACACCTGCTCCAATAGAAAACTGCAGGTGTAAAGCTGCAGCGGAATCCGCAGTAGAAATCGCGATAAATCCGCAGGAAAAACCGCAGTGGTTTTTCCAAATCCGCTGCGGACAAATCCGCAGTCCCCCAGAATACGTGTGTACATACCCTTATATATATCAGCCACAGTGGTAGGAGTGCAGGATCTTTGAATGCACAGTGCTCTCACTGTGACTGCAGCATGTTCTTCTCTGTAAACCCACTTCCACAGAGTACACTCTCAAAATGTGAGAAAAGTAGACAGGCAGTCTACGGCCTGCATAGAAAGGACATGTTGCAATCACTGTAAGTGCATAACGCAGACCCACATTTCTTTACTATGATGGCTGTCATGCTAATCACTTCTCACGGCCAAGTCGTGAGTCAGTATTGTTAGGTGTCGAGTTCCCGCCTCGGCACAGGGGGAATCTCAAATCACCTAAGCTACATTATTCCATACTTCTCTAGCCGCAGTGGAGCCTGCTCAGCGGAGACGTCGGTCCTAGGGTTGAGCGAAACGGATTGGACAAATTCAAAAATCGCCAACTTTCGGCAAAGTCGGGTTTCATGAAACCCGACCCGATCCTAGTGTGGGATCGGCCATGAGGTCGGCGATCTTCGCGCCAAAGTCGCATTTCGTATGACGCTTTCAGCGCCATTTTTCAGCCAATAAAGGAAGACGCAGAGTGTGGGCAGCATGATGACATAGGTTTCGGTCTCCACCATCTTAGAGAAGGGCATGACAGTGATTGGCTTGCTTTCTGCAGCATCACAGGGGCTTTAAAGGGGCGTGCACGCCGACCGCCATCTTACTTCTGCCGATCGTAGCATAGGGAGAGGTTGCCACAGCTTCATCAGAAGAAGGCATATAGTTAGGGAGGGAATATTAAGCCCCGAAACAGCTTGTGCTGTAGCGATTTCCACTGTCCAACACCACCATTTGTTTGCAGGGACAGTGGAGGCTATATTTTTATGCATCAGCTCTGTAGCTTATTAGGCTGCCTTATAGGCTGCCATGGGCGGCACGGTGGCGCTGGAGTCCTGGGTTCAAACCCCACCAAGGACAACATCTGCAAAGAGTTTGTATGTTCTCTCCGTGTTTGCGTGGGTTTCCTCCGGGCACTCTGGTTTCCTCCCACATTCCAAAGAATTATTTGGGCCTACATCTGTGTTTCCTCCTCATCCTGCCCATTGCCCAGCCACTGCTAGATGAGTCTGCTGGTACATTGACCCAGACCACTGCATTCCCCTTGCACTCTACACAGTCTGAATCTGACCCTGCTGAAAGTCAGGTTCCCCTTCTTGCATACTATACCACCTTACACAGGAACAAAGAGGAAGGTGCAGCTCAAAGTGCAGGTTCCTTCATCAGGTGAGGGGGCATACTCGTTGGTGACGTCACTGGCACAAGGCCCCTCATAGTACGCAAAAGTGTGCCGTCAAACACACCGCCGTACTATGAGGGGCCCTGTGCCAGTGCCAAGTGCCAACGAGTGGGCCCCGCTGCCTGCTCAGGATCACAGCACTTGCAAAGTTGAAATACTTACCTCTCCCTTCTCCACCGCCGTGACATATTCCGCATTTCCTGGGCCCACGAAAATCTTGAGCCAGTCCTACCCCCCCACTAGGCATTAGTTTTCAATGCCTAATTATTTTTATAGAGTAAATTAAGATTGACAAGCTTAAGAAATAAGAATTGAGGATTTTGGCATTAAAATGGGCACTGTAGGTGTTTTCCTGTCCTTCACTCACTGCCGACTTTGATTCCCCATTGACTTGCATTGGGTTTCCTGTTTCGGTCGGCCCTTGACTTTTCGAAATATTCGGCCGATTTTACCCGACCCGACTTCTAACAAAGTTGGGTTTCACGAAACCCGACTCTTTCCTAAAAAAGTAAAAGTCACTCAACTCTAGTCAGTCCCAGCATCTGGCTCAGGCTAATACTGGGCGACTGGTTACTACTGTTCTTCCAGGTTCTGCCTTTGTAGCCAGTACTGGTCAGCGGCGAGCAGAAGTCTCTGGGACTAAGTCCTGCTTTTCCCCTTCTGAGCATGTCCAGGGTAAGACCTCTCATTGGAGGTTGGGTGTTGTGATCAGGTGGCCTTGGAGCAGCATGAAAAGACCTTCGCTGGAGCAGTGGTAACTTTACTGACCGCAAACCCTGATCCTATCACCGCAACTAGAAGTAGCCGTGGGGTGTGCCTAACCAGACCTGGCAGCAAGCAGGAGAGGCCAGGCAGAGGACCAACACTTCCAAAGGAACATTGACTACTGGCAAGGACTAATGAGTCCTGCACAGCTAAATACCCCAGTCAGAATTGCAATTAGCAGAAACACCTTCCAAGAGTGCTGCTCAGGAATAACTGCATTACCATCAACAACCACCGGAGGGAGACCAAGAGCAGAATTCACAACAGTACCCCCCTTTGAGAAGGGGTCACCGAACCCTCACCAGAGCACCCAGGCCGGTCAGGACGAGCAAGATGAAAGGCACGAACCAAATCAGCGGCATGGACATCAGAGGCCGAAACCCAAGAATTATCCTCCTGGCCATAACCCTTCCATTTGACAAGGTACTGAATCTTCCGCCTCGAAAAACGAGAATCCAAAATCTTCTCAACCACATATTCCAACTCCCCATCGACCAACACAGGGGCCGGAGGATCAACAGAGGGAATAACGGGCTCCACATATTTCCACAACAAAGATCTATGGAAGACATTATGGATAGCAAAAGAGGCCGGAAGCGCCAGACGAAAAGACACCGGATTAATAATCTCAGAAATCCCATAAGGACCAATAAACCGAGGCTTAACCTTAGGAGAAGAAACCTTCATAGGAACATGACGGGAAGATAACCAAACCAGATCCCCAATCCGAAGCCGGGAACCAACACAGCGACGTCAGGTAGCAAAACGTTGAGCCTCCTCCTGAGACAACACCAAATTGTCCACCACCTGAGCCCAAATCTGCTGCAACCTGTCAACCACAGAATCCACACCAGGAAAGTCAGTAGACTCAACCTGCCCAGAAGAAAAACGAGGATGAAAACCAAAATTACAAAAAAAAGGCAAAACCAAAGTAGCCGAACTAGCCCGATTATTAAGGGCAAACTCGGCCAATGGCAAAAAAGCCACCCAATCATCCTGATCTGCAGACACAAAGCATCTCAAATAAGTCTCCAAAGTCTGATTAGTACGCTCGGTCTGGCCATTTGTCTGAGGATGAAATGCAGAAGAAAAAGACAAATCAATGCCCAGCCTAGCACAAAAGGCCCGCCAAAACCTAGAAACAAACTGGGAACCTCTGTCGGACACCATATTCTCAGGAATACCATGCAAACGGACCACATACTGAAAAAACAACGGAACCAAATCAGAAGAAGAAGGCAATTTAGGCAAAGGCACCAAATGAACTATCTTAGAGAATCGGTCACAAACAACCCAGAAAGCAGATATCCTCTGGGAAACAGGAAGATCGGAAATAAAATCCATAGAAATATGCGTCCAGGGCCTCTCAGGGACCGGCAATGGCAAAAGCAACCCACTAGCACGGGAGCAACAAGGCTTGGCCCTCGCACAAGTCCCACATGACTGCACAAAAGACCACCCATCACGCGATAAAGAAGGCCACCAAAATGACCTACCAACCAAGTCTCTGGTACCAAAAATGCCAGGATGACCAGCCAACACAGAACAGTGAACCTCAGAAATCGCTCTACTAGTCCATCTGTCAGGAACAAACAGCTTCCCCACAGGACAACGATCAGGTTTGTCAGCCTGAAATTTCTGAAGAACCCGTCGTAAATCAGGAGAAACGGCAGAAAGGACCACCCCTTCTTTCAAAATACCGACTGGTTCCAAGACCTCAGGAGAATCAGGCAAAAAACTCCTAGAGAGGGCATCAGCCTTAATATTCTTAGAACCCGGAAGGTACGAGACCACGAAATCAAAACGAGAAAAAAACAAGGACCATCGAGCCTGTGTAGGATTCAACCGTTTGGCAGACTCGAGGTAAATCAGATTCTTATGATCGGTCAAGACTAGTGTTGAGCGATACCTTCCGATATCGGAAAGTATCGGTATCGGTTTGGATCGGCCGATATTCAAAAAATATCGGATATCGCCGATACCGATACCCGATCCCAATGCAAGTCAATGGGACCAAAATATCGGAATTAAAATAAACCCTTTCTTTCCTTGTAGGTTCATTCTACATGAAGGAAAACAACTAAGAATAATGCCGGATGTATTTGGGGAGGTGGCGGAGACATTAAAGTCATAGAGGTTTATCCCAATCAAATAGAATAGCATGTTTTTTGTTTTTTTTTAAGACGTTCGGAGTGACAAAGATATTGACTATGTAAATTTTTTTTTTATTTTGTCAGATATTGATGTTTCACTATTCCACGCCCTTCCCCTTCTTTTTTTTCTTTTTTTTTTCTTTTCCCACACTTTCATCTTCATCATCATCAGCATCTTTGACATCAACTTCTTCACCTTATTCATCTTCTTCTTCATCTTCTACCTATTTTTTTTTTTTTATTACATTCTTCATATTCATTTTATTCAACTATTATTATTCTTCTTATTCTACATATTCTTTTTATTCCACTGTTATTATTCTTCCTATTCTACTTCTTCATCATATTCTCATTTGTGACAGGCATTCCCGTAGTTGTTATCTATAAAAGTTTGAAGATTACACCTTCCGTTCTGCCAGTCACAAAAGTTACATTTGTCCGCGTTCAGTTTGGCCTGCAGCATCAGGCTTTATCCAGGGGCACCACGAGGAGGAACGGACTCACCCCCATACACTGCTTAGTCTTCTTCTGCATATAATTTAGATAATATCTTTTGCTCTGATATTAAGTCTTATGCTTAATGTTCTTCTGCTCTTTGTTCTGCAGCCTCTTGTTCTTCTGCTTCTCGGTCTTCCATGTTGTCGTCTCCAGGGTCGTCGTCTCCAGTGTCGTCATCTCCGCCGTCGTCGTCGTCGTCATCGGGGTGGTCTTCCGTGTCGTCGTCATCGTGGTGGTCTTCCGGGTCGTCGACGTTAGGGTCTTCAACTTGGAAATGTAGCAGAAGGTACAAGAAGGCTGAGAAAATGCCAAGAACCAGCTGATGGAACTGGAACTCGGATGGCTACCCGAAGGTTCAAGAGCCTATGGAACTACCGAGGACCAGCTGACGTTACTGGAACCCGGTTACTAAGCAGGAGGTACCCGTGCTAAAAAGCACTACCAAGGACCGCCTGACGTTGACGGAACTCGGATACCCAGAAGGAGGCACCTAAGCCAAAGGCTCTGCCCGGAACCAGCTGACGTTACTGGAACCAGGATGGGGAGCAGAAGGTACAAGAGCAAAAGACACTGCCGAGAACCAGCTGACGGTACTGGAACCCGGATGGGTAGCCGAAGGTCCAAGAGCCAATGGAACTACCGAGGACCAGCTGACGTTACTGGAACCCGGTTACTAAGCAGGAGGTACCCGTGCCTGAAAGCACTACCAAGGACCACCTGACGTTGGTGGAACTTGGATACCCAGAAGGAGGCACCTAAGCCAAAGGCTCTGCCCGGAACCAGCTGACGGTACTGGAACCAGGATGGGGAGCAGAAGGTACAAGAGCAAAAGACACTGCCGAGAACCAGCTGACGGTGCTGGAACCAGGTGGTGGACCCGAAGGCCCACAGGAGAGGAGAGAACAGCTAGGCCGCGAGGCAGCCGCAGTTACCGAACCCCAACAGTCCTACAGGGGGAGCTGGGCCTACTGGCACTACATAACCAGCCTTGACTACCAGTTCACGCAGCCCACATAGGAAGCTCCTAAACTGGAGGCACCCTGGAGTTGGCTAACCCGACCGCACCACGACGAGGCAAGCATAGGTGTCTCAGTGAGCTTGACACAACCCGGAAACAGCTGACGGTGCTGAAACCAGGCTTGGCACGAGGGAGTACCTGTGACAAAAACACTGCCGAGAACCAGCTGGCGGTGCTGGAACCCGGATGCGTTGCCCCAGTGTGCAAGAGCCAATGGCACGACCGAGGACCAGCTGACGGTGCTGGAACCCGGTTACTAAGCTGTAGGTGCCCGCGCTTAAAAGCACTACCAAGGACCGCCTGGCGTTGGCGGAACTCGGATACCCAGGAGGAGGCACCTAAGCCAAAGGCTCGGCCCGGAACCAGCTGACGGTGCTGGAACCAGGTGGTGGACCCGAAGGTCCACAGGAGAGGAGAGAACAGCTAGGCCGCGAGGCAGCCGCAGTTACCGAACCCCAACAGTCCTACAGGGGGAGCTGGGCCTACTGGCACTACAGAACCAGCCTTGACTACCAGTTCACGCAGCCCACATAGGAAGCTCCTAAACTGGAGGCACCCTGGAGTTGGCTAACCCGACCGCACCACGACGAGGCAAGCATAGGTGTCTCAGTGAGCTTGACACAACCCGGAAACAGCTGACGGTGCTGAAACCAGGCTTGGCACGAGGGAGTACCTGTGACAAAAACACTGCCGAGAACCAGCTGGCGGTGCTGGAACCCGGATGCGTTGCCCCAGTGTGCAAGAGCCAATGGCACGACCGAGGACCAGCTGACGGTGCTGGAACCCGGTTACTAAGCTGTAGGTGCCCGCGCTTAAAAGCACTACCAAGGACCGCCTGGCGTTGGCGGAACTCGGATACCCAGGAGGAGGCACCTAAGCCAAAGGCTCGGCCCGGAACCAGCTGACGGTGCTGGAACCAGGTGGTGGACCCGAAGGTCCACAGGAGAGGAGAGAACAGCTAGGCCGCGAGGCAGCCGCAGTTACCGAACCCCAACAGTCCTACAGGGGGAGCTGGGCCTACTGGCACTACAGAACCAGCCTTGACTACCAGTTCACGCAGCCCACATAGGAAGCTCCTAAACTGGAGGCACCCTGGAGTTGGCTAACCCGACCGCACCACGACGAGGCAAGCATAGGTGTCTCAGTGAGCTTGACACAACCCGGAAACAGCTGACGGTGCTGAAACCAGGCTTGGCACGAGGGAGTACCTGTGACAAAAACACTGCCGAGAACCAGCTGGCGGTGCTGGAACCCGGATGCGTTGCCCCAGTGTGCAAGAGCCAATGGCACGACCGAGGACCAGCTGACGGTGCTGGAACCCGGTTACTAAGCTGTAGGTGCCCGCGCTTAAAAGCACTACCAAGGACCGCCTGGCGTTGGCGGAACTCGGATACCCAGGAGGAGGCACCTAAGCCAAAGGCTCGGCCCGGAACCAGCTGACGGTGCTGGAACCAGGTGGTGGACCCGAAGGTCCACAGGAGAGGAGAGAACAGCTAGGCCGCGAGGCAGCCGCAGTTACCGAACCCCAACAGTCCTACAGGGGGAGCTGGGCCTACTGGCACTACAGAACCAGCCTTGACTACCAGTTCACGCAGCCCACATAGGAAGCTCCTAAACTGGAGGCACCCTGGAGTTGGCTAACCCGACCGCACCACGACGAGGCAAGCATAGGTGTCTCAGTGAGCTTGACACAACCCGGAAACAGCTGACGGTGCTGAAACCAGGCTTGGCACGAGGGAGTACCTGTGACAAAAACACTGCCGAGAACCAGCTGGCGGTGCTGGAACCCGGATGCGTTGCCCCAGTGTGCAAGAGCCAATGGCACGACCGAGGACCAGCTGACGGTGCTGGAACCCGGTTACTAAGCTGTAGGTGCCCGCGCTTAAAAGCACTACCAAGGACCGCCTGGCGTTGGCGGAACTCGGATACCCAGGAGGAGGCACCTAAGCCAAAGGCTCGGCCCGGAACCAGCTGACGGTGCTGGAACCAGGTGGTGGACCCGAAGGTCCACAGGAGAGGAGAGAACAGCTAGGCCGCGAGGCAGCCGCAGTTACCGAACCCCAACAGTCCTACAGGGGGAGCTGGGCCTACTGGCACTACAGAACCAGCCTTGACTACCAGTTCACGCAGCCCACATAGGAAGCTCCTAAACTGGAGGCACCCTGGAGTTGGCTAACCCGACCGCACCACGACGAGGCAAGCATAGGTGTCTCAGTGAGCTTGACACAACCCGGAAACAGCTGACGGTGCTGAAACCAGGCTTGGCACGAGGGAGTACCTGTGACAAAAACACTGCCGAGAACCAGCTGGCGGTGCTGGAACCCGGATGCGTTGCCCCAGTGTGCAAGAGCCAATGGCACGACCGAGGACCAGCTGACGGTGCTGGAACCCGGTTACTAAGCTGTAGGTGCCCGCGCTTAAAAGCACTACCAAGGACCGCCTGGCGTTGGCGGAACTCGGATACCCAGGAGGAGGCACCTAAGCCAAAGGCTCGGCCCGGAACCAGCTGACGGTGCTGGAACCAGGTGGTGGACCCGAAGGTCCACAGGAGAGGAGAGAACAGCTAGGCCGCGAGGCAGCCGCAGTTACCGAACCCCAACAGTCCTACAGGGGGAGCTGGGCCTACTGGCACTACAGAACCAGCCTTGACTACCAGTTCACGCAGCCCACATAGGAAGCTCCTAAACTGGAGGCACCCTGGAGTTGGCTAACCCGACCGCACCACGACGAGGCAAGCATAGGTGTCTCAGTGAGCTTGACACAACCCGGAAACAGCTGACGGTGCTGAAACCAGGCTTGGCACGAGGGAGTACCTGTGACAAAAACACTGCCGAGAACCAGCTGGCGGTGCTGGAACCCGGATGCGTTGCCCCAGTGTGCAAGAGCCAATGGCACGACCGAGGACCAGCTGACGGTGCTGGAACCCGGTTACTAAGCTGTAGGTGCCCGCGCTTAAAAGCACTACCAAGGACCGCCTGGCGTTGGCGGAACTCGGATACCCAGGAGGAGGCACCTAAGCCAAAGGCTCGGCCCGGAACCAGCTGACGGTGCTGGAACCAGGTGGTGGACCCGAAGGTCCACAGGAGAGGAGAGAACAGCTAGGCCGCGAGGCAGCCGCAGTTACCGAACCCCAACAGTCCTACAGGGGGAGCTGGGCCTACTGGCACTACAGAACCAGCCTTGACTACCAGTTCACGCAGCCCACATAGGAAGCTCCTAAACTGGAGGCACCCTGGAGTTGGCTAACCCGACCGCACCACGACGAGGCAAGCATAGGTGTCTCAGTGAGCTTGACACAACCCGGAAACAGCTGACGGTGCTGAAACCAGGCTTGGCACGAGGGAGTACCTGTGACAAAAACACTGCCGAGAACCAGCTGGCGGTGCTGGAACCCGGATGCGTTGCCCCAGTGTGCAAGAGCCAATGGCACGACCGAGGACCAGCTGACGGTGCTGGAACCCGGTTACTAAGCTGTAGGTGCCCGCGCTTAAAAGCACTACCAAGGACCGCCTGGCGTTGGCGGAACTCGGATACCCAGGAGGAGGCACCTAAGCCAAAGGCTCGGCCCGGAACCAGCTGACGGTGCTGGAACCAGGTGGTGGACCCGAAGGTCCACAGGAGAGGAGAGAACAGCTAGGCCGCGAGGCAGCCGCAGTTACCGAACCCCAACAGTCCTACAGGGGGAGCTGGGCCTACTGGCACTACAGAACCAGCCTTGACTACCAGTTCACGCAGCCCACATAGGAAGCTCCTAAACTGGAGGCACCCTGGAGTTGGCTAACCCGACCGCACCACGACGAGGCAAGCATAGGTGTCTCAGTGAGCTTGACACAACCCGGAAACAGCTGACGGTGCTGAAACCAGGCTTGGCACGAGGGAGTACCTGTGACAAAAACACTGCCGAGAACCAGCTGGCGGTGCTGGAACCCGGATGCGTTGCCCCAGTGTGCAAGAGCCAATGGCACGACCGAGGACCAGCTGACGGTGCTGGAACCCGGTTACTAAGCTGTAGGTGCCCGCGCTTAAAAGCACTACCAAGGACCGCCTGGCGTTGGCGGAACTCGGATACCCAGGAGGAGGCACCTAAGCCAAAGGCTCGGCCCGGAACCAGCTGACGGTGCTGGAACCAGGTGGTGGACCCGAAGGTCCACAGGAGAGGAGAGAACAGCTAGGCCGCGAGGCAGCCGCAGTTACCGAACCCCAACAGTCCTACAGGGGGAGCTGGGCCTACTGGCACTACAGAACCAGCCTTGACTACCAGTTCACGCAGCCCACATAGGAAGCTCCTAAACTGGAGGCACCCTGGAGTTGGCTAACCCGACCGCACCACGACGAGGCAAGCATAGGTGTCTCAGTGAGCTTGACACAACCCGGAAACAGCTGACGGTGCTGAAACCAGGCTTGGCACGAGGGAGTACCTGTGACAAAAACACTGCCGAGAACCAGCTGGCGGTGCTGGAACCCGGATGCGTTGCCCCAGTGTGCAAGAGCCAATGGCACGACCGAGGACCAGCTGACGGTGCTGGAACCCGGTTACTAAGCTGTAGGTGCCCGCGCTTAAAAGCACTACCAAGGACCGCCTGGCGTTGGCGGAACTCGGATACCCAGGAGGAGGCACCTAAGCCAAAGGCTCGGCCCGGAACCAGCTGACGGTGCTGGAACCAGGTGGTGGACCCGAAGGTCCACAGGAGAGGAGAGAACAGCTAGGCCGCGAGGCAGCCGCAGTTACCGAACCCCAACAGTCCTACAGGGGGAGCTGGGCCTACTGGCACTACAGAACCAGCCTTGACTACCAGTTCACGCAGCCCACATAGGAAGCTCCTAAACTGGAGGCACCCTGGAGTTGGCTAACCCGACCGCACCACGACGAGGCAAGCATAGGTGTCTCAGTGAGCTTGACACAACCCGGAAACAGCTGACGGTGCTGAAACCAGGCTTGGCACGAGGGAGTACCTGTGACAAGAACACTGCCGAGAACCAGCTGGCGGTGCTGGAACCCGGATGCGTTGCCTTGCCTATTAAAGATTGTCTTCCTAGAGCCCCAACTAGCGGTGTTGGAGCAAAGGGTAAGCAGGGGGAGATGAGTGTAGGCCGAAGCCTGCACTGGAGGCAGCTTTGTGTCTGCGTTGCGTTTGCAGGACACTTTGCCGGCTACACACTGGGGGAACAGCTGGCGTTGCTGAACCCCACTAACACAATGGCGTGTGTTTTTCTCTGTGCAGCTAGCACTTGCGGGCAAAAACTAGCGATGTTAGAGCCCGTGGTGAAGCAGGAGGAGGAGGAGAGGAGCAGAGTGTAGGCCGAAGCTTAGTTGAACCAATTTCAAAGGAAACCTTTAACCCCCCCCTCAGGTGTTACAAAGTACAAGAGACACACCTTGTGCAGTATTAATGCTGCACAAGTGAAAGGTTGCTCTATTAATTTGTCTACTTGCACACGCTGAATGAAAGACATACACAATTTACCCCATTCTACAGTCAAACTGTAGTGGATGCGTGACTTGGTTTTTTGATGAGACGCAGCACAGGTGTCCAAAATAACGCCTTGGTGCTTGGAGCAGCTTCCTGAGCGTTGTTATTTGCTGTACAGGAGTCTGCGCTCTTGTGTTATCCCTTGGCAATGCCCTGTTAGCGCTGCCCATCTTATGACATCATTTCATGTTGGCCGGTGCGGTTAACGATGGCCATAAATCCCAGACCCACAGTGTCTTTTCATAAAGCCACACTGCGGTGCTGGGATTCGTGGCCTTGAGCAGTAAATATTTTGGCCGCTCACACACGTCCTTACACCTGCTTCAGACTGGGCGGCCTCTGCTGATCCCTTCTTGCATGCCGCGGCCATGAGGCTGCACAGTCTGAAGAAGGCTGAAGGAGATGAGTTAAGACAGGCGAAGATATGCACTGCTCGTGCCCATCAATCACACCCTCGCAGTCAAAATAATTAAGACAACGAGGAGCATTTTATTCAGGCAGGGCGGACGAACAGGCGCAAGTAGCCAACCAATGATGTCAGAAGACGGGAAGCGCTACCAAGGGGGGTGCTGCGTATCATTAGAAAGGAAAGTCACACCTCAGGGACAGTGGAATGGTCTCAAAGAGACACATTTTGTACGTGTTGAGTTCCACGTGGGCAAGGAGAAAACATCAGCCACCTTGTACAAATGCAGCAGTACTGCTGTACAAGGTGGCTGTTATACATAGAAACACCTGGGGGTGGGGGCCAGGCTCCCTTCAATTTCAGTTCATGTGCCTGCGTGGCGTTTGCAGGTCACGTTGCAAGCTGCACAGCAGGGGAACAGCTGGCGTTGCTGAACCCCACTAACACATTGGCTGGTGTTTTTCTCTGTGCAGCTAGCATTTCCGGGCAAAAACTAGCGTTGTTAGAGCCCAGGGTCAGCAGGAGGAGGAGAGGAGCAGAGTGTAGGCCGAAGCCTAGTTGAACCAATTTCAAAGGTTACCTTTAACCCCCCCTCAGGTGTTACAAAGAACAAGAGCCACTCCTTCTGCAGCATTAATGCTGCACAAGTAAAAGGTTGCTCTATTAATTTGTCTACTTGCACAAGCTGAATGCAACACGTAGACTATTTAGCCCATTATACTGTTTAACAGTAGTGGAGGCGTGACTTGTCTTTTTAAAGAAAAGCAGCACAGGTGTCGAAAACACCTTTTTGCATGGGCGCAGCTTCCTGAGCGTTGTTAGTTGCTGTACAGGAGTCTGCGCTCTTGTGATCCTTTGGCCATGCGCTGTGAGCGCTTCCTGTCTTATGACCTCATTTCATGTTGGCCGTTGCGGTTAGCGATGGACATGAATCCCAGACCCACAGTGTGTTTTTAAAAAATCACACTGCGGTGCTGGGATTCGTGCCCTGGTGCAGTAAATATGTTTGCCGCTCACACATGTCCTTACACCTGCTTCAGACTGGACGGCCTCATCTGATCCCTTATCGCCTGCCGAGGCCATGAGGACACCCAGTCTGAAGAAGGCGGAAGGAGATGAGTGAACACAGGCAAACATATGCACTGCACATGCCCATCAATCACACCCTCGCTGTCCAAAAAAATAAGACACCGAGGGGCGTTGTTTCGAGCAGGGGAGATGCACAGGCGCAGCCAGCTAACCAATGATGTCAAAAGACGGGCAGCGCTAACAAGGGTGGTGCTGCGTGTCATTACAAAGGAAAGTCACACCTCAGGGACATTGTAATGGTCTCTAATGAGACACATTTTGTACGTGTTGAGTTCCACGTGGGCAAGGAGAAAAAGTCAGCCACCTCGTACAAATGCAGCAGTACTGCTGTACAAGGTGGCTGTTATACATAGAAACACCTGTGGGTGGGGGGCAGGCTCCCTTCAATTTCAGTTCATGTGCCTGCGTGGCGTTTGCAGGTCACGTTGCAAGCTACACAGCAGGGGAACAGCTGGCGTTGCTGAACCCCACTGACACATTGACTGGTGTTTTTCTCTGTGCAGATTGCATGTCCGGGCAAAAACTAGCGGTGTTAGAGCCCAGGGTCAGCAGGAGGAGGAGGAGAGGAGCAAAGTGTAGGCCGAAGCCTGCACTGGTGGCAGCTTTTGGTCGGTTGTGCCAGCGTGGCTTGTGCTGGACACGATGCCGGCTACACAGCGGGGGAACAGCTGGCGGTGCTGAACCCCACTAACACATTGGCTGGTGTTTTTCTCTGTGCAGCTAGCATTTCCGGGCAAAAACTAGCGGTGTTTGAGCCCAGGGTCAGCAGGAGGAGTAGAGGAGCAGAGTGTAGGCCGAAGCCTAGTTGAACCAATTTCAAAGGTTACCTTTAACCCCCCCCCCTCAGGTGTTGCAAGGTACAAGAGCCACACCTTGAACAGCATTAATGATGCACAAGTCAAAGGTTGCTCTATTTAATTTTGCTCCTTGCACACGCTGAATTAAACACGTACACTATTTAGCCCATTATACTGTCAAACAGTAGTGGAGGCGTGACTACTAGTCTTTTTAAGGAGACGCAGCACAGGTGTACAAATTTACACCTAGGTGCTGTGCGCAGATTCCTTACCGTTGTTATTTGCAGTACAGGAAACTGCGCTCTTGTGTTATCCCTTGGCAATACCCTGTTAGTGCAGGCCGTCTCATGACCTCATTTCATGTTGGCCGGTGCGGTTAACGATGGCCATAAATCCCAGACCCACAGTGGCTTTTCCTAAAGTCACACTGCGGTGCTGGGATTCGTGGCCTTGTGCAGTAAATATGTTCGCCGCTCACACATGTCCTTACACCTGCTTCAGACTGGGCGGCCTCAGCTGATCCCTTATCGCATGCCGCGGCCATGAGGCCGCACAGTCAGAAGAAGGCGGAAGGAGGGGAGTGAAAACAGGGGAACATATGCACTGCTCGTGCCCATCAATCACACCCTCGCAGTCAAAATATATGAGACAACGGGGGGCGTTGTGTCGGGCAGGGGGGACGCACAGGCACAGCCAGCCAACCAATGATGTCAGGAGACGGGCAGCGCTAACAATGGGGGTGCTGCGTGTCATTAAAAAGGAAAGTCACACCTCAGGGACATTGTAATGGTCTGTAATGAGACACATTTTGTACTTGTTGAGTTCCACGTGTGCAAGGAGAAAAAGTCAGCCACCTTGTACAAATGCAGCAGTACTGCTGTACAAGGTGGCTGTTATACATAGAAACACCTGGGGGGGTGGGGGGCAGGCTCCCTTCAATTTCAGTTCATGTGCCTGCGTGGCGTTTGCAGGTCACGTTGCAAGCTACACAGCAGGGGAACAGCTGGCGTTGCTGAACCCCACTGACACATTGACTGGTGTTTTTCTCTGTGCAGATTGCATGTCCTGGCAAAAACTAGCGGTGTTAGAGCCCAGGGTCAGCAGGAGGAGGAGGAGAGGAGCAAAGTGTAGGCCGAAGCCTGCACTGGTGGCAGCTTTTGGTCGGTTGTGCCAGCGTGGCTTGTGCTGGACACGATGCCGGCTACACAGCGGGGGAACAGCAGGCGGTGCTGAACCCCACTAACACATTGGCTGGTGTTTTTCTCTGTGCAGCTAGCATGTCCGGGCAGAAACTGGCGTTGTTTGAGCCCAGGGTCAGCAGGAGGAGGAGAGGAGCAAAGTGTAGGCCGAAGCCTGCACTGGTGGCAGCTTTTGGTCGGTTGTGCCAGCGTGGCTTGTGCTGGACACGTTGCCGACTACACAGCAGGGGAACAGCTGGCGGTGCTGAACCCCACTAACACATTGGCTGGTGTTTTTCTCTGTGCAGCTAGCATTTCCGGGCAAAAACTAGCGGTGTTTGAGCCCAGGGTCAGCAGGAGGAGTAGAGGAGCAGAGTGTAGGCCGAAGCCTAGTTGAACCAATTTCAAAGGTTACCTTTAACCCCCCCCTCAGGTGTTGCAAGGTACAAGAGCCACACCTTGAACAGCATTAATGATGCACAAGTCAAAGGTTGCTCTATTTAATTTTGCTCCTTGCACACGCTGAATTAAACACGTACACTATTTAGCCCATTATACTGTCAAACAGTTGTGGAGGCGTGACTTGTCTTTTTAACGAGACGCAGCACAGGTGTCAAAATTTGCACCTAGGTACTGGGCGCAGATTCCTGAGCGTTGTTATTTGCTGTACAGGAGTCTGCGCTCTTGTGTTATCCCTTGGCAATACCCTGTTAGTGCAGGCCGTCTCATGACCTCATTTCATGTTGGCCGGTGCGGTTAACGATGGCCATAAATCCCAGACCCACAGTGGCTTTTCCTAAAGTCACACTGCGGTGCTGGGATTCGTGGCCTTGTGCAGTAAATATGTTCGCCGCTCACACATGTCCTTACACCTGCTTCAGACTGGGCGGCCTCAGCTGATCCCTTATCGCATGCCGCGGCCATGAGGCCGCACAGTCAGAAGAAGGCGGAAGGAGGGGAGTGAAAACAGGGGAACATATGCACTGCTCGTGCCCATCAATCACACCCTCGCAGTCAAAATATATGAGACAACGGGGGGCGTTGTGTCGGGCAGGGGGGACGCACAGGCACAGCCAGCCAACCAATGATGTCAGGAGACGGGCAGCGCTAACAATGGGGGTGCTGCGTGTCATTACAAAGGAAAGTCACACCTCAGGGACATTGTAATGGTCTCTAATGAGACACATTTTGTACGTGTTGAGTTCCACGTGGGCAAGGAGAAAAAGTCAGCCACCTCGTACAAATGCAGCAGTACTGCTGTACAAGGTGGCTGATATACATAGAAACACCTGTGGGTGGGGGGCAGGCTCCCTTCAATTTCAGTTCATGTGCCTGCGTGGCGTTTGCAGGTCACGTTGCAAGCTACACAGCAGGGGAACAGCTGGCGTTGCTGAACCCCACTAACACATTGGCTGGTGTTTTTCTCTGTGCAGCTAGCATGTCCGGGCAGAAACTGGCGTTGTTTGAGCCCAGGGTCAGCAGGAGGAGGAGAGGAGCAAAGTGTAGGCCGAAGCCTGCACTGGTGGCAGCTTTTGGTCGGTTGTGCCAGCGTGGCTTGTGCTGGACACGATGCCGGCTACACAGCGGGGGAACAGCAGGCGGTGCTGAACCCCACTAACACATTGGCTGGTGTTTTTCTCTGTGCAGCTAGCATGTCCGGGCAGAAACTGGCGTTGTTTGAGCCCAGGGTCAGCAGGAGGAGGAGAGGAGCAAAGTGTAGGCCGAAGCCTGCACTGGTGGCAGCTTTTGGTCGGTTGTGCCAGCGTGGCTTGTGCTGGACACGTTGCCGACTACACAGCAGGGGAACAGCTGGCGGTGCTGAACCCCACTAACACATTGGCTGGTGTTTTTCTCTGTGCAGCTAGCATTTCCGGGCAAAAACTAGCGGTGTTTGAGCCCAGGGTCAGCAGGAGGAGTAGAGGAGCAGAGTGTAGGCCGAAGCCTAGTTGAACCAATTTCAAAGGTTACCTTTAACCCCCCCCTCAGGTGTTGCAAGGTACAAGAGCCACACCTTGTGCAGCATTAATGCTGCACAAGTAAAAGGTTGCTCTATTTGTTTTGCTCCTTGCACACGCTGACTAAAACACGTACACTATTTAGCCCATTATACTGTCAAACAGTTGTGGAGGCGTGACCTTGTCTTTTTAACGAGACGCAGCACAGGTGTCAAAATTTGCACCTAGGTACTGGGCGCAGATTCCTGAGCGTTGTTATTTGCTGTACAGGAGTCTGCGCTATTGTGATCCCTTGGCCATGCGCTGTGAGCGCTTCCTGTCTTCTGACCTCATTTCATGTCGGCCGTTGCGGTTAGCGATGGACATGAATCCCAGACCCACAGTGTGTTTTTAAAAAATCACACTGCGGTGCTGGGATTCGTGCCCTGGTGCACTAAATATGTTTGCCGCTCACACATGTCCTTACACCTGCTTCAGACTGGGCGGCCTCATCTGATCCCTTATCGCCTGCCGCGGCCATGAGGACACCCAGTCTGAAGAAGGCGGAAGGAGATGAGTGAACACAGGCAAACATATGCACTGCACATGCCCATCAATCACACCCTCGCTGTCCAAAAAAATAAGACACCGAGGGCCGTTGTTTCGAGCAGGGGAGATGCACAGGCGCAGCCAGCTAACCAATGATGTCAAAAGACGGGCAGCGCTAACAAGGGTGGTGCTGCGTGTCATTACAAAGGAAAGTCACACCTCAGGGACATTGTAATGGTCTCTAATGAGACACATTTTGTACGTGTTGAGTTCCACGTGGGCAAGGAGAAAAAGTCAGCCACCTCGTACAAATGCAGCAGTACTGCTGTACAAGGTGGCTGATATACATAGAAACACCTGTGGGTGGGGGGCAGGCTCCCTTCAATTTCAGTTCATGTGCCTGCGTGGCGTTTGCAGGTCACGTTGCAAGCTACACAGCAGGGGAACAGCTGGCGTTGCTGAACCCCACTGACACATTGACTGGTGTTTTTCTCTGTGCAGATTGCATGTCCGGGCAAAAACTAGCGGTGTTAGAGCCCAGGGTCAGCAGGAGGAGGAGGAGAGGAGCAAAGTGTAGGCCGAAGCCTGCACTGGTGGCAGCTTTTGGTCGGTTGTGCCAGCGTGGCTTGTGCTGGACACGATGCCGGCTACACAGCGGGGGAACAGCAGGCGGTGCTGAACCCCACTAACACATTGGCTGGTGTTTTTCTCTGTGCAGCTAGCATGTCCGGGCAGAAACTGGCGTTGTTTGAGCCCAGGGTCAGCAGGAGGAGGAGAGGAGCAAAGTGTAGGCCGAAGCCTGCACTGGTGGCAGCTTTTGGTCGGTTGTGCCAGCGTGGCTTGTGCTGGACACGTTGCCGACTACACAGCAGGGGAACAGCTGGCGGTGCTGAACCCCACTAACACATTGGCTGGTGTTTTTCTCTGTGCAGCTAGCATTTCCGGGCAAAAACTAGCGGTGTTT